>NC_073262.2:49762187-50071015 GCF_029289425.2 Pan paniscus
ACGGAGGAGGCTGAAATGTCCACAACAGTGTTCAGGAAAGGATGGAGATACGTAGGAAAACAGTTTCAGAAATGTGCATGAAGTTCACTGGAGTTTTTACCTGAAGAAGAATATATACAAGAGTAGAGTAGCATACTACAAGTACAGACTTCTGAGGAAAGAACAATTATGGAGAAACCTGAAAGATAAAGAAATCCCAGGACTCATTCCAGACTAGAAATTACTTGAGCCCCTTCTAGCTAGGGTGGGAGATCACAGTTTATACATGAGACAGGCAGTCCTGACTCCAGAGGGACTATGCACTGGAAGTGGGTCTACACTTGCCTGGATATAAATAATCTGGATCTTTGACCTTTACTTAAGCAGTCTAAAAACAAACCTCAAAAATACCAAATTAATTTGTAAGAAAGCAATTCTGTCTCTCTCTCACACACATACAAGTCACCACTCAGCAACAAAATATTGTACTAATATCCCATAAAATATTTTTGCTACTAAAAGACTCTAGAAAATATGACCCATAACTGGAGAAAAATTAGCTGACAAACAGATCCCAAAAAATCCCAGAGATATTGGAATTATTATAATAGACAAGGATATTGAAACAGCTATTATAATTGTGTTTCACTTGATTAAGGATGTAAAACAAAACGTGAATATAATATGAATGAGATAGAAATAGAAAAAATATTTAAATGGAAATTCTAGGAATGCAAAAATGTTACCAGAAATTAAACATTCAGAAGATGTTATTAATGGAAAATTAGATGCTATAGAAAAAAGTCATAAAATTACATATTACAGTGAAACTACCCATGTGAAGCTTAAAAAGAAAGAAAAAAGACTGTTACCTGCAAAACATCACCCAGATAATTAATATGCTTGTGATTAAACTCCCAAAAGAAGAGGAGAGAAAGTGGGACAGAAAAGAACACTTAAATAATGGCTGAATCTTTATCACATCGGATGAAACGTATGAACACAAAGAGTCAAAAAGCTCAGTGAATCTCAGCAGTATTAAAATGAAGAAGAAGATTACCAACACACTTTATAATCAAATTTTTAATTGTCTGTGCTACAGAGAAAATCTTTATGGCACCTGGAGAAAAAAAGATAACTTCATGCACAGCTGAACAAAGATAATTGCTTAACAACAACAACCAAAAAAAGATGAAAAAACTTACCAAAAACCTACTAAGCATAAGAAAACAAGCTTCAGAATAATTAATATTACAAAGAAAGGAGAGGAATTTTTTTATAGTGATGGCAAATCAGTCTGTCAAGAAGACATAACATTCTTAAATGTTCAGGCACTGAATAATAGATCTTTAAGATAATTGAAGTGAAAACTGACAGAATTAAAAGAAGATATAGACAGATCCATAATTATACTTGGACATTTTAACACTTTTTTCTCACTAATTGTTAAACAAGTTGAAAGAAAAATCAGTAGAACTATAAGACTTGAATAATACTATACAGCAAGAGGACCTAATTGGTATTTATAAGGTTCTCTGTCCAACAACAACTGAATACATAATAGTTTCCAGTTTAAAAGAAACATTTGCCAAAATGGGGCATTTTGGGGCTTGTAAAACAACTTTAACAATGTTAAAATGTCTGAAATCACGCTGAATATGTGCCTTGACCTTAACAGAATTCAATTAGAAATTGCTAACAGAAAGGTGTCTTTAAAATACTCAAATACTTGGAAAGTAAGCAGCACATGTCTTCAAACCCATGTGTCAATGATTAAATCATGAAGGTAATTAGAAAATAACTTTGAGTTGAAGGAAAGCGTAAATCAGAATATATCAAACTGAATGGAATACAACTGTAGGAAAATTTACGTTATGAAACACTCATATTAGCAAAGAGGAATTGTCTAAAATTGGTGACCTGTGTTTCCACCTGATTAAGCTAGTAAAGTAGAAACAAGTTGAAACAAAAACAAAACAAAACAAAAAAAACGAAATTAAGAACAAAAGTAGATACAATAGAAATAATAAAAAGCAACAGGGAAAAATCAATTAAGCAAAAACTTGAATTTATTTTAGAAAATATTTTTTACTTATAACAATACATCTCTACTGATCAAAAACAAAAGAGAAAAGATACAAATTACCACAACAGGAATGAAAAGAAGGAAAACAAGATACTTTACTGTAGAAGGGAGTATTATAAATAACTGTCTGACAAAACATTTGACAACTTAAATGAAAATGACTAATTTCTTGAAAGGCAAAGGCTATCATGGAAATAAATCAAAATAATACATTCTATAAAGGACAAAAAAGAAAGGTACATACCAATAGAATCCAAGAAAGCATTAGACAAAATTTAATACACATTCATTATGAAAATGTTTAGAAAGACATAGAAGTGAACATCTTCCATCTGAAAAAAGTATAAATAAATTTGTACAGATTAAACTGTACTTAATATTGAAAGAATGTTTTACCCTTAATATTATCAAGGATATGCACTCTCACTACTTCTATCTAACATTATACCAAAGATCCTAAAAAAGAAAGAGAAATAAAAGCATACATTTTGAAAAGGAAGAAGTAAGCTTTTAGAAATAGACAATATAATTGTGTAGGCAATAAATAGTGCAGGATCTACATAATAGTTACTAGAACTAATAGGAGCATTTAGCAAGGTTCAATAATACAAAGATGTAAAATATCAAATATACTTCTATATATTATCAATGAATGCCTCAAATTTAAAAATCATAACAATAGTTTAAAGAAACTATTTGCAATAGTTTAAAGAAACTCTGAACTATTGAAAAATATAACTAACAAAATTTATGTAAGATTTGTATGGTGGAAATTATAAAACATTGGTGAGATAAATTGAAAACACTTAAAAATGGAGTCATACAACTTTCATGAAGTAGACTACTCAGTATTTTCTTATGTGAATTTTCTTCAAACTGATTTATAAACAAATTCAATGCAATACTATCAAAATATCAGTATTTTTTGTTTGTTTGTTTTTAGAAATTGACAAATTGATACTACAGTTCCTACAAAAAAGAAAAAAGTGTTGGGCATGGTGGCTTACGCCTGTAATCCCAGCACTTTGGGAGGCTGAGGCCGGCAAATCCCCTGAGGTCAGGAGTTTGAGACCGGCCTGGCCAACATGGTGAAACCCCGTCTCTACTAAAAATACAAAAATTAGCCGGGCTTGGTGGTGGTCATCTGTAATCCCAGCTACTTGGCAGGCTAAGACAGGAGAATTGCTTGAACCCAGGAGGCGGAGGTTGCAGTGAGCTGAGATTGTGCCACTGCATTCCAGTCTGGGCCACAAGATTGAGATTCCATCTCAGAAAAGAAAGAAAAAAGAAAAAAGATCTATAGTATCCGAAACTATTGTGAAAAAGAAGGACAAAGTTAGGGGACACACCCTATCTGATGTTAAACTTAGCATAAAGTCCTAAGATTGAGTTTTATTGGTCAATCCATAGAAGAGAGAGTCAAGAAATAGACTCCAGCATATACAGTTAATTGACTTTGGACAGAGGTACCAAATTTAAGGGGAAATGATTTTTTTAAACCCATGGAAATTCCTCAAAACTTCAACCTTTACCTCCAATCATGTAAGGACAAAAAGCAAACTAAAAAAAAAAAAAAACACTAAAAATAGATTATATACTTACAGGTGAAAACTAAAATTATACAACTAGAAGACATAGAAGAAATATTTTGACTGTGTATTAAACAAATATTGCTTAGTTGAAACTAAAAAGCATGAACCATAAAAAATTGTGAATTGAACTTGATAAAAAATAAAATATTTTTTTCTTTGGAAAGCACTTCTGAGAAATGAAAATATGAGACATTGGTAGAAAATATTTGCAAATTGCGTGTTCAATACACTAGTCTCATACTGAGGCTGTAAGACATGAACAAAACCTTGATGACTCAAAACAGCACAAGCTTAATCTATAACACTTCTGGAGGTCTGACTTCTGAAATCTGTTTCACTGAACCACAGTCTAGGTGGCAGCAGGATTTATTTATTTTTGTTTTTGTTTTTGTATGGGCACTAGCAGGCTGTCCTTTCCCCTACCTTTTCTTTTCTTTCTTTTTTTTTTTTTTTCTTTTTCGAGACATCTTGCTCTGTCACCCAGGCTGGAGTGCAGTGGCACACTCTCGGTTCACTGCAACCTCCACCCCCAGGGTTCAAGAGATTTTCCTGCCTCAGCCTCCCGAGTAGCTGGGACTACAGGTGCCCACCAGTAGTCTCAGCTAATTTTAGTATTTTTAGTAGAGGCAGGGCTTCAGCAAGTTGGCCAGGCTGATCTCGAACTCCTGACCTCAAATATTCCACCCACCTCAGCCTCCCAAATTGCTAGGATTACAGCCGTGAGCCACCACACCCGGCCTCCCCTGCCTTTTCTAGCTTTAGGAGACAGCCTGCATTTCTTGACTTGTATCCACATCCTTCTATCCTCCAAATTCTTGCTTCCATTGTCACATATCCTACTTCCTCTATCTTACCTTTCTCTTATAAAGACCCTGTGATTACATTTAGGCTACCCCAATAATCTAGGATAATCTCCCCATGTCCAAATTCTTCATTATACCTGCAAAGTCCTTTTACCATATAAGGTAATATTCACAGGTTCCAGGAATGAGGATGTGGATATCCTTGGCCAGCGGAAGCATTATTTATCCTACCATATCTGAAAAAGTACTTGTGTCCAGAATATACAAATAATTCTTACACTTTAAAAATAAGAAAAAGCTCCCAAATTATATGGTGTTTATCATAGAAAATGAGAAATTTTTATTCACACAAAAACCTATACACAAATGTTTATAGCAGCTCTATTCATATTCACCAAAATCTTCCTTCACTATTGTCCTTCAAGGGGCGAATAAACAAACTGTGGTACATCTTTACTATGGAATATTCCTCAGCAGTGAAAAAGAATGAACTATTGAGACACAAAGTAACTTGGATGAACTCAAATACTTTAGGTTTAGTGAAATAAATAGACTCAAAATGTTAGATCAAACAGTAGTTTGATTACATTTATATTTATTTCTAGAAAAGCAAAGCAATAGAGATGAAGGAGATTGGTAGTCACCATGGCCAGGGCTGGCAGGAAGGTATGATTACATAGGAATTGTATGAAGGAATATGTTATGTTGTAAACCATTTTGTATTATACGGCAGCCTTGACCTCCCAGACTCAATCAGTGTTCCTGCCTCAGCATCCCAAGTAGCTTGGACCTCAGGTTTGTGCCACTATGCCCAGCTAATTTTGTGTGTATGTGTGTGTGTGTGTGTGTGTGTGTATTTTTTGTAGAAATGGGATTTTGCCATGTTGCCTAGGCTGGTCCAGAACTCCTGGGTTCAAGCAATCCACAACCGACAGGAGTGAGCTACCTTGCCTGGCCTTATACATGATTATAATCTTCTGTTAAAACTTACAGAATTATATTCCAAAAATAAAATTAATTTATGCTCCATAAATTAGAAAATTAAAAGTTGAATAGTTGGTAAGCTATTAATTATTGCCTCAATTTCAGAGCCTGTTATTGGTCTATTCAGCGATTCAACTTCTTCCTGGTTTAGTCTTGGGAGGGTGTATTTGTCGAGGAATTTATCCAATTCTTCTAGATTTTCTAGTTTATTTGCATAGAGGTGTTTATAGTATTCTCTGATGGTAGTTTGTATTTCTGTGGGATCAGTGGTGATATCCCCTTTATCATTTTTTATTGCGTCTATTTGATCCTTCTCTCTTTTCTTCTTTATTAGTCTTGCTAGTGTTCTATCAATTTTGTTGATCTTTTCAGAAAACCAGCTCCTGGATTCATTGATTTTTTGAAGGGTTTTTTGTGTCTCTATCTCCTACAGTTCTGCCCTGATCTTAGTTATTTCTTGCCTTCTGCTAGCTTTTGAATGTGTTTGCTCTTGTTTCTCTAGTTCTTTTAATTGTGATGTTAGGGTGTCAATTTTAGATCTTTCCTGCTTTCTCTTGTGGGCATTTAATGCTATAAATTTCCCTCTACACACTGCTTTAAATGTGTCCCAGAGATTCTGGTATGTTGTGTCTTTGTTCTCGTTTTCAAAGAATATCTTTGTTTCTAAAAAGAGCCAAAAGTTTGAATACTTCATAGAAAAATGTACAAAAGACCAATAGGCACATAAAAAACTCTTAGCATTAGGTATATGCAAATTAAAACCATAATATGATACCACTGCATACCCATTTAACTGCTAAAACTATATAAAAAACCATAAAACGTTGGTGAAAATTTGTAGCAATATTGCTGGTGGGTGGTCTTGAATGCAATATGGTATAATTTCTTTGGAAGATAATTTAGTAATTTGTAGTAAAATGTAACATTCATTTATTATGTGACCTAGCAATTATAGTCCTAGGTATTTACTAAAGGGAATTGAAAACATGTATTACATAAAGACTTGCACATAAAGGTTCATAGCAGGTTTTTTTCACAATAGCTAAAAATTAGACCCAAATTCAGGAAAAAGTGAATAGAGAAACAAACTATTATATATTCATACAATAGAATACAATAAAATAAAATTATAAAAAAATTCAATAAAGTTATAGAAACTGCTGGTACACACAAAAGCATTGATAGATCTCAAGAACATGCTGAGCAAAAAAAAAGTCTGACACAAAATGCAGGTACTATCTAATTTTGTTTATTTGGAACTGTAGAAAGATAATTCAAATCTATCGTTAGAAAACAGATCAGTGGTTGTCTGGGGCATAGGAGTTTGACTGGAATGGAGTGCGAAGAAATGTTTTGGGTTGAGAGAAATATTCTATATCGTGATTTTGGTCTTGGTTACACGATGAATAAATTTACTCGAATTCATTAAAATGTTTATTAAAATGGGTTCATTTTAATGTGTGAAAAACTGTCCTTTACAAACCTGATAATTAAAAAAAGAAGGTAAAATAATTGCATTTGCCCCAGGCAGAATTGTAGGTATCTTATATTCCACAGATTCGTACTATACAAATTGCTGAAAATACTTCTTCATGATGAAGAAAAGTGATTCCAGATGGAAGCCCAGATCTGAAGGAAAGAATAAAGAATATCTGATACAAAATAAAAAAAAATCTGTCTGTCTCTCCTCCTTACCTATCCTTCCATTCATCTAATGATCTGTCATAGACACTCACTATGTATTCATACCGGCTTGTTCCATACTAGGGCTCCTTCTCTTGGCTTTATACATCTCTGAAGGAGCACTTATCACACCTAGTGTAATTGGCTCTTCTTATGGTGATCCAGTTGGCTTCCTGCTTCTCAAGGGTGAGGATTATGTTGGTCTGTCCTATCAATGTTTCTCCAACAGTTAGCATGGTTCTAAGCCGACCTAATATGTGGATGTTTATGAAAGAACAAAATAAAAATGAATGACAATAAAAAATGAAAGTAAAAGTTGATATTTTGATGCTGAGAAAACGTTTCTTGCTTTTCATAAGAAAAAGTCATTGACAAGCCAGAGCTTAAAGTCTAGTGACCAGCTTTCACACTTATTTTGTAGTAAAAAGTAGATAGAATCACCATTCCTTATTAAATATGCTACTCTAGGGGACACAACTGATGGATGTAGCCTCTGCATTTTAAAAGCTGGTAATCCAGTAGAGATTGTTAAAAGATCTACTCACATTACATATACCTGATGTTCCATATACAGTGAGCAGTGAGTAACCAGAAAACTTTTTTATTGAGCAAAGCAGCAGATTATTTCATGAGTAGAACTTGCACAAAAGCAGAAAAGAGAGACCATATTGGCCGGGCGCGGTGGTTCACGCCTGTAGTCCCAGCACTTTAGGAGGCTGAGGCGGGCGGATCACAAGGTCAGGAGATCGAGACAATCCTGGCTAACATTGTGAAACCCCGTCTCTACTAAAAATACAAAAAAAATTAGCCAGGTGTGGTGGCGGCCGCCTCTAGTCCCAGCTACTTGGGAGGTTGAGGCAGGAGAATGGCGTGAACCCGGGTGGCAGAGCTTGCAGTGAGCAGAGATGGTGACACTGCACTCCAGCCTGGGTGACAGAGCGAGACTCCGTCTCAAAAAAAACAAAAAAAAAAAGAGAGAGAGCTCATATGCAGCTTAGCTCATAGATCAGTTTGAGCAATGATATTTTGGTTAGAAAATGGAGGATATTTTTAGAGACAAGGGAGACCAACTGAAGAGGAAACTGCTACATACAAAATATTTTGAGATAAGACTAGAAAAACATAAGGGGATCAGATTAAGAATAATGTTGAAGAAAGTGACAGCTAATTTATTTAATGACAGTTATATGATAGGAGACTATTTATTTGTTTGAAGACTATTTATTCCTTTAGAGTCAACCATCATCATTAAAAGTACTACCACTTCTCCCATCCCATCCCCATATTATTAGCAATCTCATAGTAATTTTGTGTTTCATTCACCATGTTATATATTTTTATATGCTATGTTAAAAAAAGCAACTGTCATAACAACCCTGAACTGAGGCAAAGATAGTTTGCTGACTTCATCCAAGGTCACAGAGGTAGTGAGCAACAGCCGAAAGAAGACTAAGTAAAACTATGACTCAGGCTGGGCAGGGTGGCCCACACCTGTAATCCCAGCACTTTGGGAGGCCAAGGCAGGTGGATCACCAGAGGTCAGGAGTTCGAGACTAGCCTGGCCAACGTGGTGAAACCCCATCTCTACTAAAATACAAAAACTTGCTGAGTGTGGTGGCAGGTGCCTGTAATCCCAGCTACTCCAGAGACTGAGGCAGCAGAATCTCTTGAACCCGGGAAGTGGAGGTTGCAGTGAGCTGAGATCATTCCATTGCACTCCAGCCTGGGCAACAAGAGTGAAACTCTGTCTCAAAATAATAATAATATAATAATAATAATAATAAACTGACTCAAAAAACTATCTGGGTCTCCTACTAAATATGATTACACACAATGTTGAGTGTTCCCAATATCCTTAAGGCTTCAGAAAGTTCTCCATGCTTTAATATTGTCACCAGATGTGGTCAACTGAGCTTTACATTCCCAATCCATTTCCAATTCTGTTTAGAATAACAATCATGGTCCTATAAAAATGACATTTGTTTCTCTGAGTGCAGTCCTCATCCTTTAGCAGTTTCCATGCCCCACAGAAGATGGAACTTAATGATCTATGACAACTTAGAGGGAAAAATTACTACATAGTTGGAAACCAACACTTCTGAGGATTTCATTTCTTAAACTACTTGAAAGTTTCCAAGAAATAAGAGGTTTCTTACAGATCTGGCTTTTCTCACAGTTCCTGCCTCAACATCACAGTCTACAGAAAGAAAGACTGAGCTGTGTTCAAAGGGTAATTTGGGGGTTATAAGGTCTGCAGATTATTTTTTTACACACAAAATTTTATAAAATCTTAGAAGTTCTTAACAGCCCAAATTGCAAAATAAATGAAGATGTAGGCTTCTCACCCCATGTGGCTTCTTACTATTTAGCAGAATTATTTCCTGGTTTCAGAGACACAGATCACTTTTTAATGATCTTTCCAGTTCAGACATTTGATCTTTTAAAGAGCTGTTGGGTGTATTCAGTGATATTTAATGAGCAAGAGCTGCACAATATATAAAGCAAGGGAGGGAATGGTCCATTGACTCTGGCTCAGGCACCATTCAAATATTTTAAGACCTAATTTCCTACTTTCACTTGAATCCTTTGAAGTTGTCTTTTTGTGATTTCTAGGACAAATAACAGCCCCAGCTCACTGATTAGAAAGGCTCCGTCAGCTTTGTGGGCATTAAAGTCCTCAGAGAACAGACACAGCAGTTAGTTAAGGTGATCAGACACAGCAGGTTAAATTTCCCTTGGGGAATTTTTCTTAGGATAGCACATAAAGAGACAAATACTGTCACCGAATTATGTCTGTATCTTGATGGAAGACATGGGAAGAGAAAAATTATTCTCCTGGTGAGTCATGCTTAGGTTTCTCTGAGATGAAGCATTTTCACTCTGGGAAGAAGGCATTTTTCAGCATTGTCTTCCGTTGTGCTTCTCCCATTCACTTTATCCCACAGTGGGTCAGCATTTCACAAACATGCATTCAGCATTTATCTATTCCCTTTTTCATGAGCCATTGTAGAGACTTATTAGACATGTCATGGGTTCATGTGACAGGAATATTGGGGTTTTCCAACAAAACACTTACAATATCTTCATGATGTGCCTAATAGACTAAGCCACATGAAGATAAGACTTTTTTGTTTTGTTTTGTTCTCAAGTCTTGTAGGCATGTTAATATGTCCTTAGTGTTTCAGGAGATACTAACACTTATCACTGTGATTTTTCTGGCTTAAAGGCCCTAAGTTCTTCCAAAATATTTTAGTGCTTTTTTTTCAACTAGACACTAAATTTCAAGCATACAGATATTATACTATATCAATCTTATTTATCCTCTGTTACATCCAGATAATCATCTGGAATTTATTCTTTCTAAATTTGCATTCAGACACATCATATCTCAGTCTGTTTGTACTACATTCTAGAAAACTAATTTCTTTGCTACATCTTCTAATTAATTCACTCTTCAGTCATATCCATTTTGCTTAACAACCTGTTAAATGTTTTAAATCTGAATTTTGCAAACATTTTAAATTTCTGATAACTTTAGTTGATAATTTATAAACGATATAGTATTCTCTGGATATCTTGAATATAGAAATTCTTCAGCTATTGAATATCCTTTTTGTTGATTTCCATTCTTTTCATGCTGTTGCTTATATTAAAGTCTTGGTGAGTCTTAAGTATTCTGTTTCATCAAATTACTGCTTAACTTCTGAATTATTTGCAAAGCCGTCCTGCTCAGCAGCCCGGGACACATGTGGCTAGTGATGCTCTCAATTTTCCCTCTGGGTGTCTGGAATATCCTGCTCTCATCCCTACCATGAGGCAGTAGTGTTCAAGTGAACTCCCCAGAGTTCTACCCTCACCAATTTGTGCACTGGGCAGAAACCATTGTAGAAATCTACTTTGTGTGAGCAAGGTGGGGGAAAGGAGCATCATTTATCTTCTTTGAGTACAACCCCTTTAGCTTCTTGCCTTCTTATATCTGATAGTGATAAGTCCATAAAACTTCTCTTTATTATGTTTCAGGCTGTGCTATTCCCTGGATTTATTTTCCAATGTATATAAAAAGTTTGCTTTCTAAATTTGGAGATTCTTTAACATGAGTGGCCTACTAATGATACTTTTTCATTTTTTTCCAACAGAATATTTTTTCAACAGTGATTTAGTGAGTATTTACTACGTACTAACTACTATTCTAGGGATTGGTATTCAGCAGTAAACCAAACAGGGTGTCTATCCTATGGGGTAGGTGGAGGGATAAGACAATGAAGATAAAATAATGTATACATGTGGTCCAGTGACAAAGATTGTTAAGTACTACCAAAATTAAAAGAAAGGAGGGAATAAAGGAAGAAAGGACACAAGGAAGGGAGGAAGGGAGGAAAGGGAAGGGGAAGGGGAAGGGAAAAGAAGGAAAAGGGAAGAAGGAAGGAAGGAAGGGAAGGAGGGAGGGAAGGAGGGAGGGAGGGAAGAATGTAGGAAGGAAGGAAAGTAAATAAAAAGAAGCCAGCAGGGGAAGTGATAGGAAGTAACTGGGATGCCATTTAATACTGCCTAGAGAGCAAAGCACATTTGAGTGCATCCATGTGAATAAAATAAAGGAAGAAAACATGGATATATATGGGAGAAGAGAAATAGAGAGTGTGAAGCTCTGAGGTAGAGCATGCTAGGATTGGGTGGGGTAGTTGAAAAACCAGAGTAGGTGGAGTTTTGTAAGCAACAAAGAAAAGAATATTAAATTAGCTTGAACAAATAGCTTAAGACCAGGGCACATTTATGGAGTTTTTATGTGATTTCACTTATATTATTGTCACATTAACATATCAAAAGCATCATATTCCTGTGATGAAGGGACTCAACTCTTTTTAACAGCATCTCCATTGTATTTTTCCTCATATAACATCTGTTGTATATGTTATATATCATATCATATATATTACAGAATTAGTATTTTAAAGAACTATATATATATTTTTAAGTCACCATAGGAACAATTTCTCTGCATTGTTGTGATATCATGATTTTGACCTAGAGATTAGACAAACATTTCCCAAGTTCAAATTAAAATGTCTTTTTATTACTTCAACTCTTTATGCAATCAAATATATTCAATTTCTTGCCCCACTTCCCTGCAGGATGCAAAATAATAACATGTTTTAGTCCACAATTTAAGAAATAGAAAATGATGCAATTCTTTGGGAACTGATTTGTAGTAACTGGCAGCTATATAGCTCAAAGCCAAAACGATTTTTAACAATCAAGTGGTGCGCAAATATCATAGCCTTATGAGGAATTTGATTATGCTTATGTTGATATTGAATGTTCTGTATTGTTTCTAGTCAAACGCAGAAATAATTTATATTGTAAATGTTATTTTTACTTTCATTCTTTATTTTAAAAATCTAATATATTTTAAATATTTTTATTTTCATAAGAATATTATTTTTAAAGCCAGTGTAACTTAGGAGAAAAAAAATATTTAAAACATATTTCTTCCATGTACCAGCAACTTGCTGTTCATGTTCACACCTGAGTTTAATTTCATAACTGTAAAGTAGGTATTATTAATTCCATTTTTTTTACAAATAAGCAAATTAAAAATCAGTGCTCTCTTCCTTAGAAAAATGCAGCAGGGAGATAGCAATCAAATTTCAAACACAGTATCTAATGCCAAGATCAATAAGAAGTTACATTTATTAGCCTGTGTCTATAGTCAAACCATTCAAGAGTGAATGGTACAATACTTACTCTTAACAAGTGTATTGTTTAATGGAAAATAAGTTTAACATCCAGACTTGTACCTATAATAATAACAATAACAGTAACTAAGGTGTTTTGCATTCATTGTAAAGTTTTAGCTTTCATTTTCAGTAGCCCTAAACTTACAGATTAACAAAGACTCTGACGGATTAAATGACTTGCCAGCATCCCACAGTTGCAAAGTGACAGAGCTGAAACCCAATTTAGCCTCCCTGTACGTGTCCTTTTTCCATGGAACTCCTGCTGTCTCTTTAGGCTTCACCTCTACCTATGCCCTCTGCATGATAAGCTCAGTGAAGCTTTCCCTCTGAGGTGAATTACCTATCGCTAGATATAAACCCAAGGTTCTTAAATGAACGCAGTCATGATTTTTGAAGATATATGTTGAACTGACTTATCCTGCCTGATCAGTATATGAATAGAGCAGGGTACAGTGGGGAGGGGAAATGTGCAAGAGGGAAAGAAAATAGCATTATGCAAAGTGAACACAGAAGGCAGTGACAAGTTTTGCTTGATTTAAGAGCAGAGAAAAAAGATTATTCTGATTTTCTTCAGGATGAACTCTTGGTCTGTTCTCATTTCAAAAGGGAACAGCATATCTCAGAAAATGAATGTATCTTCAGATTTTAATGTCATCACCATGGAAGTCACTGGAAGGTGTTGTTATGACCTTCCTCCGCACTGGAGGGGTTCATGATATATCTTCTGTTGATGAAAATTCAGAAGACCAGGGGAGCCGATAAAATATAGCTAAGTGATTCAGAGAGTAAATATTAGGTTCAGTGCCTGATTGCCTCATATTTTAAATATTTCAATGCTCCCTGCATGACTAGATGGGTGTAAAGTACTCACTATTTAGCAACTTCTGCCACAAAAACACCTTAATAGCATCATTCAAAATGTGTACTGTCCTCTTTGGAGTAATGGGCTTTTGATGATAGTAATCAAAGAATGCTGCCTTTGTATGTTAGAGTCGTAGCCACATTGAGAAATGATGACTGTTAAGGACATTTCTTTTCAGTAATTGTGTGCTTTTTTCAGTCCCTTTCTCTGATTTAAGATGAGTGACAGTGGAGTTGGAGCAGGTAGGGTTATTTCCCCCTAACGAAATAGAAACTAGCCTTAGAGAGGCAGATATTGGTGGCAGAAATATGCAAAGAACGTGATCTGAAAAAATAAGATGCAGCCTGCAAAAGCCAATGGGAAGATTAGAGATTAGAAAGAGGTTGTGTTCATACTAATGCAAGGCAAGATTTAGAGACCTGGGCTGTGAATTTGGAAAGCAGAGATCAGATGGGGAGTGTGATGATGGGGTACTGGCTGGGAAATAATGTGTAATGCTTGGGATGGGGGCCGGAATTCATCTGTTCATCTTTTCTTTAATAAAGAAAGATGCTCACACACAAGAGACTGAGAGAGGAACATTTATACATGGAAAATGTTCTTGTTCTTTGTGTGATGAGTCACTTTTAGTCTTCCATGCTGTTTCCTGAGGGTTAAGCCCACTCGGCAGAACAACAGGACCCAACTTCAAGAAAACTCTTAACTCTAAACATTATGACTTTATGACATTTTGGATTTTTCCTTATGGTAGGGGTTTCAGAGGAGCCACATAAACTATATAGAAACACTGTGATAACTGGGAGTGTGCAAGTGTGGGCTCTTTCTTGTCTCAGCTCTGCCACTTGTGATTACTATAATCTTTGTTCAGGTATTTAGCTTCTTTGATGTGCTGTTTCCTGCCTTAAGAATTGTCTTATTGGAGGCGGAGCTTGCAGTGAGCCGAGATTGTGCCACTGCACTCCAGCCTGGGTGACGGAGCAAGACTCCGTCTCAAAAAAAAAAAAAAAAAAAAGAATTGTCTTATAGATATATGTATAGCATGTATTGGCCACTTATGTGCCCATATTATAATTTAAATCTCATAAAAATCGATGACGTATTAATCTCACTTCAGAGAATTTTTTTTTTTTTTAATTGAGGCTCAAAGAGTTTAAGTAACTTTCCCCAGGTCACATGGCTTGTAGAGCTTAGATTTGAAAGGAATTGACCCCCTTTAGAAGGTGATTTTGAGGGCATGGAAATGTACTGGAAATAGGTCTTTTTTTTTTTTTTTTTTTTTTTTTTTTGAGACGGAGTCTTTCTCTGTCGCCCAGGCTGGAGTGCAGTGGCGACATCTCGGCTCACTGCAAGCTCCGTCTCCCGGGTTCACGCCATTCTCCTGCCTCAGCCTCCTGAGTAGCTGGGACTACAGGCGCCTGCCACCACGCCTGGCTAATTTTTTGTAGTTTTGGTAGAGACGGGGTTTCACCGTGTTAGCCAGGATGGTCTCGATCTCCTGACCTCGTGATCCGCCCGCCTCGGCCTCCCAAAGTGCTGGGATTACAGGCGTGAGCCACCGGCCCCGGCCGGAAATAGGTTATTGTTTTATCCCGTCTGTTTTTGTAAACATGCTGGTTTAGAAATCAATTTGCGTAAAAGCCCGAAAAATCAGTAGAATAATTTTATGGTATTTTGCTTTATAAGAAATGAAAGAAGAAACAAATAAGATTTGGACAAAATGCATCCTAGAGACATGGCACCAAAGTGGGCTGGACAGACTCCACAAATATATCTATCTACCTATATAAATCTACTACTGATGATTATATGTTTTGCATAAATTCTGACTTTTTCCCAAAACAGCAATTTTGAAAGATTTTATGTAATTTGAAAATATCTCAGATTTCATCATATCTTTACCCTCCTTCACACAGTTACCTATACCTTTCCCATCCCCCAATTTTGATGCGTGTGAAGTTAATTACTCTGGCCATCCATTCTTTGTCTATTTCCTTCAGGAGGTTTTGAGAGACTAAACACATATCTAATGTTTTGGAGAAAAATCAAACACTGATACTTTAGGTCAGAATATTACTACTAACCTATAAGAATCACTGTTGTAAAAATATAAAGCATTGATCATTTTTGACTAGAAAGAAAGCCTTCTGATGATTGAGTCCAAAGGGCTTATTTTTTTTTTTCCACTAAAAAGCTACTATCCGGCAACAAAAATATATCTTGGCCAAGTTCACACAACACTTTAATTTCAGGGGAGGGACTGGAGCTGGCATTCTGGATCGTGTTCAATGGGCTTCTCTTTACTTTTAACGGTTTCTTTAGGGAGCATACAAGATGTTCCTGGGACTTCGAGTTTGTTTCCACAAACTGCTAAAGCCAACATGGGGCCTAGCCAAATGAAAACACGGAACTACTCTTGAGTTATTTTAGAAATCAAAGATATCAACTGGGTAACTGCTCCTGCATTCATGGGAGTTAGGCATTAGCAATTGACCATAGGTTTGTTTTCATGGTTCATAATGTGATTTCATAATTCCCCATGCTGCACTTCAAGTGCATCACTAGTTCATATGGGTATGTATATATATATATGCATGCATGCATGCATGTACAAAACAGAAGTCAAAGCACATAATCGAATACCTATCATGTATTAGGTGTTATTTTAGGCATCTTACTCTTCATCTTAATCCCAGACCCTCATGAAATGGAAGACGTTATTTCTGTTTAGCTTCTCTATCTAGGATGAGTTTGAGGAACTAAATGAAAGGCTGTATGAGAAGATGCCTTGTAAACTCTTTGCTGCCTTTTCCCGTCCATTGTCACAATGTACGATGGAACGAGCTTTCTGGCTCTAACAGCACATTTGGATATGCTGCTTACACTTGATGCTCAGCCTTTATCCTCCTGTTAGCTCAATATGTTATCTTTTCTGTTCCATGTGGCCAATTTCTGATAATACACACCCATCTTTTTGCCCCAGCCCTGTTCCATTCTGGCTAGTGAGAGCCATCTTGCCTGGCTCCCCCAGTGGGAAGGGGATCACATCATTCACATATTTCTAAACTGTGTTAAAATATTTTTTGAATGAAAAACTCTAAATTATTCAGATATGTGGCAACTTACAGGAGGAATCATTTTTAGAGTCTCTAAAACATTTTAGGAAGCACGAGATCTAATATAATGAAGCTTCTTTATATGTGACAATTATTTTGAAGTGATGTTAAAGTTCTCCACGTGGTGCAGAATGAAACCTTCTGAATTACTATGCCTGGTAGTCATTATTTATAGTCTCTGTTAAATTCAAACATAATACACCCATAAAAATGCGATGTTGATTCTACGGATGCTATTACTCCATTTACTTAGACAATATCAGTAATGTGGGCTGAGTTCTCATTTAACAAACTTAAACCGACACAACTTACAGAATTCAGGGAATTAAGGTTTTTTTCTTCATTATCACATTTCTTTCTTCTTTCCTGATCTTTTAGGAATTGGCTTTCTGAATATTTCGTATATCTGTCTGCTTCATCCCTGTTTACCTGTGGAAACACAGGCTTTGATCTCCTGCTTGGGACATTGTGAGAACTCTCTTCCTGGACTTTCTTCTTCTGTCTATCCCACTCTGGTTCCCTCTCCACACTGTAGCAAAAACCACCTGAGTAATTTGCAAAGGTAATGATGCTATCTGCTTAAAAACCATTTAACGGTCTGAAGTTAGTAGGATCTGAGTTGAGGAGGGGTCACAGGACCACGGAAGATTCACAAGGAGGATAAACAGGGGTGACTTCAGTGAATATGATTTTGAAGTCAACTCTTGTAAATGTGTTTTGTATGCCCTTCAAAATACCAGAGTGGAATAGAACCATCTGTTTAAAGAGCTTACACTGAAGCTTGGGAAAGGAGGCTCTGGATTCTACTATCTTTCCTTTTGATAAATGACTGTTAAGGACATTTCTTTTCAATAATTATGTGCTTTTCTCAGTCCCTTTCTCTGATTTAAGATGGGTGACAGTGGGGTTGGAGTGGGTATGGTTATTTTCCCCCTTAAAAATATAGAATGTAACATTAGAGAGGTAGACATTGGTGGCAGAAATATGCAAAGAATGTGATCTGCAAAAATAAGATGTAGCCTGAAAAAGGCAATGGGAAGATTAGAGACTAGAGGTTAGGTTCATACTAACGCAAGTCATTTAGACACCTGGGCTCTAACTCTTCTAACTTTTCATAACCGTCTTTTTCTAATTATTTTCTTTATCCTTATGTCACATAGTTGTAGCCAGATTAAGACCAGATAGGGAAAGACTCAATCTTGAATGAAAAAGTAGGCACATATATGACATCAGAAGTTATTAAATCTGTGTTTGCTAGGCCTTTGTCTTCTTATTTAATATTCTTCCAGGGTTCTTCATCAAAGTCACATTTGTGTTTATGCCAATAACATCATTCTTAATATTCTCATAAGGAAACTATGCACTTCTTCAAGGAGTTTTTTACTCAGACAGTGTCTGTACATTGAGATCTGAGCCCACTTTACTAAGCTGGATAACCACAATCTTTATTCATAGGTGCTACACTTATTACACTAAACACGGAGGGATTTCAGTGAGTAGGGAGACAGTTTAAGGAAAATAACTTGAGACTCCCACACATACACATCTTTGTGGTAGTAGAGCGTATGGGAATAGGCATGAGGACAGAATGGAGGAGGCAATCAATTGTTTTAGTAATTTCTCTACAGGTCAAGGTAAGTGGAGGAATGAAGCTCCTAGACATTTTTCCCTTTGCATCACATATGCTGACGCTCTTACTTTATAATTAACTGCAGTGAAGGCTGTGTCTCCTTTAGCAGGGCTGTGGACCCATCAAAAATAATTTGTCCGGAGTAAGTGTAGGGAAAAAGGGGCAGCCTATCTTTTGCTAAACCACAGATCATTTTTGTTGGTCTGTCTGTCTGTTGTTTGTGTTCCCCTCTGCATGGCTCCAGCCACATTTGCTTTTTTTTTTTTTTTTTTTTTTTTTTTGCGAAGGAGTCTCGCTCTGTGGCCCAGGCTGGAGTGCAGTGGCTCCATCTGGGCTCACTGCAAGCTCCGCCTCCCGGGTTCACACCATTCTCCTGCCTCAGCCATTCTACGGCCTCCCGAGTAGCTGGGACTACAGGCGCCTGCCACCACGCCTGGCTAATTTTTTGTGTTTTTAGTAGAGATGGGGTTTCACCGTGTTAGCCAGGATGGTCTCAATCTCCTGACCTCATGATCCACCCGCCTTGGCCTCCCAAAGTGCTGGGATTACAGGCGTGAGCCACTGCGCCCGGCCCACATTTGCTTCTTTCTGTCAGTGAGCTCTTTCTACCATTGTGCCCCTCCAACTTCTGGTCTGCCTGTGATTGCAGCCCTGGGCTGCCCAGGCATCTGGTGCCCGCAGGTCAAACTCCAGTTCCCCCAAACCCAGTGAAACCAGCAGCAACACAGCCTTTACTAGAATGTAATAATGTTTCCATTTTGCACTTTTGAGACAGCAAATTATCAGGATCTAATGGTCCCTCATGTTGATGTATATTGCTCTCACATACCGTCTGACTACAAATCAAGGATGCTGAACAAGTTTCCAGAAATACACATTGCATAATTTCTTTAATTGACACTTTTAAAAGTGAGACTCTATTAAGTGATTTTATTCAAAGCTGATTTGTTTGTGGCTCATAATAGTTTTCTTGAAAAGCTACTTGTTATTTTATACTCCAAAATGTGAAATCAGGTTAAAAAATGCAAAATAAAATCACATAATTTAACTTCTCACTCTTTAGCTATATATATATATACACACATATATATACACACATACATATATGTTTTATAGCAGGCAAAAGGTTAGTGTTTAGTGTCTTAAAAACTACAAAAGAGGAAAAGGCAATCAAATGCCTAGAAAAGCAGGCAATTTGAATATAAATAGACAATTATAAAGAAATATAAACTGTAACATTACATGGAATAAGATTTTTTAAGTTACTAGCAATCAGATAAATCAGATTAAACAATACTATTTTCATATACCAGAATGCAAACACTAAATTTTTGAAAATATGAAATTTTGGTGGGTTTGTTGGGAAACTGATACTCCTATATCAATTCCTTGTGAAATAGAAGTTGGAAAATAAATTGCTGTGGGGAAATAAATTGGTAGAGGGGCACAGGGAAATTGAATGGCAATTTGGAATTGCCATGAAGTCACAAATAACATAGGACTCAATAATTCTCTAAGGCGTCTTTATTAGATAAGTACTCATACATATATACAATGAGGTCTGAAAGAGGACTGGTATTGAAACAAAAAAAAACCAAAAATAAAAGTTTATTAAGAAGATAATCACTGAATAAAATAACCATATTCGTACTTTAGAATTATGTAGTATTTTTTAAAATTGAAACAGACAGAGATGTATTGTTGAAAAGAAGCACGTGAAAATTGATATATACTGAATAATACACTTTATGGAATTAAATACTATATATTTTCTATGTACATATACCTGTGCGTGTGTATAATACGGATGTCAATGCATTGTAAAGGGTATAGAGAATTGACACTAAACTAATAGCAATAATGTCTCAGGTAAGTAGAGAAGAGAGGGAGGGGAGTGGGTTTGGGGGTGTGGAAAAGGAAAAATTTGTCTTATCTATAATGTTTTAATTTTTAGTAAAAATAATATGTTCATATATTCACTATGTTATTAAAAATGAATACTAATTTTTATTATAAATAAACAGACTCTACAAAGTACAGCAAATATTACAATTTCTGACATGTTTTGAGACTGTAAATGTTCTTCTTGCTATTTTATGTTAGTGCTTTATTGATTCTCAAGTACTACTGAAGTACACAGGCAAAACGCATGAGGCTGTATGGCTTCATGGCTAAGTACATGTGTTTGGAGGTCACACTGTTTGATTTCTGATACAACTGCTTGCAGTTGATCAACTTGGTCAAATTATTTAACCTGCCTGTGCTACAGTCTCCCCATGTGTTCAGCATGAACGAGCATAAGGCAAGCAAGTACACAAAAAAACTACCACTTTTGATAGTGGTGAATATTAAATGAGATCCACAAGAAGGCTGTAGAACAAGATGAGACAGGTAGTGAGCCCTCGGGACATATGAACCACTGTTAGCTCTTGGCTATGCAGAAGGCTGCCTGTTCTCGTAGGTTTATAGATTTCTTGACACACACACCCACCCAACCACCCATACACACACACACACGATGAAAGCTAAAATCTCATTCCCTTTTTTCCCACGAACTTGAAAAATCTCATCACTCATAGGAAATTTGAATAAAGCATAACTTTGTCTTATGTTAAGTGACACAGAACACTAGGACACTGAATTGAGTCCATTGAAAATCGGCTTCAATAATTTACAGCCTGCAAAGCTTCAAACTCTTCATCTATTTTGTTTTAAGTTTGGATTTGTCACACTCTGACATTTTCATATGTTTCCAAAATGTCACCATACTAGGGCAAAAGAAGCTATTATATCAAGTGCCCTTGAAATGCTTCCAACTCCACATTCTGTGTTACTTGTGCTTGATGTGCACGACTGTTACATAGAAAAGAAACATTTTTTTTTCAGGATAAAATATTAGGTTTGAGAAGTCAAAGTTTTATGAGGCAAAAAGCTTATCTTAAACTGATTCCTTCAACTTCATTAATCATTATTGAATGCTAATAATCACACACATACAAGCAAACACCCCCCCACACACACACCTTTCTGCTTAATAGGTGACTTTAACAACAATTCTACCAATCAGGAGTATCTGCTGGTATAAATAAAAATAATTTTTTGGTCTTCAAAATCTTCAATGACAGCTGAATTCCTAATTTTTATTCCAAATTCTTCTCATAGTTTTAAGGTTTTTTTTTTTTAAACAAACTATTTGATTTCCTCTTACCCGTACAAACTTACTTTGTATGATTTCTCTACTAGTACTCTTATTCTGAGTCTTCAATGAGTTTACTGCCACATGAAAATATGATGCTCATGTATTATGTCTATGTTAGGTGGGAACTGGCTTTTCTGTTTTTCAACCATTGAAACATTCAATCATCTTTGAAAACCCAGTTCACTCTCACTTTCATGAAGATTCCAGGCCAGACAATTCAGCCTTCTCTGAACATGCATTGCACAGAGTCTCCATACCAAGTGGCCCAGAACTTTGTCTATACTGTTTTGTTGGCTGAAGATCTATGTGTCTAACTCTCATCTGCATAATTTGAACATAAAATCCCTGAGGATAGAGATTTGGAAACTGTTCTTCATGTAATGATTTCATTCCATAGAAGTGCAAAAAGAGGGTGAATTGGTTACATTTGATAATCCGAAAACATTTTTAAAGGCATCCTGGGATAGTGGCAGAAAGGAAGACATCAGAAATCTGACTCTGCATGTAGACAACAATTTCACAGGCAGACTCTGTTTGCTGTGATTTTTGGAACTCCTAATTCAATCGAAGGCTTGCAAATTCTTGGGAAAGGCTTGGACAGTAAATTATGGTTAATATGAGTCAATTTTATCTCTTAGTTAAGCAGAGGCTACCCATTATTTATCCTATAGCCTTGTGGCAGGCAGCTGTGCATGTGTTCCTGGAGTATCTTGCACAGAGCTTGTGGACGCCAGAATGGGCGAAAACAACCCTGCTTTTCGAATATCAAGGATCTGTGTTCTGATTATTGACTACTGGAAAAAGGTGGAGAGCCATTGTTGTTGTACCTTTTCCCAGTATTACAAGAACTTCCCTCCCTGGCTAAATGACTTTCAGGAAATATAAAGGGCCTCCAAATTTACCCCCTTTAATTTTCCTTTTTTTTTTTTTTCCTTTCAGGGGTTGGACATTGATGACTAGGGGTATTCAAAAGCAGTTATATATACAAAGGAAATTAGGAAGTTACCATGCAAGCCCAGAAAAAGATTCAGGCTCTGCGATGACCTGAGAAGACCATAAGTTTGCACTTTAGGTTGATTTTTGGCACACATACAATGTAACACAATAATCAAACTTTTTGTTTGATTATTTATTGTTTTTCAATAAATAAAACAGAAAACCAGCAAATTCTGGGGGAGGGAGGAGAATTAAGTTTCCAGAGTTATCACATTTTAAAATCAAAATATATGGTTTTCAACAAAAAAATCGAAAGACATACAACGCAACAAAAAAGTATGATTTATTCAAAGGCAAAAAATAAACCCACAGAAACTGTTCCTGTAAAGCACCTGATGGAAGGGAAGATCTACTACAAAAAGACTTTAAAACAAATGTCTTAAGATGCTCAAAGAACCAAGGGAAGACTTGGAAAAGTCCAGAAAACAATGTGTGAAAAAAATGGAAAGATCAATAAACAGACAGAAAGCAAAAGGAAATTCTGGAGTTGAAAAGTACAATAGCTGAAACCAAAAATTCACTAGAGGGACCCAATGACAGATTTGCACAAGCAGAAGAAAGAATCAGCAAACTTGAAAATAAGACCATGGGAATTACTGAATCTGAGAAATAGAAAGTAAAAAGACTGAAGAAAAATAACCAGCACCTATGGAAACTGTGAGATTTTAACAAGAGGACTAACATACTCATTGTGGGAGTCCAGATTAAGAAGAGAAAGAAACAAAGAAAATATTTAAAGAAATAATGGACAAAAATGTCCCACATTTGATGAAAGATATGAACATAAGCATCCAAAAATCTCAATGAACTCCAAGGATTATGAACTCAAAGACGTCCATTATAGAGACACATTATAATCATCAATATAAAGTCAAAGAATTTTGAAAGCAGTGAGAAAAAAAGCAAATCATGTACAAGTGATCCTCAATAATATTTGCAGCATATTTCTCTTCAGAAACTTGGAGGCAGGAAGGCAGTGGGCTGATATATACAAAATTCAAAAGAAAAAAAAGAAAGGTGAATGAAAGAAAGAGAAAAGAAAAGAAAAGAGACCTGTCATTCAAAATCACAACATCCAGCAAAACTGTACTTTAATGATGAGGGAGAAATGAAAACATTCCAAGGTAAATACAAGTTGAAATTGTTTATTAGCATATGCATTCCCTGAAAACAATGCTAAGGAGACCAGCAGGTTGACATGAAAGGAAACTAGATAGCAACTGGAAGCTTTATGAAGAAATAAAGATCTTAGTAAAGGTAAATACCAGGGCAATTATAAAACTAACATTATTGTAATAATGATATGTAACTCCACTTTTTGTTTTCAACATGATGTAAGAGACTAAGGCATTTAAATATTATTAGCTCATGTTGTAATACCAAATGGTAACCATAAAACAAATAGTTGAAAAATATACACAAAGGAAATGAGAAAAGAATTGAAATGTTTTACTACAAAAAAATCAACTAAACATAAAATAAGACAGTAATGTAGGAAATGAGAGACAAATAAACTATAGGGCAATAGGGCATACAGAGAACAAATATTAAAATTACAACAGTAAGTCCCTCCTTATTAGTAATTGCTTTAAATGTAAATCAGTCAGATGTCGTGGCACATGCCTGTAATTCCAGCACTTTGGGAGATCAAGGTGGGAGGCTTGCTTGAGCCTAGTAATTTGAGACTAGCCTGGACAACACAGTGAGACTTCATCTCTACAAAAGATTAAATTAGCCAGATGTTGTGTTGCACACCTGTGGTCCCAACTACTCAGGAGGTTGAGGTGGGAGAGTCACATGCACTCAGGAAGTCAAAGCTTCAGTGACTCAAGATTGTGCCACCACACTCCAGCTTAGGTGACAGAGTGAAACCACGTCTCCAAATAAACAAATAGATACATAAGTAAATGTAAATCAGTTAAATTATCCGATTTAAAGATAAATATGGCAGAATGGATAAATACAATATGATCTAACTACGACTTGTACACAAGAGACTCAATGTAGATCAAAAGACACAAATAGGTATTAATAAAGGAATGAAAATGGATATTCCATACAAATAATAGCCAAAAAAAAGGAGCAGGAGTGCCTCTGTACTAAAACTAGACAAAAAAGACTCTAAGTCAAAAAATGTTACAAGAGACAAAGAGGATTATTATATATTAATCAAATATTTTACACAACAATATATAACAATTGTAAACATTTACACACCCAATGACAGACCATCAAAATACATGAATCAACAATTGATGGAATTGAAGGGAGAAATAGCTTTACCTTAATAGTTGGAAACTTTAAGACCCCACCCTCCATAATAGAATAACCATAAAGAAGATACATAAGGGAGTAAAAGACATTATTAACACAATAATCCAACAAGATCTAACCAACATCTACCAAACACAATATCAACAAACAACAGAAAACACAACCTTCTCAAGTGCAGATGGGACATTTTCCAAGGTAAACCATATGTTAGGCCACACATTAAATCTCAAAAAGACAGACATCATACAAAGTATCATCTCCAACTAAAACAGGATGCAGATATAATTCAACAACACTAGTAAAACTGGAAAATTCTCAAATTTGTGGAAATTAAATAATATGCTCTGAAACATCAAATTAAATTAAAAGGGAAATTATAAAATAAAAAAGTAATGAAAACACAACATACCAAAACTTTGGGGATTTTAAAAAGCAATGCTAAGAGGAAATTTTAAAGATATAAACACATATTTAAAAACAACAAATGAAAGAACTCAAGTCAACAACCTAGCTTTACAACTTAAATAATTAGAAATAAAAAGAACAAATAAAAACCAAATCTAGCAAGAGGAAGGAAATAATAATGATTAGAGAAGAGGTAAATGAAATATAGAATAGAAAGCAATAGAGAAAATTTACTAAAGCCAAGAGTTGGTTCTTTAAAAAGATTAGCAAAATTGGCAAAGCTTTAGGTGGATGGAAAAAATGTGAAAAACAGATAAGATTCAGCTTTCTGAAATCAGAAGTGAAGTTGGGAACATTGATACCAATTCTACAAGAGTTCTATGAGCAATTTTATGCCAACAAATTCGATAACGTAGAGGAAATAACTACATTTCTAGGAACATAAAACCTACTAAGGCTATAAACTATGAAGAAACAGAAAGCATGAATATACCTGTAACTAGCAAAGAGAGTGAATTCATAATTAGTAATCACTAATCTTCCAACAAAGAAAAGCCCTGAACCTGATGGTTTCACCAATGAGTTCTACCAAGCCTTAAAAAGAAAGCAAATTCTTACATAGCCCATAACATGAATGGACCTTGAGAACATTACGATGAATGAAATAAGCCTATCACAAAAATATAAATGCTGCATGATTCTATTTATAAGAGGCACTTAAGGTAGTCAAAACCATAGAGACAGAAAGTAAAATGGAGATTGCTGGGGGCTGGGGAAGTGGGGAACTGAGGAGTCATTGTCGAGTGAGCACATTGTTTAGAGTTTCCATTTTTGCAACTCTTTTCAAGAGTTCTGGAAGTGGATGATGTAAAGTCTTTTGTAATTATTTAAAGGCTTTTTGATGATGTAAAATTACTACCTTAACTATTTTAAGCCCAGTGGCATTAAGTACATTTACATTGTTGAATTCACATTGTTGAACAATGTGAATGTACTTACACTTAATGACACTGGACTTAAAATAGTTAAGGTAGTAATTTTATGTTAAGTGTATTTTTCCAAGCTTTAATAAATGAAATAAAAAGAATATTTGAAATTTATTCTGTCAAAGAGCTTTTTTATTATGCAGTAATTAGTCAACACTTATTTTGAGTCTACAAATCACTAGGTCTTTTGTTAGGCCCTGTGGCTTTGTTGATATACAAGTCAGAATTTTAGCCAATGCCCTCAAACTTCTTACAACTCATGTCAGGTAACTGGCAAATAATTAGAGTCCATGTTACAAAAGAAAAATTACTGAAAGCATTCAAGTAAGGAACAGCCATGCTATTCTGGTGCCTGGTTGGCCTGGAGTCCGCGGTCTGACATCAGTGCTAAAGCTTAAGGAAAATATGAGGATCCAAAACAACACTGAATGAAAAATGAGGACACATATTCCTTTATAAGGGCATGGTTGTCTGTGTGGTTCCACACAAATAATGTCACCACACTGAGTGAGTTTCTGGAATACTTAATCAAGTCTATAATAAATTATATTCAAATAAAGAATATTTGATGAATATTGAGCAACAATACAATTTAATCTAGTATCTACAGTGCTTGGAGTTGAAGCCTATGAACAAACAGCCTGCTTCGTACATCGCAGGAGATCATACCAGGAACCATCAAAGTTTTACCTTGCCAGGCTTTTGAGCTTACCCTTGTTAGCCACTCTCACCTCTCTGGCCATATAGATGAAGGAACAGTCTTGCTTAAAAAGAGACTTTGAACAAACTTTTAGTTTAGTTTTTTTTTTTTTAAATAATCTTCCAGCATTCTAAACTTTGAAATATGGATAACTTAAGAAATATTGATTACATTGATCTTGATACTGCTTTAAGAGATAATGGAAATCACCACATAAATGATGTGCACTATATGATTTAGATAACAAAATTAATTTTTTGTAATATTATCTGGATCTATTATCTTTTATTTGACTAATATTTTGCCAAATATTAGTCACATAAAATCATAGCTTCATAGATTTTTAATATAATTTTTTAAAATAATGGTCTGTTTACCCACTTAAGATTCTAGAAATGTTTTAACTGTCTGTTAGCTTGATTTACACCATTTAAATATGAAGACCGTTAAATAAAATACTTTAGACAAATTAAATATAGCAGAGATTATTTGAGCAAAGATGATTCATGAACTGGGCAGCCCTTAGAACCAGGAGTGGTTCAGAGAGCTTCACCCAGCACCATGGGTAGACAGTTTTTATAGACAGACAAAGTCATCTATAGAAAGCACTTGATTGGTTGCAGCCTGACATTTGTCTTATTTTCCATGGTATGAAGAGACATTTGCTTTGTTTGGATACATGCTGATCATTTGGCATCCTGTGATTGGCTGAAGCTTGGCTGATACGATCGGCTGAAACTCAGCTACCTGTTGCAGGAATATGCTCTTAGGCTGTAATTTGTTTACATACTAAGTTAGCTGCAGTACAATACTAGGAATTTCAAGTATGGAAGCAACCTAAGGCCAGATTTAGTTTAAAAAGACATATGGAAAATGCACATCCATATACAGTCCTCACCTGAGCTATGTGAATGCCAGTGGCCATATTTGAGAATGTTGATTTCAATCTCTATACAAATGAGAACTGCAGATTGCCAGAGACGGGTGGAGTGGTGGGGTAGCAACTGGTGAAGAGGAGAAAGAGAGGAAAAATTTGAATTAATTTCTAGACTTTTAATTTGTAGGCTCTAGGTGGTCATGAAAAACTTTCCAAGAAGCTGGATATGGGGATACCAGCAGACCAAAGCTTCAAAACATCTGTAGAGTTCATATCTCCTGAGATGTGGAAGTCTAATTTGAGATGAACTGGATACATCAGGGACACTCAGCATCTCTCCAAAAAAGGATGCTCCCTTTTTGACAGACAGGAATCAGCACAAGGAAGCTACATAGTTTTGACAGAAGTGAATAATATGACTCTAATAAGCAAAGCTTCACAATAAATAAGGTTAGTAAAATTATTTGGGATATAACTATAAAACTAAACAAATAATGTAAGTCATGAATTTAATGGATTTTTCAATACCAGTGAAGTGATAACCTAAAGCAGGATACAGCTGATGTTGGGTATCTATATGTGAATTTCATAATTTCATAACTTGTTTTCTCATAAAGAATTTGTTTTAGCTAGATGCGTCATACTTATAATAAAATTCCAGAACATGGAGCATTGATTGGTTAACTCAATATTTTGACACACATTGAAAATAAGACAGACCTCAGTTTTTACATCTTAATTAGTCCTAGATTTAAAGTCTTTTGCAAACAAATAATTTCCTGTTTCTCTAGAACATATGCATAGTAATTAGAATGCTAATGTTAATGTTTTTGGAAACTATTATTGATGAATGCAGTTCAGTTCAGCCTTGAGTATCATCCCAAGTTTTTTTCTCAATACACAGGGTTGATGCTTTTACGTTGTAACCTAGTGGAGCACTCAAATAAGGCATAATTCAGCTTCCTTTTCCCAACAGGCTGGAGTGCAGGGTCTCAGTGTTAAGTATCAGCTCTTAATTCTTTTGTCAAGACTTGTCATATGCTAAACATCCTTTTTTTTTTCCTCAGCCCTCGATTTACACTGTTTCTATTTTAATTAACAAATTAATTTTGCTCCCTTAACAATTGTCCTCATCATTTTTGGAAAAAATCTCCCCTTGGAGAAGCAGTTTGTGCAACCCACAAACTATGAAATCAGAAACTCGTGGGTCTTTTTTGGCCATAGTCACTTAATCTATCAAAGTTACAGTTTTTTATTTGTGAATGGTGATTACAACTGCACGCAAGACATGTAGGTAAATATAGTATCTGCTTTATAAGTTTCTATAAAAATCATAAATTAGTTAACATGCATAAAGCGCTCAGCATAGTGCTTGGTTCACTATAGGTATGATGATCTATTATCAGTATTATTAAATAATATGTGTAAACGTGTGGCTCCTAGCAACTGTTCCACCAGTAACAGCTCCTATTATGGCTCTCATTTGACTTTCTCTTTAGTTATGTTTGTTTTGTAGCTGAATTTAGTTGCCATGACAAGGAAAGGAAGGAAGAAACTCATATGTAGCCTTTATAATTCATTCATTAATTTATTTATTCATTCCCAGAATCATTTATTTAATAAAT
This sequence comes from Pan paniscus, assembly GCF_029289425.2. Taxonomy (NCBI): domain Eukaryota; kingdom Metazoa; phylum Chordata; class Mammalia; order Primates; family Hominidae; genus Pan; species Pan paniscus. The sequence goes on from NC_073262.2 coordinate 49,791,717, forward strand.
ATGTATTGACTACTTATTATATTCCAGACTCTGTGCTGGATTCTTATAAACATATATTACCTTATATAATTCTCAAGATAACTGGCTATATAAGGCATTATAGTATGTATTTTATTGATGAAAACAAATGAGAAGTCAAAAAACTTGTTGAGGTTCATTTGGAGCTCAGAATATCTGACTCTAATCTGGATTCTTCTCACCTCCCCACATTACCTTTGGCTGAGTTTCTGCCTGCTATGCTGTCCAAAGCATGCACAGAACCCAATTACATTTTATAAATAAGAATGTAAAATCTGAGAAAGATGATTAGTCTCTGTAACTTCTATATACATGAAAACTTTATTATTTCCCCACGTTACATTTCCATGCTCCTAAGAATCCAGTCTCTGAAAGTTGTGTTACTGTAGACTGACTCAGCAGTCACAGGCAGCCTCTGAAGTGACGGTTTTTCGTTTGGAATGTTGTTTCCAGCTGTATTAATGGGCACTTTCTGCACTATTGATCAGTTTAGCTGGGTGGTTAGTTTAATCTGGTCATCAACACAGCCATAGAAACCAGGTGCATCACTGTTTTTTAGTTTACTGTTGTTGAACAAGCAAAGCCATAAGCTTACATAGGGTGTTACCAACCCCTGGATTAGCTGCAGTCAGATGTGGATTATTGAGAAGCTCACTCCTTCATTGAATTACCTGCAGTGGGTGGATACTGATAGGGAGATGGGGCTGGTCATTGTATGTGATAGTTTTATCAAGCTATTCAACCTATACATATTTTGTTTGTGTCTTGGCGATGTTTTAGTTCTCCCTATGAAGAGGGAGTAAGAAATTTTTTCCTAACTTTCAATCAAAACTTGAAAATGCTTAGAATTCAATTTCTTTTAAACCATGGACCAGATTCTTTTTGTTGAAGTGTGAAAGCAGAGACTTGTGCCTGAATGAAACATTGCCAGTGTAAGGTTTTTGGCAACATCTATTACCTCTTTTTCTTTTCTACAAAGACAGCTGTTATTTAGGTGGGGCTTTAATTTTTGCTTCTTGGTTCCGTAATAAATTTAATTGGCTACCAAAAACTTACGTAAGGGGAATTTTGTCATTTGAGTTTTTGTTAAGTTTACTTTTATACAAATTACTGTGTTTTCTAAATAAAATTCATGCATGCATTATGATCAAGATTTTTAATTCATTTAGACATATTCAGACATGCGCAATTACTAATTTTTGGCTTTTGAATATAAGCTATCCAGACACTTCTCTTAAGTCATTGTATTCACTATATTTGTATTCTTCAAAATAATTAAAGCATGGGATAAAAAAACCCAAGAACAATAAATGAGCCATTAATGAATAATTTTTTTTCATTTTCAGATATAAATATTGTCACTATTATTATTATATGGAAACTGTCATAACAGTAACATTCAAAACATAGCATATTCCATTTTTTCCTCAACGTACTCTCCAACAGATATGGACCATTTCAACAATATAACTTGGTTTCAGCATTGCTCAGGATTTCCCATGCCCCTTAATGCCTCACGCTCATAAGTACTTGATGTGTCCTGTATCTCAATTAACTTGACTCAAGCTCAGGCTTTCATGATTTTCATTGCATGTATGAGCTAAATTTTGCTTGAGGTCACTGCTCCTGAACTTGTAAAATAGCTTTATGAATAAAACAGTGTTGAATATACCCAAGGCATATTTCAGGTTGCTATTTTGCTAGTGCACCACATAAAGATGCCTCCTGCATTCTTTTTGATTATTATTCATTGTTTCCCTTTAAACAAATATTCTCAGTCACATTTTGTGCCTTAAAGTTTCCATAATGGTCACTCTGCCACCACAGAACAATAAGCACAATTGCCCATAGGTTTAACCTCATCATCTCTTTGTTTGAAATCGCACTGTAATAAGAAATATTCTTGTGAGAGATCAGCTCACTGCCAGGCTTTCTTTTCTCAAGTTTGCTGCTTACTACTTAGAGAAGTTTTAGCTAGATGTCTGTAGATATGTGGAGAGATATACTCCACTTTCATTTCTGTACATCATTCTTTCTCTTCTGCAATTTACTTACTTTTCTACTCTCTTGAAGCTTCTGTTTCCCCAAATTTTGAGGTAAGTAGCATCAAATTTAAGTGTATAGCTTTGATTTTGTGTCTATAAATTCCATGCCACTCACTTTCCCTCATCTCTCACCTTTGTTTTATTTTGTTACAAAACCTATACATTTTTCCTGGGAAACCTTAGCCATTTAAAATCATGTTCAAAATCAGAATACCATAACTTCTCCCAAAAGCAACATGACAAAATGTATCAAAACTTTTAGTATTGTTTATGACTTTTCATCTAGTACTTTAAAAATAAATGATAGTACATATACACGATGCAATGTTATTCATTTATTTGTTTTTCAAAAAATGTTGAATAATTTGTAAATTTATCACAAAATAGTTATTCAACAAATATTGAACTCTACTGCATGACAGTCACTGTTTCAGTGGTAAGTGAAAACTTGATAAGAAACTGTATGACAATAGTACAATGATTATTTGTAACTAAATATGAAGGGCATGTATCAAAGTAGAGAGGCTTGGAGAATCTATAAGTATGCTTTCCATTCTTAATATGTTTTTATATTCTTCATGTTTTACAATGAGTATGTATTATTTTTATAATAATGAGAAGTCCACCTACTTGTTTTAAAAAGCAGAAAACTTAGCAGGTAATACCACTTGCTCCATGTGCTTGATCAGGAGGTAGAGTAAGGGAGACGATTACTCACAAAATATTACAAATATGGAGCTGACGTCAGGCATAGGTGCTTTTAAACTAATACAAGCTTGCAGCTATTCTGACACCTAAAGACTGAGTTCCTGCATCAAAATCAGAAGGGTGCTTACATTAAATATATATTCTAAGTTCCACCTCAAACCCTATGTAGTCAGACACTTGATGTGGGAGCTTGAATTACTCAATGTATGCTGTATAACAGATTATACCAAAACTTAGCTATTTATAACAAAACATGATTATTATCTTACACAGCTTCTAAGGGTCAGGAATTAGCAGTTGTCAGTGGGTGGTTCTGACTCCTGGCCTCTCATGAGGCTCCAGACATCTGAAGGTGGGGTTCTGGAGGACCAGTTTCCAAGATGGTTCCCCAACATGGTTGTTGGCTGAAGGCTTCACTTTCTTCCTGGCTGTTAAAGGAAGCCACAGTTCACCGGCACACAGTCCTCTTGGTAGATTGCTTGATGGCTGGCTACCTCAGAGGGAGTAATTCCTGAGAGAAAGCAAGAGCAAACCACAATGCTTGGTACCCAAGTCACACAGCATCACCTCGAATGAATTTTATTCTTTAGAAGCTGCGTTAGTTAGGGTTCTCCAGAGGGATAGAACTACTAGGGTATATGTATATGTGAAAGGGAGTTTATTAGAGAGAATTGGCTCATGCAATTACAAGGTGAAGTCCCACAATAGGCAGTCTGAAAACTGGGGAAGAAACAAGCCAGTAGTGGCTTAGTCTGAGTCTAAAAGCCTCAAAAGCAGGGAAGTCAACAGTGCAGTCTTCAGTCTGTGGCCAAAGGCCCAAGAGCCCCTTGCAAATCAGTGGTGTAAGTCCAAGAGTCCAAAGGCAGAAGAACCTGGAGTCTGATGCCCAAGTGCAGGAGGAGTGGAAGGAAGCACCCAGCACAGGAGAAAGATGAAAGCCAGAAAACTCAGCAAGCCAGCTTATCCCACCTTCTTCTGCCTGCTTTTTCTAGACTTACTGATAGCCTTTTGGACAGCACGCACCCACCCGCACTGAGGGTAGGACTTCCTTTCCCAGTCCACTGACTGGAATGTCAATATCCTCTGGCAACAGCCTCACAGACACAACCAGAAACAATACCATTACCTAGACATCCTTTAATCCAACCAAGTTGACACCTAATGTTAACCATCGCAAGTCCACCCCTTGTCAACTTGGCACCCATACAAATCTCCTGAAATCATACACAATCTCCAAATAATGACAACAATATGATCATAATTACACCCAACATAATACATCTATCCTTTGTACAACCAGACGTGTAATAATCCTTAACCTAAATGCTATTACATAAAGTTAACAACACTTGAATGCTGATATGAAGTCAGTAAATGAAGCCAATTACTCAATGTAGTCCACATTCAAGAAGAGGGAAATTAAGCTCCAACTCTTGAAGGAGTCTTAAATAACTTCTGGATTTAAAACCACCACCCCACTACCTCAGAATCTGTTGCTGCAATACAAACTCTTTCTCTCCTAACTCTAATGCACAAGTAGGTTAGAGACAACCGTCACGTCTCTCTTCCAGTGCAGTGCACATCTCTATTTCATTTCTCCATCCTTACTATATAAAGGGTGCCTGGGCACTTACCCATTCCTATTTTAAGACTTCACATTGTTAGGAGGAGAGCCTCATCCCACCAGATGTCCAATTATCTCTTTGAACAGATTCGATTTACAAGGTTTTTTTTCTCCCCTTCATATTGAGCCAATGGTTATATTATGTAATCTCCTTATATCACTTCAAATTTTCTATATCTAGACTACATTAAAAAAAACACACAATGGCATGTCCTCAGGGGTTTTATTCTTGTAAGATGGAGGGTGCAGTTTTAAAATCTGCCTAGGTGAATATCATAAAACCCAAGTCTTGATAAATGTGGGATTAGCTGGCAAATGTCTCAGAGTAAGATGGAATAGATAAAGATCCAGAAAAAATAAAGCCTGAAATTTAGATGGAATGTTGAGAGAAGAGAGCCATGCCTTAAATGTTTTTTTAAAAATAAAGAAGATTCAAAACACATCCTCAATTTAATTTTTATATGTATGAAACATGGTGATAGAAAGTACTGTCAACAGTTCATAACTGAAGAGAAACACCACGTTTCTTCTGCAAGTTTTGCCAAGTGGAGTCATTTACAGAAAAAAAAAGGCATGTATTAGTCCATTCTCATGTTGCTATGAAAAAATACCCAAGACTGTTTAACTTATAAAGGAAAGAGGTTGGTTTAATTGACTCACAGTTCTGCATTGTTGGGGAGGCCTCAGGAAACTTACAATAATGGCTGAAGGCAAAGGAGAAGCGGGCCCCTTCTTTATAGGGTGGCAGGACAGAGTGGGTGAAAGCAGGGAAAATGCCAGACACTTATAAAACCATCAGATCCTGTAAGACTCACTCACTATCATGAGAACAGCATGGGGAAACCACCCCCCATGATCTAATTACCTCCACCTGGTCCTGCTCTTGACATGTGGAGATTATAATTCAAGATGAGATTTTGGGTGGGGACACAGCCAGACCATATCAAGCCATGACAGCCAGTATCCCATTGTCCATATAAAAAGGTTTGAGAGAAAAAGAAAGTATTTGAGGGCATAGCAGAAACTTTGAGTAGTAAGCAATGTTTTCTTCTCCTTGATGGGTGTGGGAAAAACAGAGGCACCATCCATTTGTTTTCCTCAAAGTTAGGGTCTGACAACCAGCATATCTGCAAGAAGGAGGCAATTGCATTTCAACCTCTGAACGAAGGTAGGCTGAACTTCAGTCCATGTGCCTCCTCTTCTCTCCTCGTAGAGAATGGGGAGAGGGACTTGGAGGGAGACACAGCAATTAAGCATAGGGATAATAATCTTTTGCTTGGTAAGTGTGGTGTGACAGATGTGGAAGGAATTCCTTGGGATCCTGCAAATCCAGGCTAAATAGTGGAAGAAGCTGCGGATAGCTGTTGGTTACTCCCGATCATCCCAAAATACTTCCTGGCTAGTGGCATTACCATGTAGGATGGACATCTACCATTAGAGAGAGGCAGTGGAGAGGGATGGCAGCTGTGCTCTCAGAACTGACTCATGTCCCATGTCCATGAAGGAGCCCATCTAGTTGAAGACAACAGCACTTGGAGAGAGCAGTAAATGTACTGTGCCTCAGTTGCATAACTTCCCTTACAAACAATGGATTATCATTCACATTGACAAAAGTGTTTTCCTTCTCCTCACCTTGTGCCCACCACTTCTCAGAGGGAGGTTGTAGATTTCTCCTGGTCCATCTCACCCATTCTAGGATCACCACAGCTAGGGAGCACTCTATCTGATCTCTTAGAGGAAAATGCTAAGGAGGAAGTGACGGAAACTTTTACGACTATAAAATGAATGCCAAAAGAACTGACTGTGGGGGAAAAAAATCACCCATAGGTACTAAGCTGCCACTTACTAGCAATTTTATTTTTTCTCTGCCCTCCTTCTTTCACAAAGTATATTTTGTGCCTTGTGGGTTATTATACTGAGAGCTCTGAATTAGGTAATTTAAAAAAATTACACAAAATTAAACTCTTCCGTCTACTGGTAAGTTTAGACTGTTAATTTAAAGCTATTAGATCTGAGGGTGAACCTGTGTGTTGCTCATGGCAAATTGCTGCTTCTTTGACACCACATATGATTACCAAAATAATGACTGATAATGTTTACTGATTGCTTAAAATGTACCACCACTGTGCTAAGTACTTTGCAAATATTATTTTATCTGAGCTTAATAATTCTATGAGATCATACAGATATCATCCTTCATTTAAAATCATTGGAAACAAAGATAGAAAGTGGGGTGCGGGAGGGGTCAAAACCAGATAGGTAGGCAGTGTCCAAGGTCCCAGAAGAAGGAGAGGTACAGTAAGGATTTGAACCCAGGCAGTCTTAGTCCACAGCACAGCTTTAGTCTTTGCTTACTTCCTCTTCTTTCACTGGAACTGTAGAATGAAATCAACACAGTTGCCTCTTCTTCAAATAGGTACTGCCAGTTAAATCACATGCTCTGTTTATTTTTGGAAAAGTAAGTTTTGCTTTCAGCCCTCTAGAAGGAATCGCCACATAAACATGAAAGTTGAACCACTGATTAAAAGAAGTGAATGTACTGCTAATTATTTTCTTTCTGAAACAGAAGTGATGGATGCTATATGCTTGGAATTGAATATGGCTCTTAAGACATTGAGAGCTTGCATTCATTTTCTTTGCTTAACTTACATAATACATTTCATAATTAAAATATAATGGTGCTTTGCTACTGCACCCCTCAAATCTCATTGCATGCACTCATTCATTCATTCAATCAACCACTTATTATTAAATATTTATAGCCTCAAGAAGTATCTATTGTGAACAAAACAGTATGCAAGATGCTAAGAAGACCAAAAGAACAGATAACAGATTTGATTTTGAATTCATTGACCAATTGATTCTTAAGCTTCTTGAAAACTTAACAAGAACAAGCTGAAGAAGAATTGGGAAGAGTCTTCCAGTTAAAGAGAAGCTAAAGAGGAAGAGAAGTATCTCAGGGCATAGTATACTGTTATTTAAATTATTTCAGTAAGACTCAGAAACAAAGTTCAATACGAAGATGTTGGGACAGTGGATACAGTCTGAACACTGACGTGCAGAATTTGAATTCCATTTGGAAAGAAATGGGAGTCATTTAAATGTTTTAATTTGATATGTGATGTGATAGATTTGATCTTAAAAATGTGACTTTCATGTACAGTGGTTTACAATAGATTGTTATAGAGGGCAAGAAATCAGTCAGAAGGACGTGGCAAATTTAGATAAAAAATGATGAAGAGGACTCTAGTGTGATCCAAGATGTAGTAAGAAACAAATTTACCCTCATTACTGAAACAACGAAGTGAACAAGATATATAAATCCACCTTTTTGAGGATAATGGGTATAAGATAATGAAGGACAGTGATCACTGTGAGGAGAGAAATTAAATAAACTGTGTGATTGTGCCATCTTCATGCATTGAGACTTTTTGGGCCATGGTGCAGGCAGGGGTAGCCCAGCCAGAGCCCAGCCCCCTCAGTTGAGAATATGGAATTGCAACTTTGAATAGAGCAAGGCAGTTAGGTTTCCAGGAAAGAATACTTGAGAAGAGAAACTTTTTCAAAGAGAAACCTCCAGAGATGTACAAAGAGTCTTATTCACCACATATTTAGCTAAGTAATGCTTAGTACCTGCATTTAAGACTACCTGAGACAAGAACAAGATCTACCTGGATGGATTACAGTAAAGAGTACCCCACGTGACACAGTGTCACAATTAGTGCCAGTTTCTACAAGCTAGACTGTGAAACCTCATGACTCACAGGGCACTGGGTAGGGCACACAGAAGGGTATTGCCTTAGTCATGAGAAATAAATACTCCAGGCCTGAGAATTGCTCCAGTATCACCCAACAAATTAAATAAGCAAGGCCTGAGAGACCCAGATTTTTCTGGGTAACTTGAATGTATCCCAGAACAAAGCTCAAGATTAAAAAGAACACAAAAATATCTGTCATTCAACATGGTAAAAGTAAGAATGCCTGGCATACAATCAAAGATTATCAGGCAGGAAAAGAAGCAAGAAAATATAACCCATAGTAACGATTAAAAAAACAATTGAAACTAAAAGAACAGATATAGATTTTAAATTTAGCAAAAAAGTTTTACAATTTATTAAAATTATATTCAATATATGCATAAAACTAAGTGGCTCCAAAAAATTTAGAAACATGAAGAAAATCACACCAAAATCAAATTATTTAAAACCAGTTATCAAGAGAAAAAAATATTAAACCAATCAGCAAAAAAGGGCATATTATGTACAAAAGAATGAAGATAAGGGTAACAGCAGATTTTTTGTCAGAAACAATGCAACCCAAAAGATAGTGGAGCACTATCTTTTAAGTACTAAAATAAATGACTATCAACCTAGAATTCTATACTCAGTGAAAATATATTTTAAAAATGAGGAGGAACTAATGCCTTTTTGTGACATATAAAAGCTTCAAGAATTCATTACAAACAGACCCTAACTCCATATAAAAAGTTAAACATTCTTTAGGCAGTTGAAAAATGAACCAACTGAAAATCTAAATTTACACACAAAAATGAAGAGCACCAGAGATAGCGACTACATGTGTCCATGTGTTATAAAAAACATTGCAGTTTCTGTCTTGCTCTCATGGATTGTTTGTACCAGAAAATACAGTTGATAATAGTGAATCAGTTCACTTGGTATATGATCATGGGAGGAACTGTGACCTCGTATCTATAACCATATGAGCAAATTGTCCTGGAAGCAGATCATCCAGTCCCAGTCAAGCCAGCAAATGACTATAGCTCTGGCTGATATCTTGACAGCAACCTCATGTGAGTTCCTGAACTAGAGACATTGAAAATTCTTGACTTTCAGAAAATGAGATAGTAAATGTTTGTTGCTTTAAGAATTACAAAAAACAAAATATAAAAAGACTTAATAAAACTTTAAATTATCATTTCAGCTTTAACTGATATAATTTACAGATATGTTAGCCCTTGTTTACAAATACATACAACAGCATTGTCTGTAAGAACAGAAGTCTGGAAATAACTGAAATGCCTAAAAATAGGAATTGGTTAAGTAAATTATGGTAAATCCTTAAAATGATAAAACCATCAACCACAAAATTAGCAAGCAAAATGGAAGCAGAAAGACTTTTGCAGATCTGGCACATATTATGGTGATATAATCAAATATTAAATGTTCAGGGTGAGGAAAGTGTAGCAGCTAAGGATAACAGCCTTTTCTGCATTTCCCAGTTTCTGTACCATTGTTTCCTACTTAAATTATTGCAACAGCCAGCTATCCTGTCTCTCTGCTCTTAATCTTTCTATGAAAGTCAATCTCAACCCATTATCAAGAGGGCTTTTTAAAAGTATAAGTCGCAGCACTTTGGGAGGCCGAGTCGGGCAGATCACAAGGTCAGGAGATCGAGACCATCCTGGCTAACACGGTGAAACCCCGTCTTTATTAAAAATACCAAAAAATTAGCCAGGCATGGTGGCGGGCACCTGTAGTCCCAGCTACTTGGGAGGCTGAGGCAGGAGAATGGCGTGAACCCAGGGGGTGGAGCTTGCAGTGAGCCAAGATAGCACCACTGCACTCCAGCCTGGGCAACAGAGCCAGACTCAGTCTCAGAAGAAAAAAAAAAAATTATAAGTTGAGTTTAATCATTCCTCTGTTCATACCCTCTAAAGACATATTTTCACCTGTTTCTTGTTATTTTTCTTGCCTTCTTTACAACTTCTTTTCTCTTGCCCCTGCCTTGGTTCATTCTGTTCTTGCTATAAGATGCTGCTCTCCTTGCTGGTCCTCAAGCATACTAGGAACACTCCTATCTTTGTGAGTTTGTCTGAGCTATATCTCTGCTTGCAATGCTCTTTCCTCAGAATCACAAAGCTGACTTCCCCACCTGGAAACATCTGTTTGATATCATATTCTAAGAATGACAACCTTGGCTACCTTATTTAATATGGTGACCTGCCTTCCACTATAATTCAGAGTTTCCAATCCCATTACTCTTCACTACTTTTAAATTTTTTGTTGCTCATCACTAAAAAATGTAAAGTATCCTTTTTTTGTATTTATTGTATATTACTTATTCCTCTCCTAGAACATAAGATCTACAAATAACAAATTTTGCCTTATTTATGTATGTATTTATTTATTTTCATTGCTGTGTCTGATTTTAAAAACCGGGTAAAAAGTACATACTTAATGCATATTTTTGTATGAATAACATGTTTTACTTCCAGTCTAATTGCTTAGTGACACTCTATCAACTCTCATCCTAGATGTCAAACTTCTATTAATTCAGTTAATATTTATGTTGACTTTTGTGGTGGTGACATAACTGTGCTTACTCATTCTGAAATTATTTTTCATTTAGAATGTTATGAAGAAATGATTGGGAATCATTGACAAATATATTAAAGTTGTGCAACAAATTGAAGTAAAAATTACTCTTGAAATGCAATATTTCAAAATAGAGTTAAAGCATGATGAGCAGTTGCATATACAGCACAGAGTTTTTAAAAATTAAAGTGTATTTGATTATTCAATGGTGCAATCTTAACTTCAGAAGTAGCTTTAGATTTCGGACCAAGTGACTGGGACAAAGTAGCCCCACATAGGTTGATGGCCCTTAAATAAAAAGGTAATTTCACAAAACCAGTGATGTTTCATAGGCCCTTTCAGAGTTTCCAGATATTATTTATTGTATTCATTATTCTTTTGGTATTATGTTTATTGTGCTAATTAAAATGTAACAACAATCACATTAAAACATAAAATATGAGGTTCCCCAAAACAGTGAAAATGTATCAAAATTTGAATCTACAAACATAAAATTGTGAAGTGGTGGTATTTTACGGAAGATAGCATTAGGAGCAGCTAAGAGCTGCATCGGGGCCCACATAAACTTGAGAGAGCTCTGGAATGAAATGTTATCTTAAAGTGAGAACCTGTGAGGCAATTCCCAAAGGGTGCTACCCCTACAAAGCAAAGTGAGGAAATGCCTAATTGAGCCTAGAGCCTTATCATTGCTGTTGGTGGTATTCATGAGATTGTTGGCGTTTTTAATTTCTATATTGAAAAAGATTTTGCAGTTTTTATTCTGACACAAAAAGTAAAGTCTTAGTGTGATGTTTTATAACTAGTTTGGGGGATTTTATATATACTTCCATTCTATTGTGCATTTGAGGATTACTGGGCTTCCCTTCTTTAGAGGCTTTTGGAAATTAAATCTTACTCTGAAGAGGCAGATTGTCTTGTGGAATAGCCATGCTTTTGTTCACTCTACTTCAACCACCACTCCTGCTTACCACCACTCCTACTCATTGGCCATCTTCTCTCTGCTATGGGGTAGAGAATTTGAAATCTGTAATCTACTGGGACACTAATTCACTGAGTCCACTTCCTTATGGGAATTTATGAGGTGTCTATTTCTCTAGAAGACCAAAACAGAGGGCACTACCGTTCCTAAGTTGAGTCATGTCCATTGGTGTTTGCCATAACAAAAATATTTAAGTACAAATACTTATTGAATACATTTATTCATGCAACATTTTATACAATTGACATTCAGACTAAATATCTCTCTTCATTTGAGTTTATAACCAAGTTTTACCTTATACCTTAAAATAGGATGTCTACAAAATTCAGGAGTTTAAATTGAAAAAATGAATTTGTAAGCATTCTCTAGTAAAATTTCAAAACTTCATACTTATTTAATTCATCGATGTTTCTTTTAAATTTTATAACTTATTATGTATCTTTTTCATATAACATGATGAACCTTCCCCTAATGGGAGTTACTTAGTTACAAACATGGAATTCAGAGTTTCAATATTTGTTTCTATAGTCAAATGAGTTATATGTAATTTTGTTCAGTATCTCAAAACTGATTTCCTTCATGTTTTGGTAAATATGAAATGCTATGAGAATATGAAATAATGAAGCTTATAACTAGACATGCTATTAAACAAAGCTTTCTTTTTTGCTTAAAATAATAAGTTATAATTAAGAAATATAACCTTTTATGTGAGAAGTATATGAATTCAAAATGTCCTAACTTCTTTCCAATACAATACATATGCCATGAATTTTGTCAAGTTTAACATATGAAAATAAATTATTATTATTTTTTTTACATTTTATTTTATTTTATTTCCTTTTTTCTTTTTTTTAATTATACTTTAAGTTTTAGGGTACATGTGCACATTATGCAGGTTACTTACATATGTATACATGTGCCATGCTGGTGTGCTGCACCCACTAACTTGTCATCTAGCATTAGGTATATCTCCCAATGCTATCCCTCCCCCCTCCCCCCACCCTTATTTTAGCATGTTTTAAAGTGTGTAGTGCAATAGGTTGCATGTAATAATAGATCATAAATTTATTTGTAAAATATATGTATTGAGCACTTGTTACAGGTGTTCAATGCTTTCAAAGGTAATACATGATCCCTGAGTCCATAAGCTAATGTGGAATGTGAACTGCATGTTGGAAGGCAGGTGAAATTTGGAGAAAAAAAAGAAAGAATAGTTTTAGTAGAAGGCAAAACTTAAGTAAACGCACAAAGGTTGAGAAACAAAGGGCATGTCAAAAATAACAGAACATGCCCCTAATATAAAGCGTATATTATGGAGGAGTTAGAGATAAAATCTTTTTTTCACTTCTATTGGTTATTCATTTTGCTCTAACCACACATAGTGAGGAAACATTATGCATTGACTGAACATAGTGAGAAAACTGGATTAAATCTAAGTTATATTTGGTGTATGTTTAAGGAATGTCTGGTAGAATGGAGAGTCATGAAGAGGAGGTGGTGTAGCAGTGAACCAAAAGTCTATCTACTGACGGGTGCCCATACGGAGATTCTATCTTGAGAAAGATGGAATCTGACCTATGAAAAGTCTCAACCATCAAGTAAGAATCAAGGCGTTGAGCAGAGCACGTTTTCTTTTACATTGTGTGCTTCCCAACCCAACCCGATGATATGCGTGAGTGAATCCTATAAAACATGATGTGGCACAAAGTAAAAACTAAAAAAAGCTATTTGGCCAACATCAATATTACTTACAAAGAAAGAAGAAATGTGTATCAAGGTATCTAACAAAGCATAATACACACACACACACACACACAGTGTTATTTCATATTTTTTTAACCACATAACACAATACTACACCAGTGCGTGGTGACAGTGCCCAGGAGAATGATGAAGAACCCTGCAGACATAGTGGCATCCAAAGGAGGAGACGGTGGCAGCAAATACATTTTGTGATACCCAGTGGATGAAGTAAGGTGAGTCTGAAAAGGCACTTCTGTGCCGCATAAAATAGTGGGAGGTCCTGTTGAGGATATGGTGCTTAGCAGATGTGCAATACCCAGTTTATATCCGGAAGAAGGCAGCAAATAGAAAATGTAGCAATCATCAGTGAACCCAGCCAAGAAGCAGTGATGGCTTGAGAGAAAGAAGCTTTGTTTCACCTATTTGTTAAGCTAGGATATTTGTTAGTAATACATATTCTTGTACTTCCAAATTAATCAATATATAAGCAAAGAACAATAAGTGAGATTAAGATAAAAATTAAAACTATATATGTATATATACACACACACACGCAATTTACTGAGGCATGACTGCAACAATATTATGCAAACAATGTATTCACTGAATAAAAAAGGAGAACATTTAGATAAAGGCATTACTTATAATCTTACTACCTAGATATGCTAATTCATATAGATTCTTCTAAAGTTGTTCAAAGTATATAAAGAGTAAGAGAGAAGAAAAAGTAGGAAAAAAATAAACTCATATTTGAACCTGATTTTGTAACTTATAAGTAGCACGCATAATATCCTATGTTAGGAAATAGAGACCCTCTCATTTATTTATTATAAATATGTTGTATTCTATTTGCTCTCTAGCTAGCTAGTTAGTTAGCGATTTATTATTTCTGTGTGTGGTGGTTAATACTGAGTGTCAACTTCATTACATTGAAGGATACAAAGTATTGATCCTGGTTGTGCCTTTGAGGGTGTTACAAAAAGAGATTAACATTTGAGTCAGGGGGCTGGGGAAGGCAGACCCACCCTTAATCTGGTGGGTAAAATCTCATCAACTGCCAGTGAATATAAAGCAGGCAGAAAAACATGAAAAGGAGAGACTGGCCAAGCCTCCAAGCCTACATCTTTCACCCATGCTGGATGCTTCCTGCCCTGGAACATCAGACCCCAAGTTCTTCAGTTTTCGGACTTAGACTTGCTCTCCTTGCTCCTCAGCTTGCAGACAGCATATTGTGGGGACCTGTGATTATGTAAGTTAATACTTCATAAACTCCCCTTTATATACATATATATATATGGGAATATATAGATGTATGGGAATATATATATGGGAATGTATATATAGGGGAATATATATATAATAATCCCCTATATATGAGAAAAATATATATAATATATATGATATATATTATATATATTAATAACTATCCCATATTATGCATAATGTAGTATATCTATTATGTATAATATGTATAATATATACATATATATTATATATATATACATTATATATACACATAATATATATACACACATTATATATTATATATACACATAATATATATACACACATTATATATTATATATACATTATATATACATAATATATACATAATATGTATCTATATACATAATATATACATTATATACACATAATATATACATAATACATAATATATTATATATTATGTATATATACATAATATATATCTATATACATAATATATATTATATAGATACATGATATATACACATAATATATATTATATATCTATATATTATATATTATGTAGATACATAATATATACATAATATATATTATGTAGATACATAATATATACATAATATATATTATATAGATACATAATATATACATAATATATATTATATAGATACATAATATATACATAATATATATTATATAGATACATAATATATACATAATATATATTATATAGATACATAATATATATATTATATATAGATAATATATATTATATAATCATATATATTATATATACATCATATATAATATATACATAATATATATACATTATATATACATAATATATATTATATATACATCATATATACATTATATATACATAATATATATTATATATACATCATATATATACATTATATATACCTTATATATAATATATATTATATATACACATAATATATATACCTTATATATAATATATTATACATATACATATTATATTATATATTATGTATAATATACAATATATTATGGATAATATACAATATATTATGTATAATATATTATATATTATGTATTATAGATTATGTATAATATATTATATATTATGTATAATATATTATATATTATGTATAATATATTATATATTATGTATTATAGATTATGTATAAAATATTATATATTATGTATAATATATTATATATAATATATAATATATTATATATAATATATTATATATTATGTATAATATATTATATATTATGTATAATATATATTATGTATAATATATAATATATTATGTATAATATATATTATGTATAATATATAATATATTATGTATAATATATATTATGTATAATATATATTATGTATAATATATAATATATTATGTATAATATATATTATGTATAATATATATTATGTATAATATATAATATATTATGTATAATATATATTATGTATATATTATTGTATATATAATATATTGTGTATATAATGTATGTATATATAATATGTATATATTATTATATAATAATCTATAGTATATATTATATATAATGTATACTATATGTAATATATATAATAATATATACTATATATAATATAGTATATCATATATAGTATTATATCATATGTAGTATATATTATGTATAATATATATGATATAATATAATTCACATTATATATTATATACTATATATGATATATGTTACATAATATATATATGTCATATGTTTTATATAATTATATATGTTAGATATATGTTATATATGTTATATATAACATATATAATTATTTATATATAGTATATATAATTATATGTAATATATTATATATAATTATATATGTTATATAATTATATATGTTATGTAATATATATTATATGTTATATATTATAGATGTTATATAATATATAATATATTAATATGTTATATATTTTATATATATTATTATATTATATTTATAGTTATATATAATTATATAATAATAGTATGGATATATTATTATTTTTATTTTATATATATATATAGGAGAGTTTATTAAGTATTAACTCACATAATCACAGGGCCCCACAATATGCTATCTGCAAGCTGAGGGGCAAGGAGAACAAGTCTAAGTTAGACTATATATATAGTTAGACTATATATATATATATTATTCCCATATGTGTATATATTTATATATATAATCTGCCCACTGGGAAGATTTCCCTTCACCACTGTCCTTCAGGGATGTCCTAAAATGGAGCTATAGTGCTGGTGCTGTCCACTTTTGGGTGGACATATTGTGCAAAGCCATCTCTGAACCAGGTCTTAGTCTCCTTTTTCTCTGTCAACTGATCATAGGAAACTCCCCATGAGGCCACTGATGTAGGCTGGGAAAGAGAAGGCTTCTAATACACACACACACACACACACACACACACATACACACACATATATATGTGTGTGTATGTGTATGTGTGTGTGTGTGTGTATATATACGTTATGTATCCTATTAATTCTGTCCCTCTAGAGAACCCTGAATAATACAGATAGTGGTAAGAGGAGTGGTTCTAGAGGAACAGAATATTAAGGATGGAATTCTTTCATTTGGTTTTGGGATTCCTGGAGTTGGCTGCTTAATATGATTAGACCCCAAAATGCTAAGGACTCTACTTCTAATAGCATGGAGACGTATTAGATAGTCCTTAGATACTCCTAGTCCTTGGTGTCAACTGTTTAGAGAGTTATGCAAAATAAATGCATTTGACATTCCTGATTCACTGCTTATGAGAGGCCAGGAGTTTAGTGACTCTATACATAATACCTTTGACCATATGTGGAGAACCAAGCAGCATATTAAAGCTGGTTGGTTGCTCCTAAGTTCAGTGGACAAAGTGATGAAAGAAAAGGATGAACTCAGAGATTCTGTCTCCAGGCTTCAGAAGCAGATACTTAGCCTCAAATCTGCTAATATTACCCTAACTGAGAGTCTTATCTCCTGCAGAGAAGTAGCTGAAATTGTGGAAAAACAGACAGAAGCTCTTATCATGCTAATGGGTGGCCTGCAACCAAAGATGCATGCACGGGCTTGCCAGGTGTCAACTGTTAAAGTGAGTGCATTAATTGGAAAAGAATGGGACCTGGCAACTTGGAATGGGGATGTGTGGGAGGACCCTGATGAAGCTGGGGGCACTGAGTTTATAAACTCTGGTGAAACTTTTTGCCAGAAGGAACATCTTCCCCATCCCAAGTAGTGGCAACATTCCCTCCTTGACCCATGCTACCATCAGCCTTTCCACCTTTGTCTGAGGAGATAAACCCTGCACTGCCTGAGGCAACAGTGATGGCCTCCCCAGAGGCTCAACGGTCCTGTTTGCTTCTAGACCTATAACTAGACTAAAGTCCCAGTGGGCCCCTGGAGGTGAGGTTGAGAGTGTGACCCATACGAGCTGCACTACACTCGAAAAGAACTGTTTGAGTTCTCTAATTTATATAAACAGAAATCTGGAAAACAGGCATGGGAATGAATATTAAGGGTATGGGATAATGATGGAAGAAACACAGAGTTGGATCAGGCTGAATTTATTGATTTGGCCCCACTAAGTAGGGACTCTGTGTTTAATGTTGCAGCTCAGGGAGTTAAAAAAGGTTCTAATCGTTTATTTGCTTGGTTCGCTGAAATATGGATTAAAAGATGGCCCAATTTAAGTGAGCTGATCTCCTTGGTTTAATGTAGAGGAAGGGATCCAAAGGCTTAGGAAGATTGGGATGGTGGAGTGGATTAGTCACTTTAGACCTACTCATCCCAGCTGGGAGGGTCCAGAAGATATATCCTTGACCAATGCCATGCAAAATAGATTTGTGAGGGCAACACCTGCATCTTTGAAGAGTCCTGTAATTGCTCTTCTTTGTATGTCAGATCTCACGACGGGAACCACAGTCACTCAACTACAAAGCTTAAATACAGTGGGAGTAATTGGATCCTGAGGTGGTGGGGCCAAGTGGTGGCAATAAACCGTCAAAGGCAAGGTGGGCATAGCTACCATAATGGACAGCAGAGGCAACAAGGCAATAAGAATAGCCTGACTCATGTAGAGCTCTGGCATTGGCTGATTAATCATGGTGTTCCTAGAAGTGAAATTGATTGGAAGCCTACTACATTTCTACTTAATTTATGCAAGCAGAAAACTTCTAGATCAAATGGACAAATACTAATCTGAATTATGAAAACAGAGAGTCACAGCCCCTCAATCAATTTCCAGACTTGAGCCAGTTTATAGACCCAGAACTTCTTGAATGAAGGGGAGGCAAGTTCCCCTTGAGAAAGGACCCCACTATATTACTGACAATTTACGCAGTGAATCTTTCTCCCATTCTTCTCCAAGAAGGCCCCTAGCCTTTTACCAGGGTAACTGTGCACTGGGGAAAGGGAAATCTTCAGACATTTCAGGGACTACCGGACACTAGCTCTGAGCTGACATTGATTCCAGGGGACCCAAGCCATCATTGTTGTACTCCAATTAAAGAAGGGGCTTATGGAGATCAGGTAATTAATGGAGTTTTAGCTCAGGTCTGATTTACAGTGGGTCCAGTGGGTCCCCAGACTCATCCTGTGGTCATTTCCCCAGTGCCAGAATGCATAATTGGCATATACATACTTAGCAACTGGCAGAAACCCCACATTGGCTACCTGACTGGTAGGATGAAGACTATTATGGTGGGAAAGGCCAAATGGAAGCCATTAGAGCTGCCTCTACCTAGAAAAATAGTAAATCAAAAACAATATTGCATCCCTGGAGGGACTGCAGAGATTAGTACCACCATCAAGGACTTGAAAGACGCAGGAGGGGTGATTCCCACCACATCCCCGTTCAACTCTCCCATTTGGCTCGTGCAGAAGACAGATGGATCTTTGAGAATGACAGTGGATTATTGTAACAACCAAGTGGTGACTCCAATTGCAGCTGATGCACCAGGTGTGGTTTCATTGCTTGAGCAAATTAACACATCTCATGGTACCTGGTGTGCAGCCATTGACTTGGCAAATACCTTTTTCTCCATTCCTATCCATAAGGCCCACCAGAAGCAATTTGCCTTCAGCTGGCAAGGCCAGCAATGTAGCTTCACTGTCCTACCTCAGGGATATAGCAACTCTCTGGCTTTGTTTCATAATCATATTTGGAGAGACCTTAATCACTTTTCACTTCTGCAAGACATCACACTGGTCCATTACATTGATGACATTATGCTGATTGGATCCAGTGAGCAAGAATTAGTAAACACACTGGATTTATTGGTGAGACATCTGCATGCCAGGGTTTGAGAAATAAATTTGACTAAAATTCAGGGACCTTCTACCTCAGGTGCCCAATGGTTGGGGTCTGTCAAGATATTCCTTCTAAGGTGAAGGATAAGTTGCTGCATTTGGCCCTTCCTACAACCAAAAAAGAAGCACAACACCAAGAGGGCCTATTTGGATTTTGGAGCATTCCTTATTTGGGTGTGATGCTCTGGCTCATTTATCAAGTGATCTGAAAGGCTGCCACTTGTGAATGGGGTCCAGAACAGGAGAAGGCTCTGCAACAGGTCCAGGCTTCTGTGCAAGGTTTTCTGTTACTTGGGCTGTATGACCCAGCAGATCCAATGGTGCTTGAGGTGTCAGTGGCAGATAGGGATGCTGTTTAGAGCCTTTGGCAGGATCCATAGGTGAATCACAGCAGAGGTCTCTAGGATTTTAGAGCAAGGTCCTGCCATCCTCTGCAGATAACTACTCTCCTTTTGAGAGACAGCTCTTGGCCTGTTACTGGGCTTTGGTTGAAACTGAATGTTTGACTATGGGTCATTAAGTCACCATGTGACCTCAACTGCCTATCATGAACCAGGTGCTTTCTGATCCATCTAGCCATAAAGTGGGGCATGCACAGCAGCATTCCATCATCAAATGGAAGTGACACATATGTGATTGGGCTCTAGTAGGTCCTGAAGGCATAAGTAAGTTACGTGAGGAAGTGGCTCAATTGCCCATGGTATCTACTCTTGCCACCCTGCCTTCTCTTCCCCAATCTGCACCGATGGCCTCATGGAGTTTCCTATAATCAGTTTCCTATGATCAGAGGAAGAGAACCCTAGGGCCTGATTCACAGATGGCTCTGCACAATATGTCCACCTGAAAGTGGGCAGCTGCAGCACTACAGCCCCTTTTTAGGACATGCCTGAAGGACAGAGGTGAACAGAAATCTTCCCAATGGGCAGAACTTCAATCAGTGCACCTGGTTGTGCACTTCGCATGGAAGGGGAAATGGCCAGATGTGCGATTATATATGGATTCATGGGCTGTAGCCAATGGTTTGACTCGATGGCCAGGGATTTAGAGGAAGCATGATTGGAAAATGGGTGAGAAATAAATTTGGGGAAGAGGTATGTGGATGGACCGCTCTAAATTGTAAAACACTGTGAAGATATTTGTATCCCATGTAAGTGCTCCCCAATGGGTGACCTCAGGAAAGGAGGATTTTAATAATCAAGCGGATAGGATGACCCGTTCTGTGGACACCACTCAGCTCTTTCCCCAGCCACCCTGTCATCGCCCAATGGGCCCATGAACAAAGTGGGCATGGTAGCAGAGATGGAGGTTATGCATGGGCTCAGCAACATGGACTTCCACTCACCAAAGCTGACCTTGCAACAGTCACTGCTGAGTACTGAATTTGCCAGCAGCAGAGACCAACACTAAATCCTTGATATGACACCACACCTCAGGGTGATCAGCCAGCTACCTGGCAGCAGGTTGATTATATTGGACATCTTCCATCATGGAAAGAGCAGAGATTTGTCCTCACTGGAATAGACACTCCGGATATGGGTTTTCCTATCCCGCACACAATGCTTCTGCCAAGACTACCATCCATGGACTCATGGAATGCCTTATCCACTGTCATGGTATTTCACACAGCATTGCCTCTGACCAAGGCACTCACTTTACTGCTAAAGAAGTGCAGCAGTGGGCTCATCCTCATGGAATTCACTGGTCTTACCATGTTCCCTATCATCTTGAGGCAGCTGGATTGATAGAACTTTGCAACGGCCTTTTGAAGTCACTATTACAACACCAACTAGGTGACAATACTTTGCAGGGCTGGGGCAAAGTTCTCCAGAAGACCATGTATGTGCTGAATCAGCATCCAATATATGGTACTGCTTCTCTCATAGCCAGGATTCGCCAGTCCAGGAATCAAGGGGTGGAAGTGGAAGTGGCACCACTCACCATTACCCCTAGTGACCCACTAGCAAAATTTTGGCTTCCTGTTCCTGCGACTTTATGTTCTGCTGGCCTAGAGGTCTTAGTTTCATAGGGAGGTATTCTGCCACCAGCAGACACAACAACTCCATTGAACTGGAAGTTAAGATCGCCACCTGGACACTTTGAGCTCCTTCTACCTTTAAGTCAATGAGCTAAGAAGGGAGTTACAGTGTTGGCTGTGGTGACTGACCTGGACTATCATGATGAAATCAGTCTACTACTCCACAATGGAGGCAAGGAAGAGTATGCATGGAATACAGGACATCCATTAAGGTGTCTTAGTGTTACCATGCTCTGTGATTAAGGTCAATTGGAAACTGCAACAGCCCAATCCCAGCAGGATTACAAATGGCCCAGACCCCTCAGGAATGAAGGTTTGGGTCATTCCACTAGGAAAAATACCACGGCCTGCTGAAGTACTTGCTGAAGGCAAAGGGAATACAGAATGAGTAGCGGAAGAAGGTAGTCATCAATACAACCATGTGACCAGCTGCAGAAATGATAACTATAATTGCCATGAGTATTTCCTCCTTCTTTTGCTAAAAACATGTTTGTGCATATATACACTTGTACTAAGAAAATTATTTTATTTCCTTTTCCTTTATCATGTGACTTAAGGTTTATTGACTTCATATCAGCATTCAAATATTGTTAGCTTTATGTAATGGTATTTGAGTTGGGGATTCGTGCTTTTCTGGTTGTACAAAGAATAGTTGTATTATGTTAGGTGTAATTATGACTTTATTATTGTCTTTATTTGAAGACTGTGTATGACCTCAGGATATGTGTATGGGTTCAAGTTGACAAGGAGTGGACTTGTGATGGTTAATACTGAGTGTCAACTTGACTGATTGAAGCATACAAAGTATTAATCCTGGGTATGTCTGTGAGAGTGTTGCCAAAAGATATTAACATTTGAATCAGTGGGCTGGGGAAGGCAGATCCACCCTTAATCTGGTGGGCACAATCTAAGTAGCTTCCAGTAAATATAAAGCAGTCAGAAAAACGTGAAAAGGAGAGATTGGCCTAGCTTCCCAGTCTACCTCTCTCCCGTGCTGGATACTTCCTGCCCTCAAACTTCAGATTCCAAGTTCTTCAGTTTTGGGACTCCGGCTGGCTCTCCTTGATCCTCAGCTTGCAGACATCCTATTGTGGGACCTTGTGATTATGTAAGTTAATAATAAACTCATATATATATTCTATTAGTTTTGTCCCTCTAGAGAACCCTGAATAATACAATGTGTGACTATATGTGTGTGTATATACACATATATTGGTGGCTTCATAGACTGTGCTATTTTTTTATTTGCAGCCTTTGAATGCCATGCTGGAATTCCTAAATATTCGTTTGATGATTTGTCTCTTATAACAGACATTTATTTCAGGGGAGCTTTTGGCCAAAGTTCAGGAAAATTTCCTTTTCCTTTCCAGAGCAAAATCAATTAATATGTTTCACATAATAGAGTAAGTGGATCTTTGTGATATGCCTATTTATTGTATTAAGACAGTATTGAAATATAATCATCTATTACTCATATGTTTCTCAGACTTCTGGTCAAAACTCACAGGAGCAGTTGACTGAAAGAAATGCATTTGATCCCATGGACATGATCTGGCTGATGCCTCTACAGAGATGATTGGCAGTGGTCACTGGTAATGTAAGTTTGTTTTACTACAAAGTATCAATTCTTGGAAAATTCTCATTACAAAGAGCAAAGCGTAAAAAATCAAATAACAATTTATGCATCTTACTATAAATTATTTAAATTATTCTATGAAAAAGCAACAGCCTAAATTGTGCTCTTCTAGCGACACGTGAAGAAAGATTGTCACACAGCAAAAAGCAAAACCCTTGACCCACTGAAACAAGATCATTCAAGAACCCCCTAGCGAAACAAAACAGGTCACTACACTCAACATGCATGTCCCTTTTGGTTTTCTTAAAAAATTTAAATGTGTTTGTTTCTATTATTCATTCTCACAATCCATGTGGTTCAAGAATAATTGAAAAACTGGACTCTATTTTTAGCTTCAAGGAGTCAGAATCAAAAAAAAGAAAAAAGAAAAAAGTATTACAACTTATCTTGCTAGTTCTTCGTTTAGATAAATTAGGCCTGTGGTTGTATTTTGAACCACAACCTCAAGGAAAGAGTGTTAATAGTTTCTTGAAAAGTACTTTAGGCATAGGAGAGAGATGGGAGAATTCTAAGCAAATGGTGGCAGCAAAGAAGTTTTGGAATCTCCCTGAATCCTATCTTCCCCAAATTAATGAAGAAACCAGAAAATTAGAACTAAAATTTGCAGATAGCATCACAAAGCAAACAAACCAACAAAACACTGTATAAAAAAGTATGCCCCATGAACCCCAAAATAAGAGCAGATGATGGCTAACCATAGCTGCACAATCTGCATGGCATAGAAATTGTGTGAGAGGGAGTGTAGGAAAGTCTAACAGATATGCTACAGCCCTCAGAGCTCCTAAACCCCCTAACTAGCAGTCTGGGTACAAACTAACCATAAAATAAATGCTAGAACTGCTGGCTCACGCCTTTAATCCCAGCACTTTGGGAGGCCAAGGTGGGAGGATCACCTGAGGTCAGTAGTTCAAGAAAAACCTGGGCCTGGCCAACATGGTGAAATCCTGTCTCTACAAAAAATACAAAAATTAGCCAGGCATGATGGTGGGTGCCTGTAGTCCCAGCTACTCAGGAGGCTGAGGCACGAGGATTGCTTGAACCTGGGGGGCAAAAGTTGCAGTGAGCTGAGATTGCACCATTGCACTATAGCCTGGGTGACAAAGTGAGACTCTGTCTCAAAAAAAAAAAAAAAAAAGGAAACACTACATGCAAAGGAAAGAGAAGATCCACCTAAAAGTGAAGGAGAAGAGAGAGAAAATGAGAATAATATTTTTATCACTTCATGAAAACAACAGAAGAGGGAAATTTAAAGATGTTAAGCTAGAAGTTACCTTGGCCCAATTCTTCCTAAATGTGCAAGAAAACTTATTTAACTTAAAATGAATTTCAGACAATATTCTCTTGTTTGACTTTCACTCCAAGTTATCATAAGAAAAAAAGGCAGAGTAATTCTCCCACTGATAATAAAAGCAATCTAAAATGATAGATGAAAATTTTAATCTAATATTTCAAGTCTAGCTAAATAAGATGAAGGAAATGACAGAAGCTACAGAAAGACAAAACAAATCAGAATTAGAAAAAAAATTCTCAAAAAAGTGAAAGGAGAAAGGGGAGATTAAAAAGAAAGCTAAAAAAGCCAAAAAATAATAATTAATTTTATTAAGAAATGAAGACTAAAATACAAGTATCATTTCAACACAGAAGATGCTTTAGAAGAAATTGAAAAAGCAGAGGAGGCTTTTATAAAAATAAAAAAATGAAAAAAGATATAAAGCAATAAATTTACAAAATGTACAAATATATTTTAAAGCTATAATTAAGAAAACTTTCTGGCAATTTAGTGGAAAAATTTACACTAAAATGTTATACCACATTTCTTAGAATTTCAACCCAAAAAAAACAAAGTCATGATATGTTTTTGTGAAATTATTTAAGCTTGAGGAGAGGAAATAACTGTCTTCAGACATTTCTACAGCAATGCTTTGTGCTAGAAGACAGTACATTATACAATTTAACGTACTCAACGACCAGAAATGTGAGTCAAAGATTTTACATCTCACAAATGGATCTTCACATATAAAGGAAACAGAAAAAAGTTGTTGAACACACAAAAGCTTAGAAAATGTGTTTGTTGTAATATTGTCAAAGAATCTACTAAAAAACAAACTGGGGCAACAAAGATGACAGTGGTGATATTGGCATAAGGACTTGCACCAAGCATTAAATGGGTACCACTCTACAGTAATAAAATTAAATTGTAATTGTAATGGATTCAGGACATTTAATGACTGTATGTTTTTACAATGTAAACGTAATAAGGGAACGGGTATTGGGAAGAGTATATGAAAACATGAATAAGCACCAGATCACTTTGCAGAAAATAACTGGGAATAATAAGATATTACTTGAAATTGGCTATTGAGGAAGAGGGATGGGGAAGAGAGGTTATTAACTAATAAGAAAGAGTATCAGCTAATCTTATTTACAGTAGAAAACCCAAGGAATATAGCACCCTCCCCCACAAAAGAGAGAACCACAGTTATTATTCAATAGTATTGAATACAACAGTAATCATGAGCATAAAATAAAAACAAAAAGACTTTTCAATATCAACAGTGAAACCAAAAATGAACATTAGGAGGTAGACCATGGAGTGGAGGGCTGTATAAATAAAACACACTCACATAAACGCACATACCCCACATCACATTATATGCCACAATTTGAGAGAAATAAACCTAAATTGTGTAAATAGGCTTATTTTAAAATATTTTCTCTTTTTAAAGAGAAAGTGTAAACATTTTCATGTTGACTAACAAAGCAAAATTCAACATTACACATTGGGAATAAAAACAGAAATTCATAAACATTTAAAAAATAAGCAAGCCATAACAGGCAAATACAAATCAAAACAAAACAAAAATCACAATATTGGTATCTGTCAACGTTGTATAATTAAGACTAGAAAACATTAAAAAAGATATAAAAGTGATGTAATAAGGCTAAAGTCTAAAGTTTACCATGAATACCAGTTATTCATACTTGTGAATACAATTAAAACAGTGATAGCTCTCATAAGAAAAACATGTATGGAGAAAACAAGAAATCAAAACTTAATGAGAAACTTTAAAACACATTTTTCTGTCTCAGGCAGATGCAATGTTAAAAAAATTAGAAAGATCATAGAAAACCTAAATTATATAATCAATAAGATTTCATAAATGTTAAAAGTCTGGTAACATCAAATAAACTGGAATCCAATGATAATTTTTTTAAAAAAGCTTCCAAACTTTTAGGCTAGAAATTCAAAGATAAGCGCCATTATATAACTTTTGAATCAATCTTAATTATAGGCTAAAAATGATAAGTTACAATAGATACAAATCCATGTATGTGGAATACAACCAAATCAGATGTGTGTGAATAATTACATAAGCATATCAATAAATCAAACTTCCACTCAATAAGCTAAAAAAAACCAAAAATTTAAAAATTAGCAGATATACAATTATTAAAGACAAAAGCAAGGAGTAATCAGAAAGCTGAAGAACATAGTGTAATTAATACATAAGTCCAAAAGATGGTTTTTAAAATAAATTGAAAAAACAGCAAAAAAACCCACTAATTAAACTAATCAAGAAAAAGCTCACATACAAAAATATGACATGCCCATAAAGAATAACCGTCAAAACATAAGAAAATTTAAAACTCATAAGAGCGTAGGTGGCACAACTGTATTCAAATAAGTATAAAAATCGAAATCAAGTAAATTTAAAAAGAATAACACTTTCAAAATCTGATTCTATAATGACAGAAAGTTACTATTTATGAAGTCACACCATCACAACCCTAGGCCCAAATAATTTCACAGGCAAATGCTACAAACCTTTGATAATCAGAGAACTCCAGTGAAACCATTAGAATTATCTACCACTATTTGTTCTTTAAAAAAATAAGAAAAAAAGGAAAAAGCATCCAAAATCATTCTATCAGGTGAGTACTAATATACTTTCAAATCTGAAAAAAAAAAAGCACCGGAAAAAAGATGGTTAAAATTTAATCTTGCTTATGGACAATTTCAAAAATTCTTAACAAATACAATAAAAAATCCAGTAGCAAATTAAATATTTTATCCATCATAACAAAAGATTCATTCCAGAATTTCAAGAATGGTTCAATATTAGAAAATTGATTATTAATAGATTAAAGAAACACAATTCTGTTTAAATTTCACAGATGCAGAAAATGCTTTTTAAAAAATGTTAATACATATTTATGTTAAAATCTCTCAGTATACTAAGATTCAGATATAATGGCATACCATTTTATAGATCAAGAAATTGAGTGGGATAAGTAAGCTGTTGTAAAGTCATACTTAAAGGATCTTGGTGACACAGTATTTTGATGCCAAGGAGGTGGGAAGAATTGAAGATGATTCCAAATTGTCCAGCCTGGATGTTTCTACTCCAACAAAAGGAAATATGGGGGAATCTATAGGATATATGGATTTGCAGGAACAAATTATAAGTTTTGTTTTGATGTTCTTGAGTTGAAGAACCAAGGCAATGTTGAAGTGTTAATGTCCTAGAATCAGCGAGAATTGGGATCTGGCCTATGGAAAGACATGGCCCGGGAGATATTCATTCTAGCATCATCAGTTTAGAGTTGAAATGTGATTTTAATTTATATTTTGTAGAATTATTATAATACACATATGAAAGAAGTATATGGGAGACTTTTCTGGATGTGACAAAATTCCATACATCTTTTTGTGTCTTATAGACATTTACTTTCCTTCTGTTTAATGTAAATGCTATTCAAAACTATAAAATGTTACTACTGTTCTTATTACATAGCTTTTAGATTGCTGTTTATGTTGAAAGGTATTTTGCATGCTTTAATTGAAATAATATTAGATACTGAGAAACTCTTACCCTTTGTAAAAGGTAGGTAGTCACCCAGAGATGTGTTAAAAAGAATAGTCTGATGCTTATAACTGGGAAGTTCTATTTTAATTTATATATGCTGTCTCTACTGAAGAAAGGAGGGATGTCTATTTTTTTAAGTGACTCCTTTGTGCCAGGCACTTAGCATTTCTATTTATGTTTGAGAAAGTCAAGGGTTTGAGCCCAAATCAATTTGACTCTCATTCCGTGACTCAACAGTAAGGTATTTTCTTTGAATTATTTTACTCTTTTTTTGTTGTTGTTGTTTTTGTTTTTATGAGATGGAGTTCTGCTCTTATTGCCCAGGCTGGAGTGCAATGGTGCGATCTCGGCTCACTGCAAGCTCCGCCTCCTGGGATTAAGTGATTCTCCTGCCTCAGACTCCCAAGTAGCTGGGATTACAGGTGCCTGCCACCACACCCAGCTAATTTTTGTATTTTTAGTAGAGACGGAGTTTCACCATGTTGGCCAGGCTTGTCTCCAACTCCTGACCTCAGGTGATCCACCAGCCTCAGCCTCTCAGAGTGCTGGGATTACAGTCATGAACCACCACACCCAGCCCTGAATTATTTTACTCTTAACCCAAATTCAAATAGCTAGATCATGTAGTAGAACTAATTTGTTTGACATTATGGCTGGTATGAGTGATTATATTAATAAGCATAGCTACCAATTATTTAAGGCCTTCTATTGTTAGGAACTATAAGAGCCCTATTATTTTCTGCAAGAGATGCTTAGGAGAAACCCAATGAGAGACTGATATAGAATCATTTTACTGGAAGAAATCAGAATAAAAATTATTAAGTAATGTGCAACAATACTTATTTAAATCTGACACCTAATTGGTTTTGGATAACAAATAAATTTTGAATGCAAAATGTGTGCTGCTCCTTTTGCTTGACAGTCTGGTAGGTTTCCAGATTTAGCTCTATTTGTCATCTGCTCACCTTTAATCACCATGCCCCTGCTTCCTCTGCTTGGTGCATTGCAGTTGTATTTTCCAAGGACGGAAGTCACATTTCCTTCCATCCCGCATTCTCTTCTAGAAACCTACCACTTCCCTATCAAAGAGTATAGTCTGATTTCCATTCCTTTGATTGTGAGTGGCCTTTATGTTGAGTAGAACACAGTAGAAGTGTTGCTATGTGAGTTTCTTTAGCATATTCTTTGCCAACTGGAACACTCACAAGAGCCTCAGTTACCCTTTAAGCAGTTCAGCACCACCAATGCCACCATGGTAGGAGGAAACCTGATCTAGCTTATGTGCACAGGCAGCCTCTAACTGCAACACCTCCAGCCACTGCAAGTGCAGAAGAAACTTTAAGCCAGAATTCTCCCCTAGCCTCCTCCCCATTTTCTCACCCACCAAAACTGAGAAACATTGTTGATATAAATCATAAAGTTTTGACTTGATTTCTTGTGAAACAATAGTTTTAGAAATGGGTACTTATGACAAGGGTTGATGAACCACAGTAGGCAGGCAAAATCTGGCCCAACACCTCTTTTTGTAAATCAAGTTTTATTAGAACATAGATACACTCTCTGTTTTGGTACCAGTACCATGCTGTTTTGGTTACTGTAGCCTTGTAGTATAGTTTGAAGTCAGGCAGTGTGATGCCTCCAGCTTTGTTCTTTTGGCTTAGGATTGACTTAGCAATGTGGGCTCTTTTTTGGTTCCATATGAACTTTAAAGTAGTTTTTTCCAGTTCTGTGAAGAAAGTCATTGGTAGCTTGATGGAGATGGTATTGAATCTATAAATTACATTGGGCAGTATGGCCATTTTGGAACAGAACAGAGCCACCAGAAATAATACCACACATCTACAACCATCTGATCTTTGACAAATCTGACAAAAACAATAAATGGGGAAAGGATTCCCTATTTAATAAATGGTGCTGGGAAAACTGGCTAGCCATATGTAGAAAGCTGCAACTGGATCCCTTCCTTACACTTTATAAAAAAATTAATTCAAGATGGATCAAAGACTTAAATGTCAGACCTAAAACCATAAAAAACCCTAGAAGAAAACCTAGGCAATACCATTCAGGACATAGGCATGGGCAAGTACTTCATGTCTAAAACACCAAAAGCAATGGCAACAAAAGCCAAAATTGACAAATGGGATCTAAATAAACTAAAGAGCTTCTGCACAGCAAAAGAAACTATCATCAGAGTGAATAGGCAACCTACAGAATGGGAGAAAATTTTTGCGATCTACTCATCTGACAAAGGGCTAATATCCAGAATCTACAATGAACTCAAACAAATTTACAAGAAAAAAACAAACAACCCCATCAAAAAGTGGGCAAACGACATGAACAGACACTTCTCAAAAGAAGACCTTTATGCAGCCAACAGACACATGAAGAAATGCTCATCATCACTGGCCATCAGAGAAATGCAAATCAAAACCACAATGAGATACTATCTCACACCAGTTAGAATGGTGATCATTAAAAAGTCAGGAAACAACAGGTGCTGGAGAGGATGTGGAGAAAAAGGAACACTTTTACACTGTTGGTGGGACTGTAAGCTAGCTCAACCATTGTGGAAGACTGTGTGGTGATTCCTCAAGGATCGAGAACTAGAAATACCATTTGACCCAGCCACCCCATTACTGGGTATATACCAAAAGGATTATAAATCATGTTGCTATAAAGACACATGCACACCTATGTTCATTGCGGCACTATTCACAATAGCAAAGACTTGGAACCAACCCAAATGTCCATCAATGATAGACTGGATTAAGAAAATGTGGCACATATACACCATGGAATACTATGCAGCCATAAAAAATGATGAGTTCATGTTCTTTGTAGGGACATGGATGAAGCTGGAAACCATCATTCTCAGCAAACTAACACAGGAACAGAAAACCAAACACGGCATGCCCTCAATCATAAGTGGAAGTTGAACAATGAGAACACATGGACACAGGGAGGGGAACATCACACACTGGGGCCTCTCGGGGGTGGGGGGCTAGGGGAGGGATAGCATTAGGAGATATACCTAATGTAAATGACTCGTTAATGGCTGTAGCACACCAACATGGCACAGGTATACATATGTAACAAATCTGACGTTTTGCACATGTACCCTAGAACTTAAAGTATAAAAAAAAAAAAGAACATAGCTACACTCATTTGTTTACATATTATCTGACTGCTTTAAGCAGTTTAGTACTTTCAACAGAAATATCTTTTAGTATTTTCTTTGATTATTGAATCTACCTTCTCCAAAAACAGTAGTGCCTATATGTTCCCTAGCAAAATACTATGGACTATTTTTGAGCTTAGCTATAGTGCCCTCCACAAATTCCAATTTCCCTTATTTATTTCTTTTTATTTTTTGTAACTTCTTTTAATTTTATAAGTTGACAGATTATAATTGTATGTGTCAATATAACGGCATCTTTATTTCCTTCCTTGTATCCATGCTTTTCTGAAGGTTCTTCCCACACTGATCCTGAGAGTATTCATATTGTCAGTGTGAGTTTCTTTGGCCAGTGGGACATTAGCAAATACAGCGTAAAGAGAAATCTGAAAAATCATTACATACTGTTGCTTGCACTCTTGCTACTGAATGCCCTGTGGCACCACCAAATCAAACCTGAACTCACCCCCTGAGATGCCCCATATCTCCATCTGGGGTCTCAGAAACATTAGTGAGGCCATCCTATGTCAGCCAGACCCAGCCGATCCAGCCCAGGATCATAAAACATGTTCATATTGGCTGTTTTCAGCCATTGAGTTTTGGGATGGTTTGAAACACAGCAAAGGCTAATTGGTACATCCACAAAGTCAGCTTTAATGTTCTCTGCCTCTACTCCTTTATGCAACTGGGAATAAATTTGCTAAAATCATAAGGCTCAAGAATTAATATAGGTTAAAAGTAAATATGAGTCAAAGGAAAATTCTTCAAACTCTGTAGTAATATATTCTTAATTCTTTAATAAGAGAAGCTAGGAATTTGGAGTTTGAGGTAGAGAAGGATGATGTTTTACATGCCTAATTTTTGAGTTTAATTACAAAGTCTTGGTAATTAAATCTTTTGGTTCTGAACCAGGGAGGCCTAAGTTAGGGTTTCATGGGTTTCAAGAGACATAACAATCACGTGGAGAAGAATCAGGAAGATACAAAGATTTACAGGTTAAATCAATAGGTAAAGAAACTTTTAGAATGAAATCTTAAAAAGCAGATGATTTTAAAACTTTAAGAAGATGAATTCAGTTGGTTATTAATAAACAAGTTAACACCAGAATCTAGGGCAAACAAATCTGGTGGCCTAGTGAAAAGTCCCTTCTCCTCACTGCCTTCGTTATTTTCTTTTCCTTAAGAGAAAGATATTTATATAGGTACCATTACTAAAATCTTGAATAAAATGATCTTTCAGCAAATTACATTTCTAGCATTTCATTTCCCAGTGGTAATGCCAAATAAAATGCAGTAAAAACATTAAATGTAGCTACCTGCTGCTGTAGCACTGGGCAAGATTCCATCCGTAGGCATTCTAATAGGCTCACAATGAGTGCTTTTTGTATTGCTGAACTGTACTGTACAATCACAGGATAATTTAGAACAAAAAGTAAAGGTCAGACATTTAATGCTTTAATGAGTGACCTTTTCACTCCCAACCCTTTTGTACAAGCATCTGTATTAGCAAGTTTAGATGCGTCTTTTAAGGAAGTTGTACAATTCCCTCCCGGAGCTATGTTTCTGCTTTGAAAGGGCCTCCATGGGGAATGGAGTTTCGCTGAAACATTCACAGTGAACCAAAGTCCTCATTGTCCCCCTGAGAGATTCGGTAAGAAAAGCTAAGTACAGTATGAGAGTCGGCAGTTTCCATGGTAAATATTAATGTTCAGCATTCAGATGCTTACTTGGATCCGAGGAGTTCAGCAAGAGTCTCTCCTTCTTCCTCCTCAGGAAGAATGTGGGGTCTGCCAAAGGTCAGCTGTATCATGAGCTTTGAGTTCATAATGTACTTAAGTGGCCATTATGCCTCTGTTATTAGATGACCTTCTGCTATAGAATGAAACTTCCTCTTTAACCCAAATTCCTAAGGTCCCATGAAATAAAAATAGCATGCTGTAATAGTGGCTGGAATAAGTGCTTTTCACATAATGAATGTTCAATAAATGATATTCAAATTAAATAAATCTCTTATTTTATTTCAGGTAAAAACGTGGGCACTAATACTTTGAAGAAAATAATGGGAGAAACTGCACTTTCCCTCAGTTCAAGATTCAGCAAATATTACTGAACACTCCCTCTGCCTCCTCCCTGCACTCCTCACAGCCAGACTTCTATGCACATGGTTCTTCCTCGCTTTCCAGCTTATCAAGCACACAGGAAGTTTACTACTGTTCCTTGTTTAGAATTTTTGTTTATTTTTTGTTGTTGTTGTTAAGATACATCAGTGACCTCTGCATTTTCATATACAAAAGACACAATTGTGTTCTCAATTTAGTCTATTCGTCAGTAGCAATTGATATTACTGACATTTTAGATCTTAAAACACCCACATCCTCTTTTAGTAGCCCTTTCCTTTTAGTCTCCTTGGAGTTTAAGGACAGGTCAGCTTCCCTCTCCATTAGTACTTTTCCCTAGGTGATTCCATGGGCTTTCATGGCTTATTACTGTAGAGTTTATGTTTCCAGCCCAGAAGTCACTTCTCGGTACACCTTTGTCCATCCGTTCTTTCATCCATCCATCCATCCACCCATCCGTCCATCCATCCATCCAGAAAATAGGATGGAAGCAGTATATATTTCTAAGTATGTTAGAAAAAAAATTCAAGGTGCCTTCTGGAGTTGTCTTGAGAGCTGCCAGAAAGAGCTGAAACCAGAAAAAGTTGAAGGAAGGTGACTCTGGGAATCATTACCAGGATTTAGGAAAGATGAGGCATATATCTTTCTCTTCATTACAGTTTTCTCCATTCCTGATGACTCTGAAAAGGCTACTCATGGACCATCTCATCAGAGTCCATGAGTTGCTGGTTGTTAAAGAGATGCGTTCCCAAGACCCTAAACCAGACCTGCAAAATCAAAACAGCTGGGGGTGGATGGGCGCAGTGGCTCACATCTGTAATCCCAGGACTTTGGGAGGCCAAGGCGGGCGGATCACAAGGTCAGGAGATCGAGACAATCCTGGCTAACATGGTGAAACCCCGTCTCTACTAAAAATACCAAAAAAATTAGCCAGGTGTGGTGGCGGCCGCCTGTAGTCCCAGCTACTCAGGAGGCTCAGGCAGGAGAATGGCATGAACCCAGGAAGCAGAGCTTGCAGTGAGCTGAGATCACCCCACTGCACTCCAGCCTGGGCTACACAGCAAGACTCCGTCTCAAAAAACAAAAACAAAAAAACAGCTGGGGTTTATTGTCAAGCATGATAGAGTTTAGGCAGTATTGTTTTAAGGCTGTGAATCTGCTTTTAAATATCATTTTTCCCTCATTCATCTGTGTTGTGTGTTTTATTGTGTTTGTTTTTATATCTAGTCTTTAATTTGAACCTTCATTTTGTCATTTAGACAGGAGATACTTGTTTTGTTGTGGGCTAAATATTATTTGGTACTTTTGTTTCATGTTTAGATTCTTGTTGTATTGAACTATGTCAAGAATCTGAGACATTTCTATATTTCTATTTTAGCACTTTTAAAATAGACTTTGTTTTTGAGAGCAGTTTTAGGGTCACAAAAAAATTGAGCAGAAGGTCCAGAGATTTCACACATACTCCCTCCCTTCACAAATACACAGCCTCTCCCATTTAAAAAATTTTAAATATTTAACATTTTAAACTACTGTCTGTATTCTTGAAATGATGCTGATTTTCTATTTGGCATAGATTTTATATTATATGATGCATATTGTATTTTAAAAAATCTATATTCCTTTATCATTTTAAGTAGTTTTTTCTTCTATTACTCTACTACTCTTTAATATACCAAGGTATTAAAAGCATAGGAAAGTATATTAAAATTCTTCATTACAATAAGTATGATTTTTTTCAATTTTGCCTTACAATTCTAGCAGGTTTTACTTTATATATTTCACTATTAT
Organism: Pan paniscus; assembly: GCF_029289425.2. Taxonomy (NCBI): domain Eukaryota; kingdom Metazoa; phylum Chordata; class Mammalia; order Primates; family Hominidae; genus Pan; species Pan paniscus. The sequence goes on from NC_073262.2 coordinate 49,827,324, forward strand.
ATTTTGGAGTGCAAAAAGGCTCATGACTGTTATATCTTTTTTAGAGATTTTACCTTTCATGATTATAAAATATCCTTTTTGTCTTTTGTAATGGTTTTCACCTCAAAAGCTACTTTCTATGTTATAAATATAATCACACCTGCTTTCTTTTCTGTCGAGTTTTTATTAGACTGAAAATCTTCATTTAATTGTCTGTTTGGTTCAACCTTTATGTGCCATTTTGCTTCTAATGATTATTCTAATAAGTGCAAAGATACATATTAATTCGCAGAATATGAGAGTCTAAGTTATGTAAGGTACAGTTGTTTTTCTTTAATGACTGATTTGTCATATTTTCAGTCAACATCTGTTTTTCTTTTCAATTGATTAATGTTTATTAATGTTTATTGGTGGCTTTTATGTTTCTACTTTGATAATTATTGGTTTTAATATGTTTATTCATTCTTTTTGTCTCCTGCATTTATTTACAATTTTTATAATTCATTATCAAACAATGAATTAAACAATAACTTTTCGCCCCCTTTTTCTCCTATAACGTATATAAAAGATGTATGTGGGATATTTGTGGTTAGTATTCAACATTACCTCTCATCCACTGAATGAGTTCTGGGATATATCTTTTGTAGTTACATTTTGTTTTAATTTTGGTCATCTTTATCGATGCTTTTCATAATGCTCTTTTTACATAAAAGGCTACTTTTATTTGGACAATGTAGTAGCTCCAGTAATTTATCTGAATGTACACATTAGAATATTTGTTTGCATTTTTCTAAATTCTACTTATTCATCAAGCCTGTATAGTAGCGCTACTTGGTACAGTTGCTAGCATAGTCCCTCTCCTTGAACTGTGGATTCTTCTTCAGTATTCAGTGATGTTTTCTCATCTGATACAATCAATAAGCTAAAGGGGCAAGAATATACACAAAGGCAGTATAACAAGGTGGTTCAGAGCTCAGATTCAAGGGCTAGAGCATCTGAGTTAGTATATATAAAGTGCTCAAAATGGTACCTACCAATACTTAAATAGATACTAACTACTATTATGTACTTTTGTTTGTAACAGCTTTATTGATATAAAATCAATGTACTGTAAAATTAATTGCTGGGTGGAATAGTAACTCTATGTTTAAGTTTTTGAGGAACTGACAAACTATTTTCCAAAGTGGTTGCACCATTTTATATTTGCACCAACGTTGTATGAGGGTTCTAATTTTTCTGCATTCTTGCCAACTCTTCTTACTGACTTTTTAATTATAGCGATTCCAGTGGGTTTGAATTTTAAAACTTAGGTTTTATTATTTGTTAGAGATGGTGAAGCCAACGGATCAGGAGACGACTGTCACATTTAAACATTGGTTTATTACTTACAGTTCCCAAGAGGAGGCATGCAGGCCACACCAGGTCACATGGTGAAACACCAGAAGTGGTCAGAATACAGAAGGGGCATCAGAAAAGCTTGAAAAGTAGACATTATTGTGATTTCCACGGGAAAGGCAAGGCAAGCCAAGGTAAGCAGGCTTAGCATGGGCTAGTTTGAATAATTGTGGATGCGTCTTTCTGGAGTGTAGAGATTGTATCTAGTTGTCTGGTATCTGGTTCTGAGATAATTACCTTCTGCAGTGTAACGGCCAGAATATCCCAGAACCAGAATGCGTCCTCCTATGAACCAGGAAGGAGGCCCTCTACCAGAAACCATATCTACCAGTGCCTTGATCTTGAGTGTCCAGCCTCCAGAACACTTATTGATAAGCTACCTAGTTTATGACATTTGTTTTGGCAGCCTGAAAAAACTAAAACACTGTTATATCATTTGTGTTGAGAATCATGCCTGACACAGAGAAAGTATTCACCAAGTTTTTACGAAAAAAATGTGTATATCAGGGACAAGCAAATAAATATCATAACAAGTTGCTACTTAACACAATATCAACTATGTTTTCTTACTTTCTTACTTTCTGTATTCTGGATGCTCTGGCATCTGAGCTCTTGCTAATCCATGACAGAGTGCTTTTCCAGGGTGAGCGAATTCCTAGACACAGCAAACCACACCCCCCAGAAGCATTCTTTTCATCTGCAAATGTCGGCTCTGGACTGGTACATTTGCAGCTTCCTGGTTCATAGGTAGTGCCTCCTTACTGGGTCCTCCCAGGATAAAAGGAGAGAATGAACTCCCTTAGGCCTATTTTTAAAGGCCTTAATCCCATTCGTGAGAGTTCTTCCCAAAAGCCTCATTTTCAAATACCACAACCTTGGGGATTATGATTTCAGCATATAAATTTTGATGGGATGCAAACATTCAGACTATAGCAAGCAGTGACCAACAATAGGTCCCTGCTCCTGTGCTGCTTAACCACCTGGTAGATGGCATAGACAGTCATGTAAAAAAAAAATTAAAGTGAAATTCTGTAATGGAAATAAAGCAGAGTCATGTGAGTAGACCAGATTGGTATTTTAGCTAGGAGAGGAGAATGACTAAAGCTTCCATAAGGAGATGACCCTTAGCGGAGACCTGAATTAAAAGTGAAGACGGCCATGTAAAGATCTGAGGAAAGAGTATTCCAGGCACAGGGGGTGGCTAGCAGGGTGACAATCTTGAAATGTTGGAATCTTGGAATGTTCCGTCTTGGAATGTTCAGGGAGCTGAAGGTAGGTGGGTGTGGTAGGAGCACAGTGAGGAAGGAAGAGAACCGTGCAGGATGAGTTCAGAGATGAAGCACGAGCCAGGCCCTGTAGAACTCTGTGCAGGGTGTGTGTTAGCTTCCTAGGGATGCTGTAACGATGTGCTACAAGCTGGGTGGCTTCAAACAACTGAAGTTGATAGTCTCATAGTCCTAAAGAATAGAAGCCCAAAAGCAAGGTGTCATGAGGCCATGCTCCTTCTGAAACAAAGGGAAATGCATCTTTGCTTCTTCCTAGTGTTTGATGGTTTGCCGGCAGCATTTGGTGTTCCTTGGCTGGCAGGTGCAGCACTCCAATACTCCATCTTCACATGGCCTTCTCCCTGTGTTTCTCTGTCATCACATGGTGGTCTTCTTATAAAGACATGGGCATATTGGATTAAGGATGCACCCTACTCCAATATGACTTCATCGTATCGTAACTAATTATATAGTCAATGTCTTGATTTCCAAATAAGTTCACATTTTCAAGTACTGGGAATTAGAACTTCAACATATCTTTTAAGAGAAGGATATAATTCAACCCCCAAAAGAGGTGATTGCTAAACTATTGAACAGTTCCTACAGTGTGAAACTTACAGAATTTGCTGATAAAAAATGAGCGGGAGTATAAAGGGGGAAAAAGGCATTAGAAAGAATTACTAGTTTTCAGTACCTAATACCTGGATCATTAGTGTGTCTGTTTAGCAAGATAGATAAGACAAAGGCAGGAATATGTTTGATGGTATATAGAAGTCAAGAGTTCCATATTACACATAATAAGTTTAAATGCCTGCTGTACGCTAAGTGAATACAGCTGTTGGAATCCCACATCTGTTTCTCCAGTAAGTGTTTTAGGTTGGAGATTATACTTGGGCTTCCCTGGCATTTCTGACAACATTGAAAGCCTTGGGGCATCACTAGCAGGGTAATGAAGGTGGAGAAGAGAACAGGCCGCTGGATTCAATCTCCAGCTCACCAATATTTAGAGGAGAAATAAGCCATGAAGGAGACTGAGAAGAAACATTAACTGGTTCAAAATAATCAGAGACTGTGGTATCATCAATACAAAGAAAAAGATGTGTTCAAAGCTAGTCCCTGGTCAAGTATATGAAATGGGATTTCAAAACCGAGTAAGGCAATAATGGAAATTTTTGGCTAATCTAAACTGTCCTGGGTCAAATGGGATTGCAAGTGCATAATGCAGAAATACACTTTCACATATTCAATACAAGTTATTAAATTATGCACACAGAATAAATTTTGAGTACTTGTATTTGTTTTGCTTTTGTTTTAGACTGAGAATGTTTTTTCTATTGATCAATCATGTTGAGCACACTTTCATATACCTGTTTGCCATTTGTGTATCTTGTTTTGAGAAATTTCTATTAAGATCTTTTGCCTATTTTAAATCAGATTATTAGATTTTTTTAATAGAGTTGTTTAAGATCCTTATATATTAAATTCAATAGAAGGAAAATGAAAGTAATGACACTGACTTACGTGCTGTAAGGGTTCCTCGGTGGTATAATGATGTTTGGGCAGTAATTAGTTCGATAAAAAGGATCCGGGACTTGTCAGAAAAGAAATTAGACATAAAATTGCACAGAGTAAGAATGTCCAAGGAACTGTGATTCCACATCCCTATTCACACTCAATTCACTTGTTCTTTGTATACTGCTGTCTACTCCACGCCCAAGTTTTCCCCACAACCTTTAACCTTGTGTCATTTCCAATGCCATTGACTCTGGCACCAATGTCAGGTTAAATATATCCAGGAGTTATGGTTGAAGGGTTTTGTTGAATTATTTCAATTGATCTGCATTACAAAATGCTCTGTGTGCGTGAATCTTTGGCCTTTGAGATACTGATCCTGTTCCTAATTTTCATAGTTTGACTCCGACACCTACTCTTGACTTCTAGCAGGCCCCAGCCCTGAAGGGAGAGATAGTTTTGGAAATCTCTCTCCTTCTCTTGTCTTAAATATCCTAAGCATGGCAAAAACATGCTAAGATACACATAAATGCTTTGTAGAAATTGAGAAATGTTAAAATTTCATGTTTGCAAGAACAAAAATCATTTTCAAGCAGTTAATTTTGTTTGTATTTTTGTTAATATATTAATAAGGTGTCATTATTAATATTATTATCAAATATTACTAACAAATTCTTCCAAACTTTATAAGAATAAATAATAAAGGCCAGGAGCAGTGGCTTATGCCTGTAATCCCAGCACTTTGGGAGGCCAAGGCGGGCGGATCACCTTAGATCAAGAGTTCGAGACCAGCCTGCTCAACATGGCGAAACCCTGTCTCTACTAAAAATCCAAAAAATTAGCCGGGCGTGGTGGTGGGTGCCTGTAATCCCAGCTACTTGGGAAGCTGAGGCAGGGGAATTGCTTGAACCCGAGAGGAAGAGATTACAGTAAGCTGAGATGATGCCACTGCACTCCATCCTGGGCGACAAGAGTGAAACTCCATCAAAGAAAAAAAAAAAAAAAGAAGAAGAAATAACAAAAAATAAAATAGTTTGGAATATAAACATGCAGAGTTTCTAAATTTATTTTAATGTGTTGTTGTAACCTCCATAACAAATCTAACGAGGAAATCTTTTACCACAAATATAAACCAATCCAATTTTTGGATAGGATAAAATACAATAGGTTGAATTCAATACTAAGTCATCATGACCAAGTACTATTCAAGCCAACATTGTAAATTGAGATCAATACTAGGAAAGCTGACATTTTATCACATCAGTATGCCAAATAGTTACTAATAATAGCAATTGCTACCTGTACTTTCCATGGGACATTCTTCTCACATTGAATTGCATAATTATCCGAGTTTATCTTTGCTATCACTCTTAACAGCAGAGAGAAGTTAAGTAATTCGTAAATCACAGAAAATGCTGTTCGTGGAGAAATAATCCAGGTAGTTTGAGTCTGCACTAGTAATGCCTCTCATAGTGAAATCACTTGTAATCTCCTTTACAACTTTTAACAATATAACTCTGCCTATAAAATTCTTATTAATGTACCTATCAACCCATCATCTAGGTTTTGAGCCCCACATGCATTAGGTGTTCTTCTGTATACCTTTGTAACAAACCTGCACGTTCTGCACGTGTATCCCAGAACTTAAAGTAAAATTTTAAAAAAAGAATAGAACAAATATCCATATCCCATTAAATATTTAGTTTCATGATATTCTCTTGTCATTATAAAAAAATTCTTACTAATGGAATAGCACATATGATAAACAAAATTTAATACTACCACCAATGGAATTAAAATAAGGAACATAACTATGTGAAGTCCTACATATCTTGAGTCTTAAACGTTGGCCTGGAAATTCCAGCCAATTAAGTGAAACACAAAAATGTAATTTAAAAAAAGATCTATTATATATTTAGCTTAAACTAAGGATTAAAATAAATTTTAGATGCATTAATGAATAAAAGTGGAAAACAAAGAGAAACACCTATTTGATACAAGAGGGAAAGGATTTACTAAACATAAAAGAATGGAAATAATATGAACATAATTAATTATATATTTTAATGTAGTCTGTTAAATGACATAAAAAACAAAATCAAATATTAAATAACGAAATCAAATATTAAGTAACAAAATCAAATATTAAATAAATCAACTTACATAAATTGACAAAATAAAGAGGGATAATGTAAATTCCTAAACAGCTTGTACAAATTCATAAATAAATAACACCTTCATTATTAGAGATGAACAAAACAATAAATACACATTTTTCAAAAAAGGAAATAGTAGGGTTTTATGTACAAAAATGTTTAGCTTTATCATCAACTAAAAAAAAAGTTTTGCAGAATGTCCCCACTTTTTAGCTGTCAACTTTGTCCCCACCATCAACTGAAAAAAAAAAAGTTTTGCACAATGTCCCCACTTTTTAGCTGTCAACTTTGTCCCCACCATCAACTGAAAAAAAAAAAGTTTTGCAGAATGATACCATTTTTTAGCTGTCAATTTTGTCCCCTCATCCCAAAATAAATCTAGTTTTCACAAAATTATATGGCAATAATTACTTTCATAAATAATTGGTAGGGGACGAAAAAAATAAACTTTCTGAAAGGCAGTTTACCAATAATAATTAAACATTGTTTCTTTTTTTTACTTCTTTGACTCAGCAATTCAACTTCTAGAATACAAATATCACTGGGCTCAGTGGCTCATGCCTGTAATCCCAACACTTTGGGAGGTCAAGGAAGGAGGATTACTTGGGACCAGGAGTTTGAGACCAACCTGGATAACATAATGAGATTCTGTCTCTAATTAAGAAAAAAAAATTAACAGGATATGGAACAATGTGCCTGTCCCAACTACTCCGGAGGCTGAGGTGGGAGGATCCCTTGAGCCCAGGAGGTCAAGGCTGCAGTGAGCCATGGTCACCCCACTGCACTCCAACCTGAGTGACAGAGCAAGACCGTATATATAATCCAGAAAATATAATACTAGGCATTTGACATAATGCTTAAAATACCTAACAATGCTGCTATTCAAGGTGCCTCATAGGAAAGCTTAGTCTAATAAATTATTCCACAATGGCTGGTGTAGCACGTGTCATATTTATCCATTTTTAAATATTTGGTCTATTTGCATTTTCTAATATTTATAACATAAAGTAAATTAACTTAAAAAAATCAAGAATCCCTTCATATGTGCATCTACATAGCGTACATTTAGTATATGTAATAAATAAATAAAAACAAAATGAAATTGAACTGAAATTGCTAACAATGCTTATTTATGATGCTGTTTAAATCTTTTTTATAGGGAATATAATTAAAAGAAATGCAAACACCAATGAACACATTAAAACCATTTATTCTTACTACCAAAAGAAAGAAAAATTAAGACAACCATGACAAAGCTTTTTGAAACAAGTCCAATCGTCCCATAGAACTGATATTCATGGTCTCTTTTGAATAAACATAGAAATTTACCCTCCTGGTCTTGAAACTTGAGAAAGTTGCATTTGTCTTATCAAAATTCCTTTCTCAGGAAACCAGTCATCAGGCTTCCCAGATGACATCAAGGAGCTGACACTTAGCAGGTCACCACATCTGGACAATGAGACGCCAGACCCCTTCACCTGTCTTGATTGTCTAACTGATCACCGGCTGCCTGTGGACCAACTCCTTTTCCTTACCCCTCCCTCATTCCTGTTTTCCCACACATAGTAACGTTTCTTCTCTAATATACAATTCCCTTATTTTAGTTGCTGAGGGAGATGGATTTGAGACTGATGTCCCATCTGCTCTACTGCAGCACCTGATTAAACCCTTCGTCCCTGGAAATACTCATTGTCTTGGTGATTGGCTTTCTGTGCGGTGAGCACCAGGACTGAAACCAAACCTCTGGCATTTCAGTAACATTTTCACCAACATTATTAGCATTTTAGGGATGTATATATATATGTATATATATATACATATATATATACACACACACGCACATATATATACACACCTACGTATATATGTATATGTGTGTACACATACACACAATTTATATTATATAAATTATACATTTTATGATATAGTCTCCTGAACTATATACTACATATAAATATGTAATTTATAATAGAAAATATTAGTTTTGTATGTACATATAGACATGCACACATATATATGTAAATTTATACACACACACTAAAAAATCTGTATTATTCATTACATAATATGATATACAATAATTAACGTGTGGGCATATATACATATACAACAAGGCAAGGATGCTTTGGATGACATTTTAGCAATGCTTCCACAGAACTCTGACAAAATGTAATATCGCTGACCCAGTAATATTATTTACAAAGATCTTTTTCCCCTAACTTATGATGTAAACTAAGACTTACGTAAAGGTTGATCATAGATGAAAGATGGAAAAAAACATGAAGTTGCCACTTATTTTACCCAGGTTTTAATCATGGCTCAACATTTTGTTAGTTCTGTTGTGCACACCACTTCACATGGGTCCTCAGATTCCACATAATTAAAATGGGAAAGCAAATAGTGCTGAGGCTGAGGAAAAATGCCTATCATAGGGTTTCTGTAGCCATCAGCATGGAGCCCATGCAGGTTTTGTGGTGGCTACTCCTGTGCTTACTACTGTTGCTGAGGAAGCATTATAAACAACTTAATTGCTTAATAATATGAAACAGTTAAATTAATTTATGTAAAATATTTATGTGAGAAAACCCTCATGATATGTCAGTGTTTTATATATATATAAATACATATATATACACATATACAGATATATATACACATATACAGATATATATATACATATACAGATATATATACATACACATATACAGATATATGTGTATATATACACACACACACACACACACGTAAAAACCAAAATACTAAATAGTGATTATTTGGAAGTGACGAGATTATTGGTGATTATTGTATGTTTCTTTAAACTTCCCTGTATGCTCTACAATGAGTAATATTAAATGAATTGTAGGAAAAGAATAAGCCTTGTTATTTCTTAATGCTTACTTTTATCCCTCCAACTCTAATATAATTGCTTTCATTTTTATGTGTTGCCTTACAATATTTAATCTATGTTACCACACGTTTTATGTAGATACAGTTAAAATATACATATACTTTTGTGTTCTTTTTTAAAATTTTATGCATTTAAATTTTTCCATGTTACCTTTCAATCTTTATTTATTTTTATTTATTTTTTTGGTTCAAATTTTTTTTTTTAACAAAAGAAGAGGTTTATTGGACTTACAAATTCTATGTGGCTGGGAAGGCCTCACAATCATGGTGGAAGGTGAAAGGCATGTCTCACATGGTGGCATACAAGAAGAGAGAGCTTGTGGAGGAAGACTCCCATTTTTACAACCATCAGATCTCATGACATGTATTCACTCTCACAAGAACAGCATGGGAAAGACCTGCCCCCATGATTCAGTTACCTCCCGCAACATGTGGGAATTCATATATATTTTATTATACTTTAAGTTCTAGGGTACATACTACCATCAATCTTTATATTCATCATTTTAATGACTACACAATGCAACCTTGAGTTAATACGGAATATTTATTTAACTTACGTAATGCTATAGGTTCACCTGTTTTCCCCATTATGTTTCCACCTTAAAAATTAAACTGCTAGGAAAATGCGTGTTTTAAAAATTTATTTTACTTTGTTCAGATTCTTTCCTTACAATACGTGTCCAGCAGTAGGTGAGTGATGTTAAATGTGAAGAACATTTTCTTCTGACTTCCATTACCTATCATAACACTCTCATATCTAAGAAAATTGCTCTGATGCACCACACTCCTGGCAATGCAAAACTGTATTCAGCTCTGTAAAGCCTTACCAAGGCTAAGTACCATAGACTTTTTTTTAAAAACAAACATTAACATATGCTGCATTGACAACATAAGAATTGCCTTAATAACATAAATATTACCCTAATATTGCTTTAATTGTATTGAATATTTGACCACACTTCTCACTCTAATATACTCTTATTGGAATTTTTTTAAAACTATTTGTTAATTTTTCATTTTAAAGTCATCTATAATTTGGATCCTGATTTAAAAAATGATAAAAATAATTTTTAAAACATTTTATTATAGACTAATATAAAATGATATTAGAAAATGATATTTAATTATGTCAGGCAAAATAATGTCACTGTGATTTCCTAAGAAAGAGTCCATGCTTTTAAAGGATTTTTATAGAAATATCTAGGAGTGAGTGAGGCTTTTGGTCTGTGCTTTAAATGCTTCCACAATTAAAAATTGCAGAAAAGAAGAAGAAAAGCAACACAAGAAATAAAGCAAAATTGCCAAAATCATGACACTTATTTTATATCTAGTTGGTGAGTTTATGGGGATTTATTATATCACTTTCTTTACTCCTGTATATTTGCCAATATTTACATATATTTTTAAATACACTAAAAATGTATAAATATTTGAGTAGACTTTTAAAACATATTTTATATAGGTGTAAACCCTTTGTCATATTTTTTGGATAAAGACACGGACATATATTCTTTCTTTCAGATTTGGAGACTTGATATGTTAAATACCATTTTTAATTTTTTCACGAAAAATTGATAATAAGGTTTATGGTCCTTGAGTAATGTCTTTCTTTACTTTTTCTAAGAGGGTAGGCAGGCATCTCAGCAGTAACCTTTCCACAATAAACATGTTTGCCTTTCTGTCATTAGCATTCACTTTCTCTGTTTGTGATTCTGACAGCTCAGAGGATTAAATTCTCCATGTATTGATTTTGATGTGCTCCTTGTCATGTTTTGATCAAAAGAAACATCATTTTCCTTCTGCAGTGATAAGGTACAGTAGGTAGACTTCATAATCTTTCACAAAAGCCATTTCCAAAATGTTTCCCCTTTCCTGACAGCCACATATGTGTTATTTCTCCTTTTGAATTATAAATTAAGGTGCTGCCATTTATTAGAGATGAAGATGATAATTTTTTTTTCTTTGGGTAGAAAAGGCCAAACAGATTCCTGAACCCCAAACTCAAAGACAGTTCCATGGGAAACAGTTTAAGCATAGCTATGCAGAACCAAATTTTAATTGACTGTTTTTTAAAGAGTCATCTATGGACTCAGTTAATAGGTAGAGGATCAAAGACACTATTTTGGTTTTTAAATAAATGTGCAATTGAACTGCCTTCAGTGGAGAAGGAAAAAAACTGGTATTTGAGGCCTATGCCCTAAGTCACAAGCATTAGCTCTGTAACTTGGAATTGAGCATTAGGTAATGAAGAAAGAACCAAGAGATCATCCAGTGTTGCACGGCTGAGTGACGGATCTGTGTTCTGAAGCTCTCTCCTGTCTCACCCCAGACTCCACTGAGCAATTTTTCTTTGTAATGAGGAGGATCTGGGTGGTGATCCCCAAACTCATTCCTGGTGGGAAGGCAAAATTTTACTTTTCTACCCACTAAGAATTTTCAGCTGGGCTTGAGAATTAAACTGATATAAAAGAGATTAACAGGAAAAAAAGCATACAGGTTGTTTTACATGACATGGAAGCCCTTTTAAGGAAATGAAGACCCAAACAAGTGGCAAAACCTAAATGCTTTAATATTAAGTTGAATAAGGAGCAACAACTGTGTGAAAATAACTAAACTATGTGGGGAGGCTGAGGGAAGGTAATTCTTTTAACAAGATTCGTTTGTACAGAATTCTTTCCGTTTCAACTTCCCATTGCTGATGTTAAGAACATTAGTCTCTTTTTATGGATGCATAGCATTCCATGGTGTATATGTACCATATTTTCTTTATCCAACCTGTCTTTGATGGGCACTTAAGTTGATTCTGTGTCTTTGCTATTGTTAGTAATGCTACAATGAACAAGAATGAGATTATGTCTTTTTCAGGAACATGAATGGAGCTAGAGGGCATTATCCTTAGCAAACTAACAGAGGAACAGTAAATCAAATACCACATGTTCTCACTTTTAAGTGGGAGCTAAATGATGAAAACACATGGACACAAAGAAGGTAGCAACAGACACTGGTGGGGTCTACTTGGGGGTAGAGAGTGGGAGGAAAGAGAGGGGGAACAGAAAAGAAACTATTGGCTACTAGGCTTATCACCTGGGTCATGAAATATCTGTACAACAAACCCTCATGACACTCGTTTACTTATATAACTAATCTTCACATGTACCCCCAAACCTAAAATGGTTTTTTTAAGAGAATTACTCTGTTTCTGGTATTGGGATGATGTCTTTCAAACGGGAGTTTTATCTCCTGCTTTCAGGAAGAAAAAGCAAAAGGTCAGATCACCTTTCTTGCACCTGCTATATTTTTAAGTGCCTTTAGTTCAAAATAATCCTTGAGCAAAAGTAGTATATTTGGGATAGCATATTCTGCCACCCTTCACTCTCTTTGGAATCTATGGCCCAAGTAAATGACTGCATTTAAAGGTCTTAAATATGAATGCGAATGCACCTAGAAGGGAAGTAGATCCGTTCTAACTTGTTAAATGTAAGCAGAAGAAATGACATGACAATATCCTATTTTCCACACAGCAAGCCCTAAATAAGAAAGACAATGCTCAAGTGGATTCTTCACTCTTTTGTTTCATTTCAAAGGTGAAAAGAAGACTTTGGAACCTTTGTATGAAGATTCTCACCATATCTTCACAGTAATAAATATTCCTGTTTCCTCGCCTTTAAAATGGTATAGATACTTCTGTGGTACCATTTTAGGGAGACAGATGGTATCCCTAAAATGTATATTTTGTAATTCTATCCCATAATATTATGATATTAGTAGATAGGGACTTTGAGACATAATTAAATAATGATGGCAGAGCCCTTATAAAAAGTATTAATGTCCTTATTAGAAGAGGCACCAGAGCGTTGACTTGCCCCTTCTACCATGTGAGGACACAGAGAAGGTGCCATCTAGGAGCCAGGAAACAGCCAATCACCAGACACCAAATCTGCTGGTACCCGAAACTTGACTTCTCAGCCTCCTGAACTGTGGGAAATAAATTTCTGTTATTTATAAGTTATCCATTGCATGACATTTTGTTATAGCATCATGAACAGACTAAGAGGGATATCTTCCCTGCTCAACTTCCAGTATTGTTAAAAGACTCAAAATAAAACAGGAAATTAGATGTTAAAATCTGTGCAAAATATTAGGCCACTTAGAAGTAGATTATACTTCTGTGTTTAATGCTGAATTTTGGCCCAATTAATTTTTGACAATTGCACTGTTTCAATCCTCATAATATTTCTGGTTCCAATATTGTCTTAGATGATATTTGTTACATATTCAGTGAATTTTGGGAGTAAGAGATAGAGAATCCTCCTTAGTTGGGATTGAGATATTCCTAATTATGCCCTAAGCCTTATACCCCTATGAAAAGATTAGTGTGTGGGAAGACAGAGGGTCCTATCCTAAGTGGACAAGCCAACAAACGATCCTTTGACAAGTTGCCACTCATGTGATTGAATGTGGATTTCATTAGCCAGACCTATTGTGCCAAAAATAATGTAATTCTTTTCTGGACCCTAAAGTGCTTCTCATTTTCAGGGGATTCTTGCATTTTTTGAACTGTCTCTGAAAGCTCATTAATTTTGGTGTGAGGTAAATGTCAGCTTAAAACTAAAGGTGACCTTAATGCCAAGGCACCCTAAGACTATTAAAATAAAGAGTGCTCATGAATTAATGAGCCTAATGGACACTCATTCTGTATGCAGAACCTGAGGCTGCAGCTCCCTTTTCCCTCATTCACAGGCTCAGGAAGCCCAGGCATTCCTTAGCCACCAGGTCACAGGGTGCAAGAGAGAGCTATTTGGTTATGAGTTACAAAACGAGTTGGCATTATTATTTTAAATGTTAATCATGCACATCAAAAGCACTTGGGCCACTTCCCAAAATAATGTAATTCTGGCACAAGGGGAGGCAGTGGCTGTGGTGGGAAGAAAGCAGAAATGGCCACGGGAGTACTGAGCCGCCTGTATCACCTTGGTTACTAACCTCTGCTTAGAAAATACAACTGGATCCTCCAGCATTTTCTCAACCCTTTGCCTCCCCTTACAAAAACAAATAAGTACATAAATTAAATGAAGTATTTAAAAAGAAATTGAAGAATCTTTTGTCTCAAACCCTCATGCGTTCATTGCCCTCAAGATATCACAATGAAAACTATATATCACCCTCAGAATAACACCTAAAGACAGCTAGCTTTGTTTTCGCATTGAGTTTAGATTTCTTTGGTAGTTATCTACATATGCATAAACATGCACCAGTCTTTTTATTTGCAAATTAATGGTCAGCAATAATGGTGCAGTGAGAGCACCAAAGGTCTACAATTTAGCTCATGTACACAGCAATGCTCTCTTCACTCTGCTCTGGAATTTTGAAAGTTACTTAGCTATTTTTAGTTCTACTTTAATAAAATATGTAACTTTGAATAACATACTGTAGCTTCAATTTTCTATATCCTCTCAATATTTATTCCTTGTTTTTAGAGTCAGCACTGAGACTGTCAGTTTTCTGTAGGTCCCTTTCCTGCCCGCCCTGGCTCCTAATGTTTCTCGGTTGTGCCGTAACTTACATATCATCAAGATGCATGAAAGAAGAGGCCAAAAGTTCATATTCTGCTCTATAATCGTAAATAAGTCACCCATAGTTTTACCTACATGTTTATTCTAAAATTTATAATCTGATAAGGAATATTTATACTCATATAATTTTGACCGCAGATATTCTTCACTGGAATGCTACAAAGTTAATACTTCCTCTGCCTAATGACCTAATCTGATTACAACGACACCACTCATACCAATATGGTGTCCAGGAGAAGTCTCCTGTGTGTATTCCTCACTTCTCAAATTTCTGCCACCTTTTAGTTTGTTTCACGTTTTGAACCTGAATTTCCCTGGAAAACCTGATTTTCTTGCCTTTTTCTTGATGGGAGGGGAAATAAATGCTGGTTTCATCACCTACCTAGTTTTGTCTTCTCATCCATCTTCCCTGTTGCTGGCATCTTCCCTTTCTATTCTGAAAGATGTCCTCTCCTTGAGTGCCATTGGCTCCCTGTGCTTCTTTCAACCACCTTGAATTATTAGCCTATTGCATTGCTGTTTTCCTGACGTCAGTTTCATTATTCTCCTAGGTTAGCTCTATTCTATCTAATGCTCCGTAATTTTCTCTCTCCTGGTGTTTTCTGTTTGATTTTTTTCCTCAATTAACATTGTCAGAAAGCAACCTATATTTCAGACTACTTTCATATTTGACTTTTTTCTCACACATACGATTGCTTCTTAATTCGTTGCAGGTTGCCAGGGAGACCCCCTTGGCTCTTTGAAATCTTCTATCTTCTCTGCATCACTCTGGCCAAAGAGAAATTTAATGCCAATCTCATTTGTGTTGCTTTGGAGGAAACTGGTTATATTTTCTGATCTCTCAAAGCTTTCAGAATCCTGTCTTTATCATTGGTGTTCTTAAATTTGAAGAAGATAATGAGTAGGTGCTTGACTTTTAAAAATTCTTTGTGTTAAAAGTTTGCTGGGTCAATTCACATTAAAGCTTCACGGTCTTTTTGATCTTGGAGACTTCCTTTCTTTAAATTTCATTGATAATTTCATTCTCCACCTCTAGATATTTTTAAACTTTTCTCTTTTTTTCTGGAACTCCTCAGTTATAGAAGCATATAACTAAGCTTCCTAAAATTGATCCTCCATACCACACATCCTTTAGCTCATGTTTTCCAGTCTCTTCATTGGGGTTTTTATATATGAAAGATTTCTTAATCTTTATGTTTTATTTCATCTACTTAAATTGTAATTTCCCAGCCTGGGCAACATGGCAAGACATTTAATTTCTACAAAATTAAAAAATCATCTGGGTCTGGTAGTGCATACCTGTGGTCCCAGCTACTCCCGAGGCTGAAGTGGGAGGACTGCTTGAGCCCAGGAGGTACAGGTTGCGGTGAGCTGTGATCACACCACTGCACTCCAGCTTCAGCAACAGAGCAAGATTCCATCTCAAAAAAAGTTTTACAAAAGGTTAATTTCTGTTGCCATCAATTTGCAGTCTTATTTCATGAGAGTTCTTTTTGTATAATACCTTGTGTTTGTTTTATGCATTATCTAACTGAACCTTTTTGAACACAAAAAGTTATAACTAGCCCGTGTGTCGTGGCTCATGCCTGTAATCCCAGCACTTTCAGAGGCTGAGGCAGAAGGATCACTTGAGGTTAGGAGTTCAAGACCAGCCTGGCCAACATGGTGAAACCCCCATCTCTACTAAAAATACAAAAAAATTAGCTGGGAGTGGTGGTACATACCTATAGTCCCAGTCCCAGCTACTTGAGAGGCTGAGGCAGGAGAATTGCTTGAAACCAGGAGATGGAGCTTGCAGTGAGCCGAGACCATGCCACTGCACTCCAGCCTGGGTAACACAGTGAGACTCCATCTCAAAAAAAATGCAAACATTTTATCATACGTTTTTCTATTTATTGATTGTGATTGTGATGATTTTCTTTGATACACTAGATGTGAGGTGGCTCTCAATTTTTCTAATGTAGGTGTTAATAAGGCATCAAATGATTGTGGATGAGCTCTGTTATTTTGGTCTTAGCACTCTACCGACAAGCTTCACTTCAAGCTATGGAAAAGAGACCTTGATTGTAGCTTAGATTGGTTCCTGTAGTACATGTTTTAGTTGCATTCAGAGAGTTCATTTACATGCATGGAAAATACTAGCGCCTCAGTTTCTGTTTTTGTTTTTTTCCTGGGAGTGAATGTCTATCTTTGTTTACACAGAAGAATAGTATGATTTCATTTTTTGATATTAAGATCTTCAAAGTTACCCCACCTTAACAAATCCTAATTGGTCACTATTATTTCTGTGAGGCCTATGTTTGCCAAAACTAGAATCTCCCTTCCAGATTCTGTTTAAAGTTTCACTCATTTCTGCTTTAATTACCATAAAAATATTCGATTAAGTTGGTGCAAAAGTAATTGCGGTTTTTATCACTGAAATGAATGGCAAAACCACAATTACTTTTGCACCAGCCTAAGAGAATGCAATCCCATCCAGTTTTTCATGCACCTTTTGTTTCCCAGAGAGTTCTAGACATCACTTGTCTGCTGATGGTCCAGGTTTATTTTCCTTGCTTTTATGGTTATGCCACGTTTTGTCTTTTTATCATGATTGTATTAAGATAATAGCAGAAACGTAAGGCAGATATGGGAACTCTTTGACGTCTTGTTCCAGGAAGTCTTCACTCATATCTGAGCAATTATTCTGGCTATAGTGTGAATATGAAAAAGAATGAGCAAAAGAGGAGCCGTGGGAACAGGGATTATCTAGAAGTAAAATACAGCAGCTGTGGCAGTGGACATGGAAAGTGGGGAGATGGAAGAGCTTTCTGTGAGGTGTTGCCACAAGGCTCAGCAGCTACTACCCACCCCTCATTTTCTGAATTGAGGTTACTGTTCTGACGTTATATCTTTTCTAGACCCGTCTTTTTGTGTCTCTGACTTACTCTCTCACACATGTATTTCCCCCACATTTCAACCTGTGGCTCCATCACCCATTTAAATCATACCCCTGTGTCTTGGGGCTCGACTCACCACCCAGGGCTTGAACAGTGATGCCACATTCTTTGGAGTGTGGGAAATAGCTTATCTCCCTAATAGAGACTTGTATTTTGGCTTCTTTCCCAAAATCCAACTTACACCTTCATTGCCCAGAGATAAGAATTCTGACATAGAACAGGATGCTATGAATTACTAGAGTCTTCCTACTCATTTCTGAAAGGGCAGCTGGAACATCGCAGCCCTTAGGAATTTGTATTTTGAGTCCTGTGTCCTCCTGGGGGGACCATGGCCACTTTCTCTTCCCCTTACATGATGGACTCACCACACTCTGCCTGCCACTTTATCTAATCTGCTCTTTGTTGCACAACCTTGTGCCGTTTCTCTATTTCACCTATTGTCTTGTTTTTAATCTTCATCTGTCTTCATGGATCTAAGTTTATCTCCCTTTCCTTGGCTTTCTCTCAGCAACAACCTCTATGGCAGATTTCAATCTCTTTTCAATTTCTGTTACTACAAGGGCTTGTTCCGGTGGTGACTATCAGTGCATTAACATCTCTTGAGCCTCACCCCATCCTGGGGGAATGAAGGGCAGGATGGAGGGCAAAGAAGGAGCTGGCTTTCAAACAGTCCCAGGCAGTTATTTGAGAACTGAGAGCTCAACCAGTAAATGAGTTTAGACTCCTTCATCCATTTTTTTTTTTTCTGGACTGTTGAAATGATCTTAACTTTCTCCCTAGCTCCAGTTGCATCCTTATGCCAAACTTGCACCAGAATTATTGTTGTCACACAGCAAACCAATTATGTTTTGCCTACATTCTTATTACAAAGTCATCAAAAATTGTAGCCGCTGCTTAAGAGATTCTTTTGCATGAAGAGATAAGTCTTTCCCCACAGATTTTGAGGGAACTAAAGAAAGTAGGCAGGTTTATCTGTCAGAGAGTGGAAACGGTGGGAGTGGATGCCAAGGAGTGTCAGAGCAGCATCAGGCAACCAGGCGATGCGGTGGAGTAGTGTGGAGGGCCATGTGCTCCCTTCCCTCCACAAGGTCTTCAATGAGGTTAATTAACAGAGCACGTTCTGAATAGGACTTGATGTGCTCTAGGAAACAGAGGATGAGAGATCTTAGTGTTTGGCTCTGATGTGATTCAGAAGCAAGAATGCTGCATAGATTCGGGAGCAGAAACTAGGAAGTCAGAGGGATACAAGGTGTAAATGTAAAACTGGTGGGAAAGGCTCTGAGCTTATTGAAGAATTGAAATTGAAGGTTAGAACAATCAGACCCTACATTACTAAAGAACAGGAGTTCCTGTATCACTCATGTATTGCCTACTCTCGCCTCTGCCTCCTTTAGGGATCCTGTCCATAGCATCCGTGTGCAATGGGGGAAAATGGACATTGAAGTCCAAAGAAGCTAACCTCAAATACACTTCCCCTTATCTGCTGTGAGACTTTAAGCAAATACTTTTACTTCTCGGTGCTCCAGTATATTCATCCATAAAATAAAGATCATATTATCTATCATGCAGTGTGACTAAGGAAATTACTTGAGATAAATTGAAAACTCCTGATATCACTATACCTGATTAGAGTTATGTTGCTTTTATCAATTTTGCTCAACTTGTATCT
This sequence comes from Pan paniscus, assembly GCF_029289425.2. Taxonomy (NCBI): domain Eukaryota; kingdom Metazoa; phylum Chordata; class Mammalia; order Primates; family Hominidae; genus Pan; species Pan paniscus. The sequence continues at coordinate 49,846,722 of NC_073262.2, forward strand.
TTCTAATTATTAAGATTCTCCTTATTTCCTGAGGAGCTACTTTCAATGATAGGCAGTTTTGTTCACCAGCGAGTTTTTCTTACGCCAAGCCGATATCAGTACCCCTGCAACTTTTGCTCAGTAGTTCTACAGTAGCTTCCAGAACAATTGAAAGGGGAATGAGTCATCAAAAGTCAGTTGCTTGAACTAGGTCAACGTTTATGTGGTCCAGAGGAGACATTAAACTTGAATAACCCACAGATTTCTATTCTCATAGAGAGCATTTCCCTCTGAGAATTCATACTAGGTGGGTAGAAATCTTTTTCTCTGGCAGCCAATAAAAATGAGGACAGCAATAAGTATGTAGCTAGATAACCATATCCTACTGTTATAGGGAATTATTTTAATTGTTCTTCATGATAAGAGACAGACCATACCCACAATGGGCTACACAAACAATTTCATATCCTCTTTGAAGTAATTAGAACAGATCATTCTGGTCTCCTGCAACCTTTTGGGAAGCTCTCTAAGGCTTTCTCCAAACCTTGAAGACAGCTGGGTCAATGTTGTCTTTAATCTAAAGAGTGTTCCGCTTCTCTCTGTGTGTGCAGGTGGCAGCAGAATTCTCTTTGTTAAGCCTCATTGTGAGGCAGCCATATTTGACAGTTGGTGTCTCAAGATGGATGTGTTTTAGCAAGTGCCTTAAGCTTTGTGCCTTCAAGATCACTCAGTGAATTTAAGGGAAAACATGCATTACAGAGGTAATTTTACACTTGCCATGCTTAATAATCTTTAATGGTGTACAATCACATTTGTTCTCACTTTCATATCAGCAGACAAACTATGGGGAATACTAAGTAGTTAGACTTACCATTATTATTGCAATCCATCTGATTCTTTTCCTTGTAAATGAATCTTTAATTAGTTAACACTGTGCTCATGCTTGCACACTGCAGCTCTTTAATACAAAGTTCCTGAAATTTAAAATAAACACTCATCTCTAGCTTTCTCTTGCCTCTCTGTAGTATAATAGAGGTGTGGCTTACTTGCTGCAAAGATTACTTTTGGTCATGATGATCAACAAGAGTCAAGCATTTAACTTTTTCAGTATCAGACTGTTGAATACCATGAAAGGCATGTGAATAAGCTATTATGGGGCACACTGACTTTAGCAGAGGCAACTCTGATGGTATCTTTGTGATTTGTCCTTCTACCTGTCACATTATCATCAGGTCTCTACACATAGGATGCCTGTAAGTAGCCAGAAAGGGACTCAGCATGTGCACACTGGCCATAAGGTAATGCATATTTACATGGCACCATGTGGAGTTAGAATTCCAAAGCAAAGCATTAATTCACCCATTATTGCAAAATACTTTTTCCCTTTAATATAGTAAGATGAAGAAGAAAAGGACATGACCAAGTAATCTGTTGGTTTGTCTGAGAAGGCAGATACACCAGATGGCTGGAATTCATGGCAGTGGGAAAGAGGAGTGAGGACGTGGCACAGCAGAAATAACACAAGATTTGTGAGGTTTACACATAGGCCTCAGTGTCTTTCTTTCTCTCTTAGCTAAGAGAGAAAAAAGGATGAAGATTATGATGATAGTGGTGAGAGTAAAATAGTAGTAGCAAGAATAATATCTAATGGAATGAGACTTAGAGATAAATAATTAAATTCCCTAAGATACAATTCAGTTAGAGGAGGATCTTTATATTAAAATCTAGTCAGCCTGACTTCTGTCTTCAGAAATGAGCATTTCATAAAGACCTAACCCCTATGTCAGGGCACAGGGTTAGAATCTCAGAGATTTCAAGGCCAAGGAGGATGACATAGCACGTTTCATGTCAAGCTTTTCAAAAAAAACACATATTTATGTGGCAGGTTCTAAACTGAGCAAAGTGGAAGATGTAAAAAACTGGTCCCTGATCGAGAACACCAGCAAGTGATAGAAGGTTGGGTATGTGCATACGTAGGTGACAATCATGAAACATTAATTATAAGAGCTCAAATTCTAAGATTTACCTGTCATATTATAAATAACTTTTGAGTAGCTGAGGATGAGTTTTAAAGTTTGGCAGAAGGAATAAACAATCATGATATATTTGTGGGGACCTGTGCTCTTCTGATTTTCTCCTAAAGGCATAGATATAAGTGTGTGTGTGTGTGTGTGTGTGTGTAAATGTGCATATACATGATTTTTTTTCCCCAGAATCATTATCATTGCCTGTCTCTGGGCTTTCCCTACTTGAGTTGAATAAAACTTTCCTTAAGCAAACTTTTAATGAGAAATAGTAAATAAAATACTGACTAAATAAATACATATCCACAATACAAAGAGTGAGCTAAATATCTGACTTGTGCTCACATTTTAAATGATTTAAATGTAAAAACAGGAAGGAGTTATGTATTCATTCATTCAAGATATATAGCTAGAGTGCCAACTCTACCATGTGCTATTCTGACAAGGCAAGCAAGGCATTGCCAGTTGAGGGTGGAGGGCTGAGGGAGTGGGGCTTCCACAAGGCTTGTATTGTGGAGGCCAGAGGAGGGCCCATGGCCCATGCTGATTCATAATCTTGCCAGTCACACAAGGCCTGGCCCTTAGCAAAATAGTCCTCTCTACATATTGCAAAGAGTGTCCACACAAAAGACAAGTTTTCTTGTGTGCATCACATATGATTTTGGTGTGATTTGTCTTTGTGTCAAATAGATAGACAAATAAGATAGCAAAACTTATTCTAGCTTTGATTTCTATTAGTGAATTTCTAATACTGTACCATTAGGAAGTGAAGGGCTCTAACAGTACAATTCTTCTTGCTGGCGTGAAAAAAGCTAGGCCTTACCTGAATGCTAACATTTGAATGGGAATACAGTAGGAAGGAGGAAACAAGCAAACCACCAAATAAAATCCCCAATATGGGGCCACCATGGAGAACATAGCTGACAAGAAATGTGCCAAAAGCAATTTACAGATTCAATGCTATTCCTATCAAACTACCAAGATCATTCTTCACAAAATTGGGGAAAAAATTCTAAAATTCATGTGGTACCAAAAAAAAAGCCCAAATCACCAAGGCAACCTAAGCATAAACTATCCAACTTAAAAGTATACTACAAGGCTATAGCAACCAAAATAGCATGGTACTGGTACAAAACCAGGCACATAGACTAAGGGAAGAGAATAGAAACCTCAGGAATAAAGCCACACACCTACAACCATCTGATCTTCAGCAAGGCCAACAAAAACAGGCAATGGGTAAAGGACTCCCTGTTCAATAAATGCTGCTGAGATAACAGGCTACTCATATGCAGAAAAATGAAACTAGACATTTACCCTTCACCATGTATAAAAAGTAACACAAGATGAATTAAAGATTTAAATGTAAGACCTTAAAATATAAAAGCCCTAGAAGAAAAGCTAGGAAATACCTTTCTCTATATCACCCTTGGCAAATAATTTAAGGCTAAGTCTCCAAAAGCAATTGCAATAAAAACAAAAATTGACAAGTGGACCCTAACTAAAGAGATTCTGAACAGTAAAAGAAACCAGAAACAGAGTAAACAGACAACCTACAGAATGGGAGAAAATATTCACAAACTATGCATCTGAAAAAGGTCTAAGATCCAGAATCTACAAGGAACTTAAACAAATCAACAAGTGCAAAAACAACACCAATAAAAAGTGGGTAAATCTATGAACAGACCCTTCTCAAAGAAGACATACAAGCAGCCAACAAACATTGACAAAAATGCTCATCATCACTAATGAAATGCAAATAAAAACCACAATGAAACACCATCTCACAGCAGTCAGAATGGCTATTTTTAAAAAGTCAAAAAACAACAGATGCTGGCAAGACTGTGGAAAAAGTGGAACACTTATACACTGTTGGTGGAAATGTAAATTAGTTCAGCTACTGTGGAAAGCAGTTTGGAGATTTTTCAAAGAACTCAAAATAAAACTACCATTTGACCTAGCAATCCTATTACTGTGCATATACCCAAAGCAGTATAGATAATGATACCAAAAAGACACGTGCACTCATATTTTCATCACTTCACTATCCATAATAGCAAAGACATGGAATCAATGCAGTTGCCCATCCAGGGTGGACTGAATAACAAAAAATGTGAGATATAAATACCATGGAATTGGCTGGATCATCATGGAAGACGGGAGGCAGGACTAGATTGCAGCTCCGATTTGGACGGACAGAGCAGTGTTCAGAGGCTCACATTGTGAATTTTAGCTCCAGATCAACTGCAAGAACAAACCAGCAATCCCGAGAGGACCCACAGATCCTCTGAAAGAAGCGGACTGCTCTTGCAGGACTTGGGAGATGCCCCAGATACTCAGCTGCAGCAAGACTTGGCCAAGGAGAGTCTAAGCTCAGACACACCTAGCTCTGTTCCTGCCCGATGGTCCTTCCCTATCCACCCTGTTAGCTGAACACAAAGGTCATATAATCTTGGTAGTGCTAGGGCCCCACTCACCACCAGTTTCTCTCCATACTACCATAGCTGATGCTTTATGGAAAGCACCACCTCCCAGCAGAAGGCCAACCAGCACAAAAATACAGCATGAAACCACCAAAGCTAAGAAACCTCACGGAGTCCATTGCACCCCCCTGCCACATCCATTGGAACAGGCACTGCTATCCACAGCTGATAGACCCATAGATAGTTCACATCACAGGACTCTATGCAGACAACCCCCAGTACCAGCCTGGGGCCAGGTAGACTTGCTGGGTGGCTAGACCCAGAAGAGAGACAACAATCACTGCAGTTCAGCTCGAAGGAAGCCACATCCATAGGAAAAGGGGGAGAATACTACATCAAGGGAACACCCCATGGAACAAAAGAATCTGAACAACAGCCTCCAGCCCTAGACCTTCCCTCTGGCAGAGTCCACCCTAATAAGAAGGAACCAGAAAACCAACTCTGGTAATATGACAAAACAAGGCTCTTTAACACCCCACAAAAATCACACTAGTTCAACAGCAATGGATCCAAACCAAGAAGAAATCCCTAATCTACCCAAAAAATAATTCAGGAGGTTAGTTATTAAGCTAATCAGGGAGGCACCAGAGAAAGGCGAAGCCCAATGCAAGGAAATCCAAAAAATGATATAAGAAGTGAAGGGAGAAATATTCAAGGAAATAGATAGCTTAAAGAAAAAACAATAAAAAATTCAGGAAACACTGGACACACTTACAGAAATGCAAAATGCTCTGGAAAGTCTCAGCAGTGGAATTGAAAAAGTAAAAGAAAGAAATTCAGAGCTTGAAGACAAGGTCTTTGAATTAAACCACTCTATCAAAAACAAAGAGAAAAGAATAAGAAAATATGAACAAAGCCTCCAAGAAGTCTGGGATTACGTTAAACAACCAACCCTAAGAATAATTGATGTTCCTGAGGAATAAGAGAATTCTAAAAGCTTAGAAAACATATTTGGGAGAATAATCAAAGAAAACTTCCCTGGCCTTGCTAGAGACCTAGACAACCAAACTTAAGCACAAAGAACACCTGGGAAATTCATTGCAAAAAGATCATCTCCTAGGCACATTGTCATCAGATTATTCAAAGTTAAGACAAGGGAAAAAATCTTAAAAGCAGTGAGACAGAAGCACCAGGCAACCTGTAAAGGAAAAGCTATCAGATCAGCAGCAGATTTCTCAGCAGAAACCTTACAAGCTAGAAGGGATTGGGGCCTTATTTTCAGCCTCCTTAAACAAAACAAATTATCAGGCAAGAATTTTGTATCCAGCAAAACTAAGCATCATATATGAAGGAAAGATACAGTCTTCTTAGACAAACAAATGCTGAGAGAATTTACCACTACCAAGCCACCACTATAAGAACTGCTAAAAGGAGCTCTAAATCTTGAAACAAATCCTGGAAACACATCAAAACAGAACATCTTTAAAGCATAAATCAAACAGGACCTATGAAACAAAAATACAAGATAAAAAACAACAAAAAAACAAAGTACACAGACAATAAATAGCACAATGAATGCAATGGTATCTCACATCTCAATACTAACATTGAATGTAAATGGCCTAAATGCTCCACTCAAAAGATACAGAACTGCAGAATGGATAAGAGTTCACCAACCAACCATCTGCTGTCTTTAGGGGACTCACCTAACACATAAGGACTCACATAAACTTCAAGTAAAGTGGTGGAAAAAGACATTTCATGCAAATGGACACCAAAAGTGAGCAGGGGTAGGTATTCTTATATCAGACAAAACAGGCTTTAAAACAATAGCAGTGAAAAGAGACAAAGAAGGACATTATAATGGTAAAAGGCCTGGTCCAACGGGAAAATATCACAATCCTAAACACATGCTTCTAACACTGGTGCCCCCAAATTTATAAAACAATTACTAATAGACCTAAGAAATGAGATAATGGGGGACTTCAATACTCCACTGACAGCACTAGACAGGTCATCAAGAGAGAAAGTCAACAAAGAAACAATGGATTTAAACTATACCTTGGAACAAATGGACTTAACAGATATATACAGAACATTTCATCCAAAAACCACAGAATACACATTCTATTCAACACCACATGGAACTTTCTCCAAGACAGACCATATGATAGGCTATAAAACTAGCCTCAATAAATTTTAAAAAATTGAAATTATATCAAGCACTATCTCACACCACAGTGGAATAAAACTGGAAACCAAATCCAAAAGGAACCTTCACAATCATGCAAATACATGGAAATTAAGTAACCTGCTCCTGAATGAGCATTGAGTCAAAAACAAAGTCAAGATGGAAATTAAAAAATATTTTGAACTGAATGACAATAATGACACAACTTATCAAACCCTCTGGGATACAGCAAAGGCAGTGCTAAAAGGAAAGTTCATAGCCCTAAACACCTACATCAAAAATACTGAAAGGGAACAAACTGACATTCTAAGGTCATACCTCAAGGAACTAGAGAAACAAGAATAAACCAAACCCAATCCCAGCAGAAGAAAGGAAATAACCAAGATCAGAGCAGAACTAAATGAAATTGAAACCAGAAAAGAATACAAAAGATAAATGAAACAAAAAGCTGGTTCTTTGAAAAGATAAATAAAATTGATAGAGCATTAGCAAGGTTAACCAAGAAAAGAAGAGAGAAAATCCAAATAACCTCATCGAGAAATGAAAAAGGAGATATTACAACAGACACCACTGAAATACAAAAGATCATTCAAGGCTACTATCAACACCTTTTCACACGTAAACTAGAAAACCTGGAAGAGATGGAGAAATGCCTGGAAAAATACAACCCTCCTAGCTTAATCAGGAAGAATTAGATACCCCGAATGGACCAAAAACAAGTAGCAAGATTGAAATGGTAATTTAAAAATTACCACCATAAAAGTCCAGGACCAGATGGATTCACAGCAGAATTCTACCAGACATTCAAAGAAGAATTGGTACCAATCCTATTGACACTATTCCACAGGATAGAGAAAGAAGGAACCCTCCCTAATTCATGCTATGAAGCCAGCATTACCCTAATACCAAATCCAGATTTTAAAAAAAGACATTTTAATAGCAGTTCCAAAAAAGGGAAAATCCAAATAAGTAACAAGTACATGGAGTGTTTTTTAAAAAATCAACTAAAAATCAGAGAAAAGTTCGCTAATATGATGAGATGCCACATTATTGCAATAAGATTAGTAAGAATTGTAAAGACCAGTGTTGCTAGAGTCTGTGAGGACAGGGAGAACCGAGAACATCTGTGCAAAGCTGGTGGAAGAGAAATTTGATACTGCCATTCGAGAGCACATTTTGTCAATTGCTCATAACCTATGGCCCAACAATTCCACTTCTGAAAATAAATCACAATTATGCACTGGAAGTTTATAATGGAACCTGAACAAAAGTATTTATTAAAGCATTATGTTTACGGAGAGCTGAAGGCAATGTAGAGACTGGATATATGGTCGTTACAAGGAATACTGTGGATGATCATGTAGCATTTAGAAGCAAAAATCTAAACTTACATAACGTGACATTTATTTTCCTCAAACAGAATGATGGATGAAAAATTGACAAATAGAAGACGTCCTTCAATATCATTGAGATAAGTTAATAATAAATGCAAAAAACAACATTATTTATTTTACAAGTGATGGATATGTCTACAGGCTTATGCTCAACACATTAAGTGCCAGTGAAATAGCGGAGGAATAGGGATGGAGATCAAGGTAAAGGAGAGAAAAATTCAAGAAAGTCATGTGATATGGACATAAGGTGATTGTGTACCATGAACTGAGAAATACGATGCAGCCTGAGAGGATGAAGAGAAAGAGCTGGTGTTAAACTCATAAATATCATAAGGTAAATGAGCACACCACCATGAACATTAGGGACTTTTAACATTTATTACAAGACACACAGGAACACAAGGCACTTCATCTGTATTGCACATAGCTTCAGCCACCACCCAGCCAGGGGTAATTAAAGCTAAGTCCACAGCAGCCACAGTTCCAGTTCCCGTATTATTGCTCCGTCCACACAGCAGTGGGACTGCTTTGCTCCTGCTCTCATGCTGAGTCTTGTGTTGACCCAGTTACTCTCTGCCTCTGTGTCTGCTACACCTGCTGCTACCGACTCTCTGGCGAGTGCCTCCGATTCAAACTCCCTAAGAGACAATCTAACTGGTGTGACCCATCACCCTGAACTATCTAAGCCTACATGGAGCACTTTTCTTTTAACTAGTGACTACATAAACTGCTGAGCACGCTCCAGGTGGCACCTTTCAGGTAAGTCCTGCTTTCCTGGACAAATTTCGTATGACCAGCATCATCTCTTCTGGCTGTCCTATGCCTTGAACTCATTGGGCACATCCGAGGGGTCATCATTACTTCACTGCTGCAATGTGACTACACTTGCGTGATGCTTGTTCATTGCTGCATTGTCTGCAGTCAACGTGGCCAGTTTATGCCGGTGGCAGGGTAAACATCTTATGTCTTGAAGTTGCCTATCAGATATGGATGGCAGTGCTCTTGTGCTTGCTAAAAGCCCTTTTTACAGCCGTAAAAGGTGGTTATGCTTGTAATTCAGAGTAAAGTGGTTACATATTTTAAAAAGGCTTGACAAATCCTTAGTTGTGTTTCCCTGTGAACTGGCTGGACCTCACTCTCGGTAGGGAGAATTAACATTACCACCAACCCCCTCTCCCATGAGGAACTGAATAGACTCAGGAAACCTTGCTCACTTAACATCTTCCAGCCTGCTATAAGTTGATATGATTTTCCAAGAATGCAATCTTTGTATTATTTTAGTAAGCAATGACTTATTCCAAATATTTATGTCTGAGTAATAATTTTATCAAATCTCCCATCCAGTCCTTGGGGGGCTACCGCAGCACATGGAACATATATTCATCTTAGTGGAGAGAAGGGTTCTATGCATGGCAGACACTCGGAGTGGCCACAGATCCCCTCCACAAAAAAAAAAAAAAAAAACCTCGACAATTCTGCTATCTAAAATAATAATATGTAGAATTATATAAACATAAATGCATACTTTAGACATTATTTGTAATATATTTCTAGCTGAGGTGGAGTAGCAAGGACCACATTTGCCCTCCCATCTTAACAACAACAGACATGGAGGAAATATATGAAACTAGGTTTTGAAGACATTGGATATCAGGCAATGGAAGATAATGATCACTAAGAGATAAGAAGCAAATCATGAAAACGTTCTGATTGCCCTTTCTTAGTGCCTTTGGAGGGTCCCTATACTGTGGCACAGGGAGGGGTGACCCAGGCAGACCTCAGAGGTCACCCTGAGTTGAGGAGACAGAGCAGGTCTAGGAGATGAAATTGGCTATAGTGTGTAGGACAGAGAGGAGAGAGATGTACAGAATAAGAACTCTGAACAGCTGCAGAGGGGCTGCATTGAGTATTCCACAGAGAACTGATGGATGCACATATGTGAGGAAACTGCTTAGAGTGGGAAAGAACCAGCTGAGGGAATCACAGGGAATAGGGCCTGGTGCTCACACAGGCATGGGAATAGTACCTGTTCCCATCAGGCTGAGGGAATATTGTACAATTCATACTCAGGGTACTACAAAGCAGGATGGGAACAGGGAGATAGATGCAAGGCAGCCTGGGAGCAAAGTTAAGGAGACACTCACTTTTGAGTTCATGTAAGTGAGGACTGGCACATCAGAGCAAGTGCCTCCTTAAATACAGCAGCCTACTGCCCCCATCTTAACTAGGCATTTCTGCCCAGGCAGGACTTACAGGAGCCCAAGCAGGAGCACCTTGCATCTGCACCCTAGATGCCTCACTTGTCTTACCCTAGTCCTAGCTCCACTTAGAAGATAGGAATAACTTGTCACGGGGTAACCACAGCTATGATGCCTTTACAAAAAGAAACCTTAAAAGAGGATCCAGAAAAATCAACCTGTTTTCAAATAATTTAACTGTATCCCAGTTCAAAACTAAATAATATTTATAGAAATGCAAAAATAGCCAGTACCTACCCAAAAATATGAAGTTCTCTATGTCTGGCAATGCAAAGAAGTAGGAAAAATTAACCCATATTAAGGAGCAAAACCAACCCAGAATTGACACAGATGTTAAAATACTACAGAAAGACATTAAAGCAAGTATTATAATTGCATTCCATACGTACAAAAGTTAACTGGAAGCATGGAAGTTGTAAAAAAACAACCCAGGGCAATAATATAAACTACAAAAAAAGGAAGCACAGGGAGAAAAAAATGAATGAAAAGAAACTCATTGAGCTGTGGAACAAACTATGGGGGGAAAAGTGGCAGAAAAAAATGAAGAAATGATAGCTGAAAAATTCCCAGATTTGATGAAAACTGTAAGCTTAAGACTCAATAAGCTAAATGAACTCCAATTACAAGAAATATGAGCAAAACCATAGGAAGACACATTATAATCAGACTACTCAGAAAACATGACAAGGGGAAAATTGTAAAAGAGGTGGGAAGAGACACATGACATATGGAAGGAAAAGTGGAAATGAAAGGGGCTTTTTAGTCAGAAACCATGGCAGTAAGAAGACATTTGGGCAGTATCTTTTAACTACTTAATAAAATAGTAAACTAGAGTTGTATACAAGAAGCATTTTCAAAAATAGATGTGAAATAAACTGTTTCAGATGCACAAAATCTGAAAGAATTCATTATCACAAACTTGTACTAAAATAAGTATTTTAAAAAGTCATTTTTATGGCAAATAAGTTCTGTACATGCAAAGATGTTCAACAGTGTTAGTCATCAGGGAAATGCAGATTACAACCCCAGTGAGATACTACTACAGACCTACTGGAATGGTTAAAATTAGAAAGTTTGATCACATCAAGTTTGTCAAGCATGTAGTACAACTGGAGCACTCATACACTGCTGGTAGAAAAATGATAATCACTTTGGGACACAAGTTGTCTCTAAAAGATTAAACATACACCTACCATATGATCTGGCCATTCTACACCTAGATATTTACCTAAGAGAAAAGAGATGAAACATACATCCATACAAACACTTGTGCACAGAGAGTCACAGCAACTGTATTTTTAATAGGCCCAAACTGGAAAATAACCAATGTACTTCAACAAGGGAAGGCAAAAAGAAAATGTAGCATGTACACATAAAGGGATACTATTCAGCAGTAAAAATAAGTGAACAACTGCTACACTCAATCACATGGATGAATATCAAAATACTCATCCCGGTGAAAGAAGCCAGGTAATAGCAAGTACATACTGTACTATTCTGTCTCTATAATACTTGACAAGATTAAAACTATTCTTGATTGACAGAAAGGAGATCAGTGGCTGTTGAGGGAGGGGTGATCAGAGAAAGGCAGGAGAAATTAGCAAGACTCATGAGGAAACATCTAAGGGTAAGGTATATGTTTATTATCTTGAGTGTAGTAGCACCTTCACGTGTAGGTACATATATCTAAATTTATCATCTTGTATGCTGTATACATGTGCGGCTTATCGTATGTTAATTATATTTCAATAAAATTGCTGAAATATCATTATAATTATGAAATTCCAGTAACAATTTTAATGTGAAGCAACAGCAGAGTGGTTATATTTAGCATGGTATCATTTGTATACTGCAATATTATGCAATAGCTAAAAACAATGTTTTGGAATTAAATTTGTTGATGTTGAATAATGTTTATAATATATGAAGTTAAAAAGCAAGTTGACTAATTTAATATCATTTGGTCACATTATAATATCATGTATCCATTGAAACAAATTAAAATAAATGCTAAAAACAGTTGTTTTTGAATTCAAGTATTCTGAGTATCTTTTTAAAATAATTTTCTGCATTTTATCATTCTGTTAAAATGAATACTTGTATGATAAAATATTTTCACGAAATATTACTGGTATGAAAAAGTATTCAGGTATGTATCGTAAGATATAAAAAAATCAAAAGTTTCATTCGTGGACTCCCCTAGTACAGAGTTCTCCTCTTAATAAGCACACGGTAACTCTCCCACTTTACAGAGATGAAAGTTAAACCCAATGGAGACAAATCACTTGCTTAGTGCCACACTATTTTTAAGTGTCGCCAACATGGGCAGGTTGACAGAACTCGGTCCCCTCTATCTGTAGTGTAATGTATCTTCCATGATAACAAAGAAGTCCAATGCAAGCTAAACTTTCTTTTCAACCATCAATCTTTAGGCCTTCCTTAGAAAGCCACCTTCTATCTGAAAAACTTCTTCAGAGAGACAATCAAAGGAGTTATTTAGGAGCCCCTTCAATCTAGTCTAAATAATACAAACCAGCATAAACAATTACCCCATTTGACTAAGAATATTGGTTCCTTTCATTCAATGTCATTTTTCATTCAATATCTTTTTTTTTCTTTGCCATTTGTACCAAGCAATGAAGTACTTTCAGAGGGTATAGTGAGGGAGAAAGAGATGCTAACCACCTTTGAGGATAGTTCAGTTCTCTTGCTCTGCACTCCACCCATGTCCTTTGGAAGAAGCAATTTCATAGCGTTGACCCTTGTGTGACATCCATGTACTGTTCTCTGATCAGGAGTAAAGTGGCTTAAAAGATTGAAATGAACTGATGGTCATTATGTCCATCAATACTGACAAGTGTGGGATCACTGCATGACAGATAGGTGCATTTACTAGATGAAATGTTTAATGGTTATTATTTTATTGTTTTTCTGGCTCAGAGCCGGAGATAAACTTAACATACTGGTCATGCTGTCCTTCACAATGTCCTGTCAAGTTTTCACTCCATATATGCTGCATAACAGGAGACTATATACCAATTAAACCCTTTGCAATGATTTCCTGAGGAAACAAAGGGTTTTTAATATCATTCTATATATGGAAAATATCGTCGTCATACATAAGTCTTATAATACAGACTCACATAATATTTTAAAATTGTTTACATCATTTCTCTTACAAAGGATGAAATCAAGATGCTTGTTCAACATCACACAAAAAGCTATTGTCAGAAGCAAGGGCAGAACTTAGGTCTTTTGTGTTCTGATTCTCCAAAGTGTCTCTGAAACAATTTTATCTGACGTTAACAATAAATGTGTGCATAAAAGATTTACCAGTTATTTTTCAGACAAAATGAAGAGTTGACTTTACCTCATGTTGAATATAAATAAACTAGCTTATACTTTCTGTAGTTTTCAGAATGTTTGATTTTGTTTAAGACATAACAAGCTCAATAAATTAACATTGATCTGTATTTTAGGGAAAGGTACACTTTTACATACAGATTAAAGACATATTATTAACACACATTAATAAAATTATTTTTAATACATACTATTAATAACAATAATAAAAAGTGACTATTACATTATTTTTCATAGTCAAGTCAAAAGCTATTATTATTCATCCATCTGGCAACATTCCTCTCATTATGTCATGAAATGTCATGATTCATAGATGTCCTCCAATTGATATCATGTGCTGTATATATACTAGCATTAACTTAATTGAATTACATTATTGGCTTACCTTGAGAATTATTATATGAACTGGCCTCTATTATTTTATTTACTTTTAGAGGCTTTATTGATGATAATATTTAAAATGTTAGTCTTCTCTTCAAAGAAGACATGATGTAAATATCTCTTAGGTATCATGAATAGAAAGAGTTATGTTGCTAGCCATTAGTTTGTCTTTATTTTTTATTCATGTTTTGATCTTCTTTCACTCTTTATAGTGGGTTCTGGAAAGTTCAGTGTTACCTTTAACTGGCATATATATGCATTTCACATATTATCCTTAGCCTTGGATTCTTTACTTATTTTATCTTTGCCCATATTTCCTCAATTATTTTCAGTCAATAACATCATATATTTTTTACTTCATCTAAGGTCTAAAACATAATTTTTAGAACTTAATCCTTTATGTACGTTAAGTTTAAAAGCACATTTATTTATATTCTGATATAAATAAACATTGATAGAGAATTTTTGATTAAATGCAGTGAACTGAATACATATATTGATCTCCACTTTCTTCAGAAAACTCACTAAAATTGTAGCAAAAGAGCAAAAAATATATACATTCACATAGGCTAAGAGGATAGGATAGGTGACAACTGAGGAATGATATTCTCACTTTTTTGGAAAATGTAAAAGAAAGGTGGTGGGTAAATAGTGTAGCAGAACAGAATGCAAAAGAGAAACATGGAACTTTCCAGAACTAACCTTGTGAAGCTACAGGAGCCAGAGACACTAGGAAGTTAGGCAGGCATGGCTAAGGATAAGACTGAAAAGGAGGGAGGATTTAAAGTCTGAATAAAAACACTTAGAACCTTAGGTCTCATGTTCCCACCATAGCTGAGAACAAAGGTTTATTCTCTAGAGACCCTTAACCAGGGAAAATGTGGACTCTGAGACTCCCAGCACCACAGGGGAGTTGCTCAAAATCCTTGTAGAGAAACCCATCCATCAGCAAGCCCCTCCCATCTCATAGAAGTTCCCATCTGATTATAGAGTTTTGCTCTTGATTCAGGATGGACAAACACATGAGGAAAATTTCTAATGATGAAAGCAGAAAGAAAAAACAGAACTCTGAAAAAGCAAATGCAATGCAGAGATCCAAAAAATAAAATTTCAAAATTAGTTTATAAGATCAGCAAAATAATATATTGCATCTATGTTCTGTTTATCTATTACTGTATAACATACTGCCACAGAATTTAGTGGTTTGAAATAATTATTATTATCCTTTGCTGTTCTAGGAGTTGGCTGTACAGTTCTTGTTTAAAGTCACTCATACGTTGCAGTCAGATGGCGACTGGGTTTGGAAGCATCTTAAGGCGTCCTCACTGACACTGTGATCTGGTGAATCCTCTCACTATGTGACCTCTCCACATTACCCTGGGCTTCCTGTTGTCTACAGTCTCAGGGTAGTCAGACTTACACTATGCCGACTTCATGCAGGAGACATGCTCTAAGAAACAGAAAAATTCCTATCTCTGAGGACCTTGGCTTAGAAACTGGCACAGTGTTTCTTCTACCAAATTGTATTGGTCAAAGCCATCTCGAGGAACAACACATTAGCAGTGTGTCTTATATCCCCCACCCAAAGAAAGCCACCAAAACATGGCACTTTCTGTGACACAACCCAGCAACAAATGATGGTCCAGGCAGGTTTATCCATCCCTATGCCGTTGCTGCCCACCCCCACACATCCAATCTAACAACTGTCTCTCTGACATCAGGTGACACCAACACCACTAGCAAGGAAAGATTGATTGAGAGCCCTGCTCATAATAAACAGCAGGAAAGCATTCTCTTTCACTGAGATTCCCTGTCCTGCTGAGAGAGGAGGCGGAAAAGTGAAATGGCAAATAGGGTCCAAAGTACAGCAAGCAGCCTAGCTAGGGAAGCCTCTTTGTCTCCAGGGTAACAAGACTGTTTCTCTACCTAGAGAAACTGAAGCAGTGGGAGGGAGAGGAGTCGGGGAATGACAGCTCTAGGCAAGATCCTAGCATCAAGAAACATCCTTCCCCCATAGAAAGACATCTGGTGGTACAACCTGGGGAGACCACATCCACTCCCACAGACCACACAAGTAGTGAGCAGTGGGAGCCTCAGAGGCGCCCAGTGAACCAACTACATGAAAACAATGTCTCAAAAGCTCCAAAGATTCATTAGTCACTGGAACTACAGCCCGTAAAAGCAGGTTAAAACCAACAAATCAACAGGTTTGTTGCCAGCAAACCTGTCCTCAATGGTTGGTTGCAGGAAATTCTTCAAAAAAGTAACCTAAATGGTGCAACTGCCTGATAATATAAAAGATCTAAATAACACCCATTTGATAGATACGTTAAATAGCTTGATTTTGATAGTTATTTCTGAACGTGTACATATATTAAAACATTATACCTTTATACTTCAATAAATGTGCTAAAATATCATTGTAATTATGAAAATCTGGTAACAATTTTAATGTCAAGCAACAGCAGAGTGGTTATATGTAGCAGGGTACCATTTATATATTGAAATGTTATGCAATAATTAAAAACAATGCTTTGGAATTAAATTTGTTGATGTTGAATAATGTTCACAATATATTGTTAAGTTAAAAAGCAAGTTGACTAATTCAGTACCATTTGGTAACAGAATAAAGTATGTACACTTTGAAATAAATTTTAAAAATTAAACACTAAAAATAGTTATTATACATATATAATTTTTATTTGTCACTTACAGATCAAAAAAGGACAATAAATTAATAAACGGCACCCAGAGTCTACTAACATAATAGACAAAGTATCCAGGATATAAGAAAAAAATACAATTACCCAATGTACCAAGAACCAGGAAAATCCCTACTTGAATGAAACAAAGCCTATTGAGAAAGTCAGTGAGATGAATCAGATACTGGGATTATCTGACAAATATTTTGAAAGCCGTTAGAGAGAAATGGCACAGATAGGGGAACACTAACTCGACTGAAAGCAGATTTCTCAACAAAAACCATGGAGTTATAAGTAACTGGCACAATATTTTTCAAGTGCTGAAACAGAAGACCTAGATTTCTTTATGTAGTGAAACTATCCTTCAGGAATGGAGAAATAAAAGCATTCTCAGATGAAGGAAGAGTAAAAGGATTTGTTGCCAGCAAACCTGTCCTCAATTGTTGGCTGCAGGAAGTTCTTCAAAAAAGAAAATAGTGGGTTCTGGGGGATGGGGAGGGGTGGAATTGATAAGAGAAAGAATCTTGAAGCATCTGGAATGAAGAAGGAAAGATAGAAAACAAAAATATGGGGACACACAATAGACTATCCTTTCCCCCTTGAGTTTAAAAAATCATATTTGACCATAGAAATTAAAATAATATTATTTGATTAAAAATATATTTAAAAGAGGAGAAGCTAAAGGGACCTAAGTGGAAGTAAAATTTCTGCACTTCACTTGAAGTAGTAAAATGTAGATGGCAGTAGACTCATGTCAGGGTAACATGTTGATAGCAGGGGACTGTTATGTTCTATTTGTTGTATATTGCTGTATGTAGAGAAACTGCTACTGAACTATACAAAAAGATACATAGAAAAACATTATATATAGGTCAAGAGTAACCCACAGAAAGACAACAAAAGAAAAATCAGGGGAAGCAAAGAAAATATGATAATAAAATGGAAAACTTAAGCATTAACATAGTGATACTACCTTTAATATAAATGTTCTAAATACACTAATTGAAAGAGCAGAAATTTCACTCACTGGTATAAATATTGTAAGCCAAAAATAAAAATCCTATGCCCCTAATCAACTGAGTGGACCACCTCTTGGCCAAGCAAACCACAGGGAGACCTGAAAAACTGAATTACCAGTCATAGCAGGAAGAGACGTTGGACGCACCTCATTATACCTTCTCCGTTTTGGAATTTAGGCACAACTGACTACCATTAAAATTAAAAATAGACATCATAAGTCTGACAAAACAGACTTTTCATGGTACTAAAATACCAAATTATAAATAAGAGCTAAGGTGAGGATTAAGTCACCCTACAAACCATAAAATCTCCTTAAATTTTTTAAAAAAATTATCCTGGTATAATGTGGCTGACTTTCCAACCTGACTCCAGTATAGCATCACATGACAGACAGAGCCTGAAGGAAAAAAAATATTACCCCAAAATATATGTCTTTGACTTATTTTGAAATGGCCCTGCAAAGCCATCTTTTTGTGGCGGAAATTTGCTTCTATAGAGAATCTCCATTAATATAGCCAGGTCTTTCCCAGATCTAGCAGAGATTAATTGAGAACTTGACACTCTTAAGGTCTGAAAAGAGACACTTACCATATATTCTCTCTGAGGGCTGCCACCTATGAGGCTTCATCTTCATAACAAGGGCCTGGGCCCCCACAATCCTTTTATCTTAATTCAAGCATCCCTTCCTACTGAATTCAAGTCTTTAGAAAATACCTTAACTCTCACAAACAATTGTCAACTAAAGAATTCCTAAAACCCTAAAGAATCCTTGTAAGTCCCTGCCTTAAGATGTCCCACCTTTAGGGGCCAAAACGATGTATACCTTCCATGTATTGATTTATATCTTTGCCTGGAACTCTCATCTCCCTAAAATGCATAAAACCAAACTGTAACCTTACCACCTTGGGTGCACTTTCTCAGGACCTCTTGAGACTACGTTCTCTGGGCCCTGGTCACTGATTTTGGCTCAGAATAAACCTCTTTTAAATATTTCATAGTGGCTGGTTTTCTGTTAACACTGAATTGCATAAAGGTGTCAGCTCTTGAATTTGGAGATGTGCTGTACAAATATTGTTTTGTAACTTTTTAGCTGAGAAAGTTCGAAGAAGTTAATTTGTCTGAAGCTTAAGTCTATTCATATATAAAACAAGGATGGTGGCACCTAACTCATATACAGTGAGCACTTAGTAAATGGTGGCTATGTCTGAGAATAAAACCTAGTAACATAAAGTAACATAAGTTTATCGTACTGATAAAATGGTTAGAATGGTAGTATAAGGTAGAGAAATAGACAAGAAAACTTGAAAGAAAAAGTGATGATAGCTTTTGAGTAGAGTGAGAAGGTATGTTGAGGGCCACCTCCTGACGATCTTGTCATTTGGAATTCAGTGAAGGAAACAGAAAACACTCTAAGTGTAACAAGTGAAGAGAGTTAGTTTTCCAGAAGAGATAGACTTTTGTTTCTCTCTTGCACGAGAGTAGAAATGTAAGTGGGCTAAAGATAGTAGACAACTGAGATTTATTCTCTCACAGTTCTGGAAGCTGGAAGTGTGAAGTCAATGTGCTCACAGGACATTCTTCCTCTGTTGGCCCTGGGGAAGAATCCTTCCTGGACTCTCCCTTGTCCTTGGTGGTCATTGGCAATCCATGGCATTCCTTGGCTTGCAGATGTATCAATCCAATCCCCGCCTCTGTCATCATATGGCTATCTTCCCTGTGTTTGTCCATGTCTAAATGTATCTCTCTTCATAACGACACTGGTTATTAGAGTTAGGGCCCACCCTAATTCAAGATGATGACATGATTTTATTTAAATTGATTATACCCACAAAGACCCTATTTCTAATTAAGGCCACATTCACAAGCACTAGGGATTAGGACTTTAATGTATCTCTTTTGAGGACACAATTCAACACACAACACAAGTCAAGCCAAATAAAGAGCAAAATGATTTTTTATCGAACTTATAATTTTAAATAAAATGTTTTTTCATTGAAATATAACTTTACATGCAGAAAAATATCAAAACTGTCAATGTATAGTTCATTGAATTAAGTTAGCAAATAAATGATGTATCCACCCAGATTTTAAAAAATGGAAGAAAGTCAATAAAACTTGAATGTCCTCTCCTATGACACACCCAGCCATGTTCCTCCCACATGAAAGTTAGCCATTATTCTGGCTTCAATTAGCACAAGATACTTTTGTCTGTTTTGAATTTTTTATAATAAAATGATAAAATATTTGCTCTTATTTCTGAGCATTTTCATTGAATTTGGTTTTTATCAGCATATCCTTGTAGCAGACCCTCCAGGAATGACTCTCAAAATGATACAGAATTGACCCAGGTGGATAGTCACCACCATGAATC
This sequence comes from Pan paniscus, assembly GCF_029289425.2. Classification (NCBI taxonomy): domain Eukaryota; kingdom Metazoa; phylum Chordata; class Mammalia; order Primates; family Hominidae; genus Pan; species Pan paniscus. The sequence continues at coordinate 49,866,825 of NC_073262.2, forward strand.
TATCAGTCAAACTACTGAGTCCAAGAACAAAATACTTCAGCTGTGATCTTAGAATTGAAAAGCCTAAAGCAGGAAACTGTAATCACCATCAGTGCCACATACCTTCGTGCCTCTTGGACATCAAGGGTGAAAAGAGACTGGATGCTAAAATACTATGACACTGCCACAGAAGAACCTTACAAAGTGACCTGAAAGCACCTGAATAACAGAATCTATGTCACATCAAGAAGCATAGCTGCAAAGGAAGCTGGGAAATGCAGTCTTTATTAGTCCATTCTCTGAAGTAGCAGATGGTGTCTGAGATTGAGGGCAGCATGGAAATGGAGCAAGCAGTCCACAGCATCTGTTCACAGTGACAAACAGCAAAACATGCATAAAGGAGCTGAGGATTGTGCTGGGTTCTGAGAGACAAGGGAGTATTTTCTGGGAGGACAATGAGTGAGGGACCTTACAGGCAAAGACAGGAAGAAATGTCTGGACATTTCTGGGAACTACTGTGGTCAAGGACAAGATGACAGGAATCACCAAAATGGCATTGCAATCAGGAAGGCCATGATCTATTTTGATTTTAATCTTGTTTTTATCTTAAGGAGCTTTACGAGATTAAAGTAACATTTTCACATGGCAAAAATTCTAACTATGCAAAAGCATAGTCAAAGAAAACACAGCCTTTTTTTGGTGCAATCCTCAGTCTCCTAGTTCCACTCCCAGAGTCAATTTCTATGGTCAGTTTCTCCTTCATTCTTTCAGAAATAGTTTAAGCATTTAACGCATTGGAAATATTTAAATATGTTTGCACATACAACTATGTATCCCTGTAGCACTCAGTAAGAAAATACAGTAATTTTATTCTGCACCTAGGTTTTATCTTAGAAGTATTTCCTAATTAGCACATATAAATCTACCCCATTTTAAAAAAATTGCTTAGTATTTCATCTAAGTAATGCATCTCAGTATGTTTTATCAACTTCTCACTGATGGTCATTAACTTCTTCCTGGACTTATGCCTCTAATACATAGATAGATAGAAAGATAGAAATAAAGCAAGATAGATAGACATAGATAGATATAGATATACAAATATGTAAATATATCTAAATATGTGTGTGTATATATATATATATATACACACACATACACACACACACACACACACACACACGGTTGCCTGAAGGAAGGGTGACTTCTAAAGAGTAGAATTTGTACTGGGTCAAAGATTTTTATTTTTAATTTTGATGTGTATTACCAAATCTTCCAAAGTGATTGTCATAAATTTTGCTTATAATAACAGTGCCTCAAGGTGTCTACTTTTCTTTAATTACATTCACAAAATAAAACTTTGCTAAGATTAATAAATTGCCTGGATCAATACATTTGTCAAGAGTATTAAAAAGGTAAAAAGTAGATTTATTATGTTATGTTATTTTATTTTATTTTATTATACTTTAAGTTTTAGGGTACATGTGCACAATGTGCAGGTTAGTTACATATGTATACATGTGCCATGCTGGTGTGCTGCACCCATTAACTCATCATTTAGCATTAGGTATATCTCCCAATGCTATCCCTCCCCCCTCCCCCCACCCCACAACAGTCCCCAGAGTGTGATATTCCCCTTCCTGTGTCCATGTGTTCTCATTGTTCAATTCCCACCTATGAGTGAGAATATGCGGTGTTCGGTTTTTTGTTCTTGCGACAGTTTGCTGAGAATGATGGTTTCCAGCTTCATCCATGTCCCTACAAAGGACATGAACTCATCCTTTTTTATGGCTGCATAGTATTCCATGGTGTATATGTGCCACATTTTCTTAATCCAGTCTATCATTGTTGGACATTTGGGTTGGTTCTAAGTCTTGCTATTGTGAATAGTGTCGCAATAAACATACGTGTGCATGTGTCTATAGCAGCATGATTTATAGTCCTTTGGGCATATACCCAGTAACGGGATGGCTGGGTCAAATGGTGTTTCTAGTTCTAGATCCCTGAGGAATTGCCACACTGACTTCCACAATGGTTGAACTAGTTTACAGTCCCACCAACAGTGTAAATGTGTTCCTATTTCTCCACATCCTCTCCAGCACCTGTTTTTTCCGACTTTTTAATGATTGCCATTCTAACTGGTGTGAGATGGTATCTCATTGTGGTTTTGATTTGCATTTATCTGATGGCCAGTGATGGCGAGCATTTTTTCATGTGTTTTTTGGCTGCATAAATGTCTTCTTTTGAGAAGTGTCTGTTCATGTCCTTCGCCCACTTTTTGATGGGGTTGTTTGTTTTTTTCTTGTAAATTTGTTTGAGTTCATTGTAGATTCTGGATATTAGCCCTTTGTCAGATGAATAGGTTGCAAAAATTTTCTCCCATTTTGTAGGTTGTTCACTCTGATGGTAGTTTCTTTTGCTGTGCAGAAGCTCTTTAGTTTAATGAGATCCCATTTGTCAATTTTGGCTTTTGTTGCCATTGCTTTTGGTGTTTTAGACATGAAGTCCTTGCCCATGCCTATGTCCTGAATGGTAATGCCTAGGTTTTCTTCTAGGGTTTTTATGGCTTTAGGTCTAATGTTTAAGTCTTTAATCCATCTTGAATTAATTTTTGTATAAGGTGTAAGGAAGGGATCCAGTTTCAGCTTTCTACATATGGCTAGCCAGTTTTCCCAGCACCATTTATTAAATAGGGAATCCTTTCCCCATTGCTTATTTTTCTCAGGTTTGTCAAAGATCAGATAGTTGTAGATGTGCAGCATTATTTCTGAGGGCTCTGTTCTGTTCCATTGATCTATATCTCTGTTTTGGTACCAGTACCATGCTGTTTTGGTTACTGTAGCCTTGTAGTATAGTTTGAAGTCAGGTAGCGTGATGCCTCCAGCTTTGTTCTTTTGGCTTAGGATTGACTTGGTGATGCGGGCTCTTTTTTGGTTCCATATGAACTTTAAAGTAGTTTTTTCCAATTCTGTGAAGAAAGTCATTGGTAGCTTGATGGGGATGGCATTGAATCTATAAATTACCTTGGGCAGTATGGCCATTTTCATGATATTGATTCTTCCTAGCCATGAACATGGAATGTTCTTCCATTTGTTTGTATCCTCTTTTATTTCCTTGAGCAGTGGTTTGTAGTTCTCCTTGAAGAGGTCCTTCACATCCCTTGTAAGTTGGATTCCTAGGTATTTTATTCTCTTTGAAGCAATTGTGAATGGGAGTTCACTCATGATTTGGCTCTCTGTTTGTCTGTTATTGGTGTACAAGAATGCTTGTGATTTTTGTACATTGATTTTGTATTCTGAGACTTTGCTGAGGTTGCTTATCAGCTTAAGGAGATTTGGGGCTGAGATGATGGGGTTTTCTAGATATATAATCATGTTATCTGCAAACAGGGACAATTTGACTTCCTCTTTTCCTGATTGAATACCCTTTATTTCCTTCTCCTGCCTAATTGCCCTGGCCAGAACTTGCAACACTATGTTGAATAGGAGTGGTGAGAGAGGGCATCCCTGTCTTGTGCCAATTTTCAAAGGGAATGCTTCCAGTTTTTGCCCATTCAGTATGATATTGGCTGTGAGTGTGTCATAGATAGCCCTTATTATTTTGAGATACGTCTCCTCAATACCTAGATTATTGAGAGTTTTTAGCATGAAGGGTTGTTGAATTTTGTCAAAGGCCTTTTCTGCATCTATTGAGATAATCATGTGGTTTTTGTCTTTGGTTCTGTTTATATGCTGGATTACATTTATTGATTTGCATATATTGAACCAGCCTTGCATCCCAGGGATGAAGCCCACTTGATCATGGTGGATAAGCTTTTTGATGTGCTGCTGGATTCGGTTTGCCAGTATTTTATTGAGGATTTTTGCATCATTTTTCATCAAGGATATTGGTCTAAAATTCTCTTTTTTGGTTGTGTCTCTGCCTAGCTTTGGTAGCAGGATGGTGCTGGCCTCATAAAATGAGTTAGGGAGGATTCCCTCTTTTTCTATTGATTGGAATAGTTTCAGAAGGAATGGTACCAATTCCTCCTTGTACCCGTGCTAGAATTTGGTTGTGAATCCATCTGGTCCTGGACTCTTTTTGGTTGGTAAGCTATTGATTATTGCCACAATTTCAGAGCCTGTTATTGGTCTATTCAGAGATTCAACTTCTTCCTGGTTTAGTCTTGGGAGGGTGTATGTGTCGAGGAATTTTTCCATTTCTTCTAGATTTTCTAGTTTATTTGCGTAAAGGTGTTTGTAGTATTCTCTGATGGTAGTTTGTATTTCTGTGGGATCGGTGGTGACATCCCCTTTATAATCTTTTATTGCGTCTCTATTTGATTCTTCTCTCTTTTCTTCTTTATTAGTCTTGCTAGCAGTCTATCAATTTTGTTGATCCTTTGAAAAAACCAGCTCCTGGATTCATTAATTTTTTGAAGGGTTTTTTGTGTCTCTATTTCCTTCAGTTCTGCTCTGATTTTAGTTATTTCTTGCCTTCTGCTAGCTTTTGAATGTGTTTGCTCTGCTTTTCTAGTTCTTTTAATTGTGATGTTAGGGTATCAATTTTGGATCTTTCTTGCTTTCTCTTTTGGGCATTTAGTGCTATAAATTTCCCTCTACACACTGCTTTGAATGTGTCCCAGAGATTCTGGTATGTTGTGTCTTTGTTCTCATTGGTTTCAAAGAACATCTTTATTTCTGCCTTCATTTCGTTATGTACCCAGTAGTCATTCAGGAGCAGGTTGTTCAGTTTCCACGTAGTTGAGTGGTTTTGAGTGAGTTTCTTAATCCTGAGTTCTAGTTTGATTGTACCCTGGTCTGAGAGACAGTTTGTTATAATTTCTGTTCTTTCACATTTGCTGAGGAGAGCTTTACTTCCAACTATGTGGTCAATTTTGGAATAGGTGTGGTGTGGTGTTGAAAAAAATGTATATTCTGTTGATTTGGGGTGGAGAGTTCTGTAGATGTGTAGTAGGTCTGCTTGGTGCAGAGCTGAGTTCAATTCCTGGGTATCCTTGTTAACTTTCTGTCTCGATCTGTCTAATGTTGACAGTAGGGTGTTAAAGTCTCCCATTATTATTGTGTGGGAGTCTAAGACTCTTTGTAAGTCACTCAGGACTTGCTTTATGAAACTGGGTGCTCCTGTATTGGGTGCATATATATTTAGGATAGTTAGCTCTTCTTGTTGAATTGATCCCTTTACCATTATGTAATGGCCTTCTTTGTCTCTTTTGATCTTTGTTGGTTTAAAGTCTTTTTTATCAGAGACTAGGATTGCAACCCCTGCCTTTTTTTGTTTTCCATTTGCTTGGTAGATCTTCCTCCATCCTTTTATTTTGAGCCTATGTGTGTCTCTGCCCGTGAGATGGGTTTCCTGAATACAGCACACTGATGGGTCTTGACTCTTTATCCAATTTGCCAGTCTGTGTCTTTTAATTGGAGCATTTAGTCCATTTACATTTAAAGTTAATATTGTTATGTGTGAATTTGATCCTGTCATTTTGATGTTAGCTGGTTCTTTTGCTGATTAGTTGATGCAGTTTCTTCCTATCCTCGATGGTCTTTACAATTTGGCATGATTTTGCAGTGGCTAGTATCAGTTGTTGCTTTCCATGTTTAGTGCTTCCTTCAGGAGCTCTTTTAGGGCAGGCCTGGTGGTGACAAAATCTCTCAGCATTTGCTTGTCTGTAAAGGATTTTATTTCTCCTTCACTTATGAAGCTTAGTTTGGCTGGATATGAAATTCTGGGTTGAAAATTCATTTCTTTAAGAATGTTGAATATTGGCCCCCACTCTCTTCTGGCTTGTAGAGTTTCTGCCGAGAGACCCGCTGTTAGTCTGATGGGCTTCCCTTTGTGGGTAACCCGACCTTTCTCTCTGGCTGCCCTTAACATTTTTTCCTTCATTTCAACTTTGGTGAATCTGACAATTATGTGTCTTGGAGTTGCTCTTCTCGAGGAGTATCTTTGTGGTGTTCTCCATATTTCCTGAATCTGAATGTTGGCCTGCCTTGCTAGATTGGGGAAGTTCTCCTGGATAATATCCTGCAGAGTGTTTTCCAACTTGGTTCCATTCTCCCCATCACTTTCAGGTACACCAATCAGACTTAGATTTGGTCTTTTCACATAGTCCCATATTTCTTGGAGGCTTTGTTTGTTTCTTTTTATTCTTTTTTCTCTAAACTTCCCTTCTCACTTCATTTCATTCATTTCATCTTCCATCACTGATACCCTTTCTTCCAGTTGATCGCATTGGCTCCTGAGGCTTCTGCATTCTTCACGTAGTTCTCGAGGCTTGGTTTTCAGCTCCATCAGCTCCTTTAAGCACTTCTCTGTATTGGTTATTCTAGTTATACATTCTTCTAAATTTTTTTCAAAGTTTTCAACTTCTTTGCCTTTGGTTTGAATGTCCTCCCGTAGTTCAGAGTAATTTGATCGTCTGAAGCCTTCTTCTCTCAGCTTGTCAAGGTCATTCTCCATCCAGCTTTGTTCCGTTGCTGGTGAGGAACTGCATTCCTTTGGAGGAGGAGAGGCGCTCTGCGTTTTAGAGTTTCCAGTTTTTCTGTTCTGTTTTTTCCCTATCTTTGTGGTTTTATCTACTTTTGGCCTTTGATGATGGTGATGTACAGATGGGTTTTTGGTGTGGATGTCCTTTGTGTTTGTTAGTTTTCCTTCTAACAGACAGGACCCTCAGCTGCAGGTCTGTTGGAGTTTGCTAGAGGTCCACTCCAGACCCTGTTTGCCTGGGTAACAGCAGCGGTGGCTGCTGAACAGCGGATTTTTGTGAACCGTGAATGCTGCTGTCTGATCGTTCCTCTGGAAGTTTTGTCTCAGAGGAGTACCCGGCCGTGTGAGGTGTCAGTCTGCCCCTACTGGGGGGTGCCTCCTAGTGAGGCTGCTCAGGGGTCAGGGGTCAGGGACCCACTTAAGGAGGCAGTCTGCTCGTTCTCAGATCTCTAGCTGCGTGCTGGGAGAACCACTGCTCTCTTTAAAGCTGTCAGACAGGGACATTTAAGTCTGCAGAAGTTACTGCTGTCTTTTTGTTTGTCTGTGCCCTGCCCCCAGAGGTGGAGCCTACAGAGGCAGGCAGGCCTTCTTGAGTGGTGGTGGGCTCCACCCAGTTCGATTTCCCGGCTGCTTTATTTACCTAAGCAAGCCTGGGCAATGGCAGGCGCCCCTCCCCCAGCCTGGCTGCCACCTTGCAGTTTGATCTCAGACTGCTGTGCTAGCAATCAGGGAGACTCCATGGGCGTAGGACTCTCCGAGCCAGGTGCGGGATATCTCCTGGTGCGCCGTTTTTTAAGCCCGTCGGAAAAGCGCAGTATTAGGGTGGGAGTGACCCGATTTTCCAGGTGCCTTCTGTCACCCCTTTCTTTGACTAGGAAGGGAACTCCCTGACTCCTTGAGCTTCCCGAGTGAAGCAATGCCTCACCCTGCTTTGGCTGGCACATGGTGCGCTGCACCCACTGTCCTGTGCCCACTGTCTGGCACTCCCTAGTGAGATGAACCTGGTACCTCAGATGGGAATGCAGAAATCACCCGTCTTCTGCATCTCTCATGCTGGGGGCTGTAGACCGGAGCCGTTCCTATTCTGCCATCTTGGCTGCTTTCCATCCAGATTTATTATGTTTTAATTTAGTTTTTTATAAATTATAAGTGATATTGGATTTGATCCATTTGTATCTTAGGATGTCTGTGGAAGAACTCTACGATGGATGGACATTAGATTTGAAATTTGAAAAGCAATAATACAATGGGATAAACTGGAGATCATTTTCAATTAATGGCCAGTAAATACAAATTATTTAATCAATGGAACACAGATAGTATTTTTACCTGAGAAGATATAAGAAGGGACATAAAATGAGTATCTGTTAGCGTTCCTAATTCAATATGTTGGTTTAAGCATGCTGAGCTTTTTTATTTATTTCATTCAAAATGAGAATGACCTCTGTTGATATTATACTGGAATCTGGCTTTAAATACCATGTTATAGTATACTTGTCAAGAAGCCAGATGCCCTTTCCCAGTCTAAAAACCTGCTTTTCTTCCTGAAAAATAGTTTGTGACACAAGAGATGTTGCTACAAAGCTATCCATTGAGTTTGAGTGATGTGGCAATGAAATTGTAGATAGTATCATTTTAAGAGGTTGCTCCTCAAGAAACAGTGTAAACAGAGCCATGATTAAGAAACAAGAAAACTCAAGCATCAAAATAACAGTAACAGCTGGTCGTTTGGAAGAAAAGGCATAGAGGCTGACTAACTTTAAAATAACCCCATTAACGCCCCTGTCTGGAATCAGGCTGTTTTTAAACAAAGTGGGCTTGTGGAAGAATCGTTTTCTTTGTCTGTCAGAGGCCAGCATGTGCTTTTAGTTTTCAGAAATATTACATATCCTCAAAAAATTGGTGGTACAAATTCGCGAATTTCCGTGCTAGAAGAGACTTTATACAGATTACTTCTTTTGTAGATTAGAAAATGAGTGGGGTGAAATTACTAAAAATTCACATAGCAAATTAGAGGAAGAACTGAGGTGAGACCAGTTACAATGACTCCTAGGCCAAGAATCTTAGATCACACAGCTGATTATCACACTGTGATATAAGAAATGGCATAAAATTGTAGAAATTTTTATTGTATAAAATCCAGCTATTTGGTTGCATTGACTATATAATTAATGGAAGACCCGATGGCAAATATATTTAAAGTATTAGTTATAAAGACAATATAAATTCAGCCTGCTAAATGTTATATGACACAGTTTTCTAAATATAAAACAAAGTCCACTATTTATTTTTCTTCTGAAGAATGGAATGACTCTTTTGCAGTCTGAATTATAGATATGTAAGGCCCAGTAATTTTATTTCCTTTTTTTTTCCACTCTATTGTTTTGTTTTTGTTTTTCTCTTCCTATGTTGTCTTGTCCCCCCTGGGACACAGGAGATGAAAGGAATGAAACCCAGTATGAAGTGAGGCTCCAATCACACTTACCTTGAATATGCAGGGCAGAATGGGATGCCTTATATTCTTAATTCTACAGTGCTGGTTGATGATGCTTTAATTTTTAAATGATTAAGAGACTCATGTCACTCAAGCACCTAATAAGAAAAAATAATATTTGAACGACTGAAAAAAAATTGAAGCCATTTTAACTACTCAAGTATTTTGCATGATTGATAAGGGACCAGCCAAAATAACTTGTAAAATGCAATAAATGTTATAAATTTCTCCCATTTTCCTTTCTCTAAAATATAAAATATAAGTTGATGATGAATTTGAATTTAAAATTCTTTCCCAGTGTGTCTCCATCTCTATGGCTTCCTCTCTACCTTTTTCCAAGTTGACATTCAATAAAGTTACCTAAATAAAAATTTGAAAGAGCTAAATCTGGCTAAAATCCTTTAAGGTCTTCCCATTTAACTTGAGATTAATACCAAATTCCCAGGCATAGAAGGCAAGGATGCCAGAGGAGAACTTTTTCCTTCAGCTTGTGTCATGGAGACCCCAACATCTTACCTATTCCATTTTGTGCTGAGCCAGGTGCATTTCCCATAATCGTGCATTACTCTCTGTGTTATTTCATCTGCATGGAGGCCTACTTCACCTTTGTGATCACATGGTTGTCTTTCAAGGCTCAAAGCTAGCACCATCTAATTTATGTTGCATCTCCCAGACATGCCAAATACAATTACTCTTTCTTTTCTACCTTAACCATATGCAATGCATATGTATAGTTCTCCTCTCGCACACATCCCCTGCACATCCCCTGTTTTGAGGACACTGTACCACCTCAATACTAGTTGGATCTAGTGAGGACTGGTAATTATAGGACCTCCACATAGATAAAAGTGAACTTGGCTTTTCGCTCCTTCATTGACATGCTTGCAGCTTTTTCTGCTTGAACAATGCCCATTTCCCACTGGGCCCTCACTTTCCCTGAAATAGGTTTCAATAGCTTAATTTTCTCAGCTTTCGTGGGTGCCTCCTTGGCACTTTCCTGGCATAATTTTTCAAACTGTCTTTCTCCTTCAAAGGCTACAAGTGAATATTAAAGAATGAAACCTCAAGTGGAAAGCATAACCAAGGACTTCAGTTTTGAAAACCACTCACTCCGTTTCTTCATTCTTTCCCCTCACCTCTTCATTCTTTCATTCTCTAGACACTCCCCTCCAGCCATGCATGCTTATCTAATTACGCTCGTGCTTAGAAATCCCAGAGGTTCATCTTGAAACAAACCAGACATGGAGCCCTCATTGAGGAATCCTCCCACTTAGAGAGAGTTCCAAACACTTAGTACACCACCATCAGGCTAAAGTCAAGATAATGCCAGCCAGACCTCTGGACAAGGCAATTAGTCACAACAGGTCACACAGACCCTGCATGGGGCACCACTCCCGCCTGTCTCCCACACGAGGTTTTTCTTTAAAAACCCTATGGTGAATTTTAAAATTTAAGATGCTACTTAAGAATACTACTTTGGGCAGGGCACGGTGACTATCCTGGCTAACCCGGTGAAACCCTGCCTCTACTAAAAAATACAAAAAATTAGCCGGGCATGGTGGCGGGCGCCTGTAGTCTCAGCTACTCGGGAGGCTGAAGCAGGAGAATGGCGTGAACCCGGGACCCGGGAGGCGGAGTTTGCAGTGATCCAAGGTCGCTCCACTGCACTCACGACTGGGCGACAGAACAAGACTCCGTCTCAAAAAAAAAAAAAAAGAATACTACTTTGCTATCTTCTCGATTTGCGGCTGTCTTCTCGATTTGCGGCTATCTTCTCGATTTGTGGGCTCTCTGATTACAACCTGCTTTTCCTTCCCCCAATCCTTACCTCTTGTGTTCAGCTTTCCAGCGATGGGGAGCCAAACCTGGGTCTGGTTACAATTGGAGCAGAGGTAAGATATAGAGAGGTACAATTAAGTTCCTGTCCCTGTCTGTAATATTCCTACTATTCTTCTGTTTTATTAAATAACTCAGTATATTCTTATTTCTACTTAAGTAGTTTTATTTGTGTTTCTTTTATTACTAACAGAATGCTAAGGACTTCAGACCATATGTGGACTTTTAATATATTTAGAATATTTCATTCTACACGTTTACTTCTCTGCTTCTGGCTCTCCAAGTTTCTAAGTCTAAAATTAGCTACTTATTTAGTTTAAATGAGCACACTCCTTTCTGAAATTAAAAGAGACTTAAAAGAACATTATCCTGGCTATAATAATGGTCATACCAAAGTGGATATGTTGAGTGGTAGAGTTCTAAAGGGGAGCTTGGGCACCTGTGATAAAATCACCATAATCTTATAAACTTGGAGACTTCCTTTGACATGGAAACAGACTGAAGTGGGCGCTAAAAGTGCAAGCATCGTTATCCTAATATTGCTTTCTCTGGCCTACTATAGAATCCACTCTGCTAAGCATATGCAATGAATGGGGAAGTCATTAGAGTTTCTGCAGCAAGACTTGGGCCTCTTGTCTCTGGTGAAAGCTTGTTAAAGATGACCTAACAGGGTGGTGGTTTCTTCATTCTCTGTTTTTTAATGGGGCAATCTGAGACTACAAATTCTCAGATGATAGTCGGAGGAGCAAAGGGTCACCACAACTTGTCAGCAGGTGCCAAGGGCAGCTGGAGAAAATCATCACCTGCTGTAACCCCTGGTCCTAATTAGCCTCCTCTTCATTAATTACATGCAGTCGCCCACAGTCCTGGGAGCCATGGAGCCATTTTGTTTTATGCTTAAGCTTGCAGAGAGCATTCTCCAGATCTTTTTAAAATATAGTCATGATGCCATATGTCATACAAAATAAAATTAAGCATGCCCTGGACAGCTTGTTTGCATTAGAATATAAGTGTCTTTCTAAACAATATAGGTGTCCTTGAAAACAATGAGTTTCCTGCTAAATTTCGATGACAGTAATTTCTAGGATCTATCCCCCTGGGAAGGCAAGGGGAGGTCATGAGGTGATGAATATGAAGATCCAGAAGGTGACAACCTTTCTTGATTAAGACTGTCCATTAAGGCCCCAGTGGACTCTCATTGCCCATGCCCTGATCAAAACAGCCAACATATTTGAAGTTGGCCAAGGAAAGGTACAAATTATAGCAGAAGCCCACACAGTTTTCTCATAAAGTGTGATGATTTTGCATGCTTAAAGTATATTTATTTAGGTCTAGAATAAGTCTCACAGATCATGTAATTCAAACTTTTGCTTTCTGAGTGAGATAAAGAGACATGAACACATTAAGTGCACACAACTGATTCATGACAGAGCCAAGACAAAAAGTAAACAATTGAAAAACAAAAACACTAGCTGCACCTTCTCAACCCTACTTTAAAATCTTGCCCTGTTAATTATTCACTGCTCTCCTAAAACTTTAAGTCTTTCCCTCTATGCCTGAGACTTTTCAGCAGGCCAATGTGTTAAATTTTTTTAAAGAAAACCAACTTTTTTCTGTTTCCTCCTTTACTCCTTCGGTTCTATCAATGTTGTGCCTACTGAATGCGTGCTACTCTGCTGTGCCCTCGCCTTCTCCCACCTGCCCCAAACAGAAATTCACTGTGTTCAGCCTACTGTCACATCCCTTCAGTGTTACCCTGGGTCGTCAGTGATTGCAACTGCTAAAATCCAAGCACACCTCTACAAGATCTATCTGGATCTCTAAATGGCATTGGGAATGCTAACTGTAGCATCTTAAGACTTTCTTCTTCCTTGGGTTTCCACAACCACCCTTCCTTGTGTCTTCTCTCTAGAAAGAAAATCCCCTGCCAGCCCCTCCTCTGCTGCCTTGGGTATTCCACATCCTGTTCTCAGTCTTTCTTCCCAACTTTTGTACCTTTGTTGCATTCATGCATCCTGTCCCAGACTTCAACAAACCCAGATTTGTCTGGAATCTGGAGCAATTTTTAATCTGCGATCTCCATTTGGACAATACTCAGACACACGCACACACAAACACACACACACACACATACCACATAAAGTCCCTCAAACATCACACACAAAAACCAAATGTCATTGATTCCCTTACCTTTAAACTTCTTCACCTGTGTGTCACCTTTGTTAAATGGCATCACTATTTAATTTATGCAGTTACCTAGGAGAGGCTTATTGCAAATATCTGTGACTTTCTCTCTCTTCCTCCCTTCACTTATTAGTCTCTGTTTCCTATTTGTTCTTCCAGTGAAATAGCTCCTGAATTTCCATTCCTCTCTCAAACCCTACCCTAACCTCAGCCACTCATTGTGGAGTCCAATTACATCTTGTCCAAATTATCATTACTTCCTAATGATTTTCCTGTTATTAGGGATCTTTCTCCAATCCACCAGCTCACTTACTAGGAGAACATTCTCTACCACAGGATGAAAAGGAAAAGGAAATGATACCATTTGCCTACCTATCACCTTTGGTTCTAGGTTTTAGGTTTGTGTTAGTCTCTCACATCTATAGAAAACAGCTTTATCATGATGTTGTCTCTGTACACTCCAGTGTCCTTTGTCTGGAAACATCAGCTTCTTTCTCCTGAGCTTCCCTACAAGGAGAACTGACCACCTATGTGCCTCGAGGACCACTCACATAATTCTACTAGAACATTGACAGCATCATTAGTGCTGGTCCTCATCCATCTCCTTTTCTCAGGATACGTTATGTCTTTGATGGCTCTGACTGTGTGTGTATATGAATTTAAAAATACATACACACACACACACACACACACACACACTGTTCCTATTTCTTAGTACAAAATTAGTTACATTGCAGGGTTTTTTTTTTTTTTAGAGGTGGAGTCTCACTCTTGTCACCCAGGCTGGAGTGCAGTGGCACAATCTCGGCTCACTGTAACATTTGCCTCCCGGGTTCAAGCGATTCTGCTGCCCCAGCCTCCCGAGTAGCTGGGACTACAGGCGCCCAACACAACACGAAACTAATTTTTTTGTATTTAGTGGAGACGGGGTTTCACCATATTGGCCAGGCTAGTCTCAAACTCCTGACCTTGTGACTCACCCACCTGGGCCTCCCAAAGTGCTGGATTACAGGCGTGAGCCACCGCACCTGGCCACATTGCAGGTTTTAAAAAATCGTTATTAAATGGATGGATAAAGGATGATCATAATATGTGCACACATATAAATGTATTATGCACCTACCTATGTACGCATATGTCAGTCACCTCTTGTGCACCAAGTTGTTTCATCTTGGCCTGGTCTCTCTCTGCTCCTAGGCATCACTACAGACACCAGTCCTGTGTGGGCTCTAACTTCAAACAGGAACCACCTGCTAAGGCCTTGCCCCAGGGCCTGGCTAAGTCCTGCTTGTCTCCCACATTGGATGTCGGTTTGGTGCCCATGCATTTATAACCTGCAAGTAGCATGGGACAGGGGTCCCTAAGTCCTCACAGGTAAACCTTTGACCAATGGAGATGGGAGCCTGTGGTTAAATGAATCCACTTTCTCCATAGGGACCATCCTGAGTCTCATAATGTGTCTGCTCTGAAGGTCTGAGGATCAGAACACTTACAGAGGTGACCATATCTTTCACTCATACTCATATCAGCCCCTGCCTCATCCACGCCCCCCCATGCTTGCATCACTTCTCATCTCTTATTTCTGCCTCTGGAAATCATATGCTCCATCAACAATCAGAACTAGGCCATAATCTCAAGCTCTGATTTCTGGGGAATTGAGGTTGAAAGAGTGGCTAATGATAACAACAGGGAAAGGCAATTGCAGATTTTCATTAGCTAAATCCTGTTTTTTCTACAGTTTTCCAGAAAAAAATACATTTATATTTTTATATAAAATTTTAAGGGAACTTGTTAGCCTGAATTTATATGTGGATATAGATATACAGTTAGGATGTGATTTGACTCTCACCTCTGCCATTCACAAATTATTTTAAATGTCTAGTTTATTAATGTCAATAAACTTTGTTTTTTTCATCAATGAAATCGTGATGAAAATTATCCCTTCAAAAGATTGTTATGAGTTTAAAATGGAAAAAAATGGACAAAAACACCTGAAGTTCTGAACATGCAATTCCCTCTTTCACTACCTCAAAATATGTTACCATAAAGGTGAACAATTATTAAATGGAGAAAAGCAAGCGATTGTCATTCATTATAACCACAACTTTCAGTTACAGGAAGTTAAAAATAGCCTAATATGTTTAATGGCATGTCAAACTTGAATATTAATTTCCATCATTACTTTTATTTTTTTCTTTAATGACTAAAATTTACTGATGTTGATTTGATAGAAGCTAAGGATTGCTCTGACCAGCATAACAGATGACTGTGAGTCTCCATTGTATTCCATTAAGAGACCCAGAGTTCTTACTGTTGATATCAGCACTTTTATTTTTCCAGTTTCCACTAGGTGGGATGCAATAACATTCAAAAAACACTACTGTGCTAACAGATGAGAAAATAACTATCAAATCAATGGATAAGCCGAAAAGTGTCAGCCTGAGAGAACCTAAAATGTTGATTCATCAACTAGTGTTCTAAAATTTGAATTCAGCATATGCAAGGAATTTGACAGCTGTCCATTTAAAATGTATGCAAAGATGAATGCACAGAAAGCCATTGCACTCATGTCCAGAGCACCTATTTTTGCTCTAATATAATGTAGTATCTTCACCTTTAAAAATAATTTTTATTTAGTAGGAATTCCACCTATGATGAAGGGCTCTACTTTATTTAAGAGTGCTCCACCATAGAATTCATAAAAATGATCTAGAAGGAAATAAATAGCAATTTATTTCTTTGTGTTGCATTTTGAGCTGCGTGTGTTGTTCCCATGTGAATATCTTTGAAAATCCTTACCATGGCTCACTTAATTACTTGTCACAACATTTTTTAAATGGCCAC
This sequence comes from Pan paniscus, assembly GCF_029289425.2. NCBI lineage: Eukaryota > Metazoa > Chordata > Mammalia > Primates > Hominidae > Pan > Pan paniscus. The sequence goes on from NC_073262.2 coordinate 49,882,648, forward strand.
TTTGATCCTCAAAATCTAGACTTCAATAGCTCTCAATCTCCTTGAAGAACTTAACCGTTGTAGAGTCTTTGGCTCCCAAAAGTTGATAATTGCATGTTTATGGCATGAGCAAATTAACAAGTATATCACAAACACTGCACTGTGTTTGTGTGTGGGAGGGGGACGTGATCTTCATTTCAGTCAGAAGTGACTTAAAGGCACTTAATAACACTTTTCAAAAATACGCTGGACAACCTGTGTATCTCAGGTGGTTAGTTGTCAATGCAAATGCTTCTTTCCTTCTAATAAGTCATAGCATGATCCTCTCCTGTCTCAGCCTTCTCAGTCATTTGGAGTCCTCCCTCTCAGGTATTCACAGCTTACTTGTCACTGTCTTGTCACTTCTTTAAGGATCTCAAATTCACCTATTCTTTTATCACCCTGTCAGCTCTTTTACTCAGATCCTTCACATTTCTTATATATGGATACTATGAACTTTTCTTCCAGGATTTATTTTTCTTCTTTGTAACTGACTCATTCCCTGGTGTTTCTTTAATCTTCCTTAAACGCCATTTTCTTATTTGTTACCTCCACTGAAGAACTTACACTGGTGTTGGCCCAGAATTTCAGATCTAAATTCCTCTAACTTTATTTTTTTCTGAATTTGCCAGTTACAAAAAGTATAAAGAGCAAAGTTTAAATCCACCAGATTCCTATGACATCCCTGCTCTAGAGCCCATTCCTTCAGCGGTTTTCCATTTCCCTAGGATAAGTCAGAACCCTGTTCTCAGACCTCAACCCCATGCCAAAAGACTCCTGGAACCTGCCTTCCTGGCCAGTGAGTCGCAAGCTACAATCAGAGGTGACCACATCTTTCACTACACTAGACTGTTTTAACTTCAATGACCTTCTTTCTTTTGTTTGTTCTGACATTTTTTTCTAGATGCTTTGTCCTTTTATTCACTCTATACTCCATTTAGCTCATTAACTCTTACTTATCCATTAAGTCCTAGTGTTAGATTAACCACAACCATTTTAGAGGGGTTATGGAAATATTTCTCCTGAGTACCTCCATAGTTGTTTTCAGGTAACATATTTCATAATACTTACTTTTTGAAATTGTCTAGCCATTTCTTGGCAACATTTTTGAAAGATCTGTGTTTTCCTTATGATTGTGTCCAATCTTTTGCCATAGAAACAAGTCAACAAACCAGCCAATTACTACATTCATTGAAAGTGAAAACCATGTCTGTCATTCTTCTCACTGTATCCCCAGTAGCTTTTACAACATCCAGCTCATAGAAGGCACTTAATGAATGTGAGTTGAATCAATCATGAATGGATGATTGAATACAAATGTATTTCCTACACAGATGCAATCACATAATATCATTTTGAGCCCAGTTTACGTAAGTTTGCATTTTATCATGAGTTGAGCCTCCCTTGCCGTGAAAGCTCTTAAAAAAATCAGATATATCAATGTGATATTCAATGCAATAGACATAATTACTTATTTTTTAATATTATTGAATGTCTTAGTTGCCCCTATATTTTACTTTAATAAACTGTTTGGGGCATATGTTCTTATATGTATTTCTAATTTCAACTTTAGACTAGATCCCTGTTCCGGACATCATTAGGTCAATGGCATACATCTTTTAACACTGTTAATTCTAATAATAAATTTTTTCCTAAAAGCATTTTACAGTTTATACCTTAGCAAACGGTACATACAATAACGTGTTTCACTACATCCTTTGAAATCTTGACTATTGAGCTTTGAGTAGTGTTTAAATAACACTTGCAATTAAAAAAATAGTCAAAACATTTTCAAACATACAAAAGATAAATTGTGCAATGAATCTTCATGGACCTGGCTTCAATAAAGGCCAACTCACTCATGGCAAATCTTATTTTCTCTATATCTCCACTTATTCATTCTGCCCCTAGAATAACTGTGAAGCAAATCCAGGCATCATACCATTCACCAATTAATATGTAGCTATGTATTTCTAATAGATAAAAGCTCTTCTTGTTAGCAAAACCACAATATTATCTCACCAAAACAAAATTAACAATAATTTCTTACTATTATTAAATATTTAGTGTTAAATTTGTGTATTTACATATGGACGTGACTAATATTTCCTCATTTATGTTTTCAACAATGCAATCTTTTGTTGAAGATTTGGTTATTTGTTTCATAGAATTCCTGGCAGTCAAAATTTCAAAGAGTGGCTATTCATGGTAGTATTTTATACATTCCTCTGTCTCTTAGTTTCTGCAAATAGGTAGCCAGATTAATTAATTAACGTATTCATTTATTCATTGGTAAGCCTACTTTATAGGTAGTATTGATAATTCAGGAAACTCATAATGTATGTTTATCTTTTTATTAGCAGTCATTGACAATGATTAGTGAAATCTATTCATTGATTTAGCATTGCAAGCTGCAATATTCAAACTTTAATATTTCTGTTTTACTTATTAGGTAGAATGCTTCTTTAAAAGAAACTTTTAATAAACTATTCAATTATTATAAGTTATAGTTCAAGCTGGAAAATCTGGATAAATGCTTGCTTCTTTCCCTTTATTTGCCAAATTTCAAGAATAATGAGTGGCTTTCTTGGAACTCTTGAAAGATGTCCAATAAAAGTTGCTTTCAAAGTATCATCAGAAGGTTATGGACTCACATATCTAATGAGTTTAATCTAATGTTGTTATCGTACCCATAGATGTTCAAATCAACCTATAACTGGAAGTTAAAGTTCATTCAGGCTGGGTTCTGCCTCCTTTTGGTAGTAGTTTTTGACAGCTTCTTTCTGGCCTGGTTTGATAAGAGGTTCCAGCTCTGTCTTGTACTTTTTCCTGCCCAATGAGTACTTTTTCCATGAACTTTTTGGGGTTTTCAAAATATATAATCATGTTCATATCATAAGCACATGTAGTTTCATATTTTTTCTTTTTTATTTTAATGCCTACAATTTTTTTTCTAGTAAATTCAACAGCAAATATTGTTAACAAATACATTAAATATTAGTAAAGGTGATGGCCATCTTTATTTAGTTCCTGGTTAAAAATCCTCTTTTGTTTTCTCTTTAATTGAAATACTGGTTATGGTCTGAAAAACTTTTGCTTTTTTGATATCAAATTTATTTTTCCACTTAAAGTAATCCCAGTATACCACATCTTTCATTATATTTATCTTCAATATTCTTCCCTTAAATGAGGCAGATTTTCTTCAACATTTCAATAGCAAAAATACACATTTCTGCTCTCATGTTTTGTTCATGATGCTTTATCAGTTTTCTGGTTGGGCCTCCCTGCCAGGCCCACCCTGTCATTTAATTTTCATTTGTTCTTGAGTCTCCTATCAAATGTACTCTTTCTGAGATTTAAAAAAAAAAAAAAAAGAAAAGCTTAACATTCCCCTGAGGAAAATGAGATATAATGTCGCTTTTCTGAATCATGCCAAGTAAATTCTTAAATTGTTAGCATTTGATCCTAGTGTACTTTGCCCCGCTAGATCTAGGGTGGGAGGATGCTCGAATTGTCTTTCCATATAATGTCTGTATCCTGGAACCCAACATATGGCCTAAAAGAGAAGAGGTTGTCAGTAATCACTTGTATAATTGGTGATCACAATCTTTGTGAGATCCTGTCCAATGATAATCCTCTGATTCTTTTCTCAACTCTCTGTAATTATAAAGATGATCAGCTTTAGCACACACACACACACACACACACACACATACACATTTAGCAAGTAACTGATCCTTAGTTACTTCTTATTTGCTAACTTTGTATTCACAATTTCTTATGCTCAAAAAAGGGTGAAAATACATTAGCTAAAGTAATGCTATCTTGGCTTGGCACCGTGGCTCACAGCTGTAATCCCAGCAGTTATGGAGGCCAAGGTGGGCAGATCCCTCGAGGTCAGGAATTCTAGACTAGTCTGACCAATATGACAAAACCCTGTCTCTACTTTTTGTATTTTTGTATTTTAGTAAAATACAAAAATTAGCGGGTGGGGTGGTGCATCCCTGTAATCCCAGCTACTCAGGAGGCTGAAGTGAGAGGATTACTTGAACCCGGGAGGCAGAAGCTTCAGTGAGCCGTGATTGTGACACTACACTCCAGCTTGGGGGACAGAGCAAGATTCTGTTTCAAGAAAAATAAACAAATAAATATTTTGTTTAAAAAAGTAATGCTATCTCTTGTATCCTATAAACTCCAAAACCCAAAAATAACACAATGAAAATAGATTATTCAGCCAGGCACGGTGGCTCACGCTTGTAATCCTAGCACTTTGGGAGGCCGAGGAGGGCAGATCACGAGGTCAGGAGATCCAGACCATCCTGGCTAACACGGTGAAACCTCGTCTCTACTAAAAAATACAAAAAACTAGCCGGGCATGGCGGCGGGCGCCTGTGGTCCCAGCTACTCTGGAGGCTGAGGCAGGAGAATGGCGTGAACCCAGGAGGCGGAGATTGTAGTGAGCAGAGATCGCGTCACTGCACTCCAGCCTGGGCGACAGAGAAAGACTCCGTCTCAAAAAAACAAAACAAAACAAAAAAAAAACATTATTCATGCGCATAAAAAGCCCAAACACACATGGCTATTGCTACAGCTGGAGTTTTTTTTTTTTTTTTTTTTTTTTTTTTTTTTTTTTTTACAACTTAGATGGAGTTTAGCTTTATTGAGGGTAGACCTTAAACACTCTTTACGTGGAGCTCTATCGGCTTGGGTCATTTGAATGGCCACGGTGACTGGCAAGAAATTGACCAACTCTAAATATTAGTATAGCTTGGTGAAACTTTCGTTTATTGCTAAAGATTTATCACTGCTGTTTCCCGTGGGGGTATAGTTGAGCAAAGTGTTTTGAGCTGCATTTGTGCGTGCTTGATACCTGCTCTTTTGATCCCGGTGATCTAGAGGGCATTTTCACTGGAGTGGGGATGCTTGCATGTGTAATCTTACTGAGAGCTAATAAAAAGGCCAGGACCAAACCTATCTTTTTTGGGGGTTGTGCAGACCCACCTAGACGTTTTCAATGTCTTGCTTTGAATAATTAAACTGCATTAACTGCATAAACACTTAAGTGTAAAAATGAAAATATGATAAAGAAAGAAGTAAGTATAAATAGTCGTTTACAGTTCTGGAAATTCAGGGTCTTTAAAGTTGAATTGACAGAGGTTTGGCTGAGAGGATTACTCATAATTAGAGTATGACTGATTTGGGATATGATATATGGGGCAGCACTTTCAGAGGGATATGCTCAAGGTATTAGTAGTAGGGCAGATATTTAGTTAGTATATTTATTATACAAAATGGAAGATTAATTTAGTAGGAGGGTCCTAAGATTTTTTAGGAAAATTACATCAATCGAGGGGTAGCTGTTGGGGTGTTCGTGGTTAAAATATGATTTCTGGGCTCTGACTGGGTTGCATTTTAGTCTCTTGTTTTTGGGGTTTGGTAAGGGTATGTTTACCTACGTTGACGGTAAAGTCAGAGATGGGGGTGGTTTGCGGATCTAATCGGAAATAGTTCTTGAAATGGAGCGTGGCGAGACCATTCTGGCTAACACAGTGAAACCCCGTCTCTAGTAAAAATACAGAAATTCGCTGGGCGTGGTGGCGGGCGCCTGTAGTCCCAGCTATTCTGGAGGCTGAGGAAGGAGAATGGAGTGAACTCGGGAGGCGGAGCTTGCAGTGAGCCGAGATCGCGCCACTGCACTCCAGCCTGGGCGACAGAGGGAGACTCCGTCTCAAAAAAAAAAAAGAAAAGAAAACAAATTGAGCGAACGCACGTACGTACGTACGTGCGTGCGTGAGTGTACACACGTGCGTACGTGAGTCCCTATTGATTCACTGTTATGTCCTTCAAGCATGAATTAATTAACATCTTTTGGTTATTATGCCAGCCCGGAATATTCAACATAAGCTCAGCTTCTACAATTGATTCGTCAGTAATTAAATCCGAGTTTGCCTACAGTGGATTTGGCAGGGACCAGGCCTTCCGCGATGGTGAGTGACAGCATCCCCCAAAGTTAAAAATACCAAATGCATGACAGTGCTCCCGTGACTGGTTCATAGGGTGGTAGTCATTAGTCCATTGAGATGTCTTATTTAAGGGAACATGTGGGCGATCTTAGTTCTATGGCCCTAAAGTAAGAACCAGATGCCTGGTATAGTTTCAGTATAGTCACCCCTAAGTATCATGGGCCTGGAGCGAGGAGGGTAGCACTCCCTAGCGGGATGATGATTTCTCAGAGGTTGGTAGATTAAGAGTCCAAAAATTGGTAGGGGACATCCACGTCGGCAAGGGACTTCTTGACTAAAATGTGCTATGTCCGATGAACGAGTGTATGAACTATGTAATATTAAGGATTTACAGTATGGATCAACATCCGTGTGGATTAGGTTTTATTGTACAGTCAATAATAGATGTTCGATAGTTGATTAAGGAATTCTTAATATGTGCTTCTATGTATGTGGACTAGGTTTGTAATGTAAAACTATATGTGAGTGTACTATGTAAGAATAAACAATTATAGTACTATTTATTATCCATGGGGACTAGCAGTAATGCACCAAGTACATAAAAGCACCAAATAGTGACTCAGTAGCCCAGGCTTTGTACATCTGTGCACTTTGCAATTCCCTCATGGTCTAAGGTCCTCTGCTGGATCTCCTGCACCCAGCAAGCACATGAAGAGAGGATGAAGCAGGTGTGCCTTAGCCAAGAAGTAACCCTTATCATTCTGCTCACCTTCCCATTGGCCAAGAATCTGCTACCTGTGCTCAAGAAGATGCACAGCCCTCTGGGGAATAAGGTTCATGGCTGTGCAGTCTCTTCTCAGAAAGCACACTTTTTAATGGAAAAGGAGCAGGTGTGTTTTGGTGTCAGATAGCCATCTCTGCCGCTGTGAACAGCTGTGATACTTCTCTTTTCAACCTACCAAAACCAGGACCTACATATAGTACATGCTCAAAAAGCATGCTTTGTTTTAACTGTTTAAGTTATTTAGAGCATATAATCCATAGAAAAACTTCAGTTATTAAAGGCAAAGTGTCAGGAACTTGAGGATTGAACTAAGACAAATAAATTGATTCAGATTCATTTGGTATCCACAAACGTGCATTTGTGTGTATAAGAAGATTCAGAGACCTAACTTATAAGTTTTTTATACATATAAATGATGGACTATTTATATAGCCATGGTTTGTTTGTGTTAGCTATGCATTCCATCTATATATTCATGTAAAATTTAAACAGTGATTACACATATTCTTCCATTGGGTTTACAAAGACAGATGTACAAAAATAGTTTTCTCACCATACCATAGTTTTAATGGCAAAAATAACAATAATCTCTATGTCCTCAAATAGATGATCATTTGCATAAATTATAATCCAGACAAAAAAGTAAATATCATACAGATATTAAATATTTTGTCCATGTGCAAACTATTTGATATGTAAACTACTTTCAATATATTCTTATAGGAACAGATCTTAAAATATGATGCATAGTATAATTTGATTTTTAAAAATCATGTATAGTGTATTAGTTTTCTGTTGATTGATAATGTATTACAATTTTATCAGCTTAAAATAATACCCACTTATTATATAATAATTGTATAAATCAGAAGTCTACCACAATATATTCAATTCTCTATTCAGGGTTTTACAAGGCCAAAATCAAGGTGCTGGAAGACTGCAGACTTGCATTTCTTTCTGCAGGCTGTGAAGAAGAATTACCTTTAAACTCAAGTTGTTGGCAAAATTCAGTTCATTGTAGTTGTAGGATTGAGGTCTCTGTTGCCCTGACACATGGATCCCTCCCTCTTCAAGCCTGCAAAAGCAAATGGAACCCTTCTTGGGCTTCTTAACTCACACTCTCACTCAACTGTCTGAATTACTCCTTCTTTTAGACAGGGTTTTGCTCTGTCACGGGGTTTTGCCTCTGGCTGGAGTGCAGTGGCATTATGGCATAATCACAGTGGCACAGTCACAGTTCACTATAGCCTTGGTCTCCCAGACTCAAGTGAGTAGCTGAGATCACAGGCATGTACCAGTGCACCCAGCTAATTTTTAAATGTTTTTTGTACATATGGGGTCTTGCTATGTTTCTCAGGCTGCTCTCAAACTCGTGGGCTCAAGGGATCATCTTGCCTTGGCTTCCCAAAGTGCTGGGCTCTCCTGCTTTTAAAGGCTCAAGTGATTACATGGGACCTCCCGAGAGAACTCTGAAAAATCTTCCTATTTTAACGTCAACTGATCAGTCTCCTTAACTACATCCTCAAAGTTCCCTTTTCCACTTAGGGTAACATATTCACAGTCATACGTTTTTGACTGTGGAGCCTTTTTGGGAGCCATAATTCTGCCTTACCACACACATTATTATTATCAATAGCCAAAACAATTTACAACATGAAGTTTGTTACTTTATTAGAATAGTGGTATTACTGGTGATTCTTTTTTCTCTGTTTTTTTTTGTTCTTCATTCAAGGGAACATGTTATATGTGGGTGTTTTAGAAGAAATATCAGAAGAAATGATAGCAGGCATTATTTATGTTTAGCAGAAGAAGATTCTTCAATCTTGACAACTACCCATGGACACAGTGTTGCCGACTTTCTAGTTTGAGTCTAAACACATGCTTTCTGAGGACTTTTCTAATTTTATTCCCCTGGAGCCCGAGTGTGGGACAAGGCCTGCCTCTCAGGAGCTCACGTGAATGGGTTGTCAAGAACTGGTGTGAAATGGGCTGTGACAGAACAGGTCTAATGATACTAATGTCCAAAGCCCTAGGTTTATACATGGGCTTCTCACAAAGGTGTAATGAGACAGGTATCTCTGCAGGCAATCGGATGTATCCAGGCCATGTAATGAGATATTGGGCTGGAAAGCTGTAATGAGGTGCTTGGCTGGAACTGTAATAGGATCGCTTGCTGGGATTATATAATTAGTTATTTAACTTGGTGTATGCAATGAGGGCTGTGACTCGTAGCATAATTAGTTTGGGGGTTGGGAGAGAGTGATGTACTGTGTGACTGCGCTGCAAAAAATGGTCAGGTAAGACTTACGGCAACATGTGTGCATTTGGGATGATGTGCACACTACAAGGGAAGTGAGTCCCGCAGACAGTGTTCTACTGGGACAGGAAGGTGGTATGGTCTCTTGGCAGTATGTGGCCATTCACTAGATGGAATGAAATGCAGCATGAGGCTACAGAAACAAATGTAGGTATGGCAGAGGGGGTAGAGGATAGACTCTGGGTACAGGTTTTCTGGGCTAGGATCCCTTTTCTATGATACCACAACAATCACAGGCAAGTCACTTACACTCTTCCTGCTTCTATTTATCTGTAAACTCAAGATAACAATAGTAATTATCCCTTAGGGCTGTTGGGGAAATTGCATGAGTCAATCTATAGAGCATGTTTCATCAGTGTCTGGCATATAGGTAAGTGCTCTCTCTATATGTTAGCGTTTATGTTATGTCAGGAGCTAGAAGAGCGTTTAATCTTTTTGATAACTCAGCATGCAAACAAAGACTTGGAGGGAATCAGTTACTTGTCCCAAATCACACAACTAAAGGCTGGCAGGAAAGAGATCTAACAGGTGATAGTGAAAGGTTTCTGGTTTGGAGAGCATAATGTCCCCCGCTGAAAGAGAAGACTGGACGCTTGTGACCCAGCTTCTTTGGGAAGCTATGAGACAAAAAGTCCAATAAGCCATACATGAATCAGATACAGCAACTGGAATTCAGATACAGGACTGTCTGCTCCTGATCCTGGGATATGAATGCCACCCTTGCCCACACTTGGGTAGTTTCTTCATCTTTATAGTAGGGAATGATATCCCTATAGGTGGCTTCAAAATTTCAAACTGAAAAAAATATATTACAGGGCTTGGAATAGCATTTGTTACATGATAATTTTTGCTTAGGATATTTGACTGTGAGTAACAGAAAATAGGATCAAAAGTAACTTAAGCGGTTGAATTATCACTAAATCAGAGATCTGGGTGTAAGCAAACCGGATACAATGTGGCATTACACTCATGTTTTTAAAGACTCAACCGATTTCTGTTTTTCTTATCTGCTGTGCTTATCATAGTCTCTGTACTAGTCACTACATGTTACCCATGCCACTTAGCATCCTATCTGGTGTGCATAAAGACAGAAGATGGAAGAATGCAATGTGAAGGGCACAAGGCCAGCTATACCTATCAGTTAGTCTACTCCATTGCAAAAGCTTCTTCAAGTTCCAACCTGTGACTTCTGATTACTTCTAATTAGCTACATAGGAGGCCGAAAGAGTGAGTTTGTTAGCTTTCCAATATACATATACTGGTGTCTTAATGGCTTTCTTTTGGATTGGTAGATGGTCTTTATTTATAAGGATATTACCTTTTCTATCATTTCATCTATCAATATTGAGATATGCCTTAATGACAGAGTAATTGGTTTGCCATTAGAAAACTGGTAAATTAACAAAACTCTCATGGAAAAAAATCATGCTGAATACAGTGGAACTGCTATTCTACATGATAATCACATTCCTGGGACCTTTCATAGGTCAGGCTACAAATAGAACAAACACAGCTTTTTCCAAAGCATATTTGACATTTCTTCTTTTACTTCTACTTACAATGGGAGGAGCTACATTTTCATAGTACAAACCCAATAATGGTTACATAACAAAAATAAACCAGAAAATTGATTTATATCTGTGAATACAAAAGGTTAAAACTCTGAACATTTCACTAGAAGCATTTTACAAACAAAAATTTCACAGTGGTCCTTAGCTGTATCTCCACAGAGCCATTGGCAGTCTCTCTTCTTCATCTCTTTCTCTAAGCTTGAAAAAGAAATTTATTACACAGTACGTATGAATTGTCTCTCTGACAGAAATCTTCACCTGAAACTGGGCACTGCTGTGAATTTCTCTTTTGATGATGAAAAGATTATGGTAGATAATGTATTATTCAGGTTAGTCTAAGTTAGGCTGCAGTAAAATAAAACCTCCAAATTCAATAGCTTATCAAAATCAAAGGACTATTTTTTATGCATGCTAGGTGCCCAAAGAAAGTTGGCTGGGGTGGGAAATCTCCTCACCAAAACCCCTCAGGGATGCAGGTGAACAAAGGCATCATCATTATATTATATCATTTTCTCAATACAAGGCTCTGGATTCATTACAGCATTCATAGAGCGGGATGGAGAGTCAGGGACAGATAATTAAATGCTTTAGTCTGGGAGTGACATGTATTGTTTTTCTTCACATTTCTTTAGCCAGAATCAGTCACATGGCCACGTTCCTAGAAATAAGGAAGAACTGCATGGTTAACATTGGTTAAATCTCTCTCTGCTATTTTTCTGCTTCATTTTTACAAACTCCTAAAAACAAATAGAAGAGGTTATATTTGTTCTCTTCACTTCCTCACTTTTGCTCTGGCTCTAATCCTGTGCAAACTTATTTCTAACTCCACTCACCCTCCACCCCCAGAGAAAGAGCTAACAGATCTTCGCTCCTTTGTCCTTAATCTGTGGAACATTTCCCAAACAAGTAACCCTTGTCTTTTAAAAATTATTTAAATTTAAATTGTTTAAAAATTCTATTCACTAGATATATGTTCTTTAAATTGTTCTCTAAGCTCTCCAGTATGACCCGGTTCCAAATTAATTCTCACCACATTTTATTCTTGGACTTTTTATTCTCTTCTGTTTTGTTCGGCACTGTTTGCTCCTCCTAGTGCCTATTTGCCTACTTCCCTCCCTCCCTCCCTCCCTCCCTCCCTTCCTTCATTTTTTTGTATTTATTTTCCATCATATTGTCATGCTTTTTCCATTTTTTCTCTTGTTTCTTTGGGAGTGTTTTTCTTATTTATTTATAATTGTTAGTAATAATAAAATAATGATAAATGCTTAATAAAGCATTTTTTAATACTTTGGGTGCTTTTGTATGCACTTTCTAATGTTAATCAAATTAATTCATTTAACAACTTTTTTTAAACATATTAAGTTACAGTTCAGGGGCATTAAGTACATTCACATTTTTGTGCAACCGGCACCACCATAGAACATTTTTGTCTCCCCAGACCCAGTCTCCCTACCCATTAAGATCATATAACTCCATTTCTCAATTTCCCCCTGGGTATCACCATTATACTTTCTAACTTGATGAAATTGGCTGCCCTACATACATTATGTAAGTGCAGTCACAGAGTATTTGTCCTTTGGTGACTGACTTATTTCAGTTAGTGTAATATCTTCAAGGTTCATCTATACTGTAGCATGTGTCAGAATTTCTTTCCTTTTTAAGCCCTTACAATATTCCATTGTATGTTTAAAACACATTTTGTTGGTCGGTCACGGTGCCTCACGCCTGTAATCCCAGCACTTTGGGAGGCCGAGGCGGGCGGATCACGAGGTCAGGAGATCGAGACCATCCTGGCTAACAGGGTGAAACCCTGTCTGTACTAAAAATACAAAAAATTAGCTGGGCTTGGTGGCCGGCGCCTGTAGTCCCAGCTACTTAGGAGGCTGAGTTAGGAGAATGGCCTGAACCCGGGAGGCGGAGCTTGCAGTGAGCCTAGATTGCACCACTGCACTCCAGCCTGGGTGATAGAACGAGACTCTGTCTCAAAAAACAAACAAACAAACAAACAAAAAACACATTTTGTTTATCAACTCATCTGTCAATGAACACTTGGGTTACTTCAACCTTTTGAGTACTTGAGTAATGCTGTTACAAACATGGGTGCACAAGTATCTTTTTTAGTTTCTGCTTTCAATTATTTTGAACATATATACAGAAATGGAAATTCTCATAATTAAATTTATATTGATGTTCAAGGTAATTCTATTTTTACTTTTTTGAGAAACCACCACACTGTTTTCCACAGTAGCTGCATTATTTTACCTGCCTATCAACAACAAACAAGAGTTCAGTTTTTCCTCATCTTTTTTTTTTTTTTATACTTTAAGTTTTAGGGTACATGTGCACATTGTGCAGGTTAGTTACATATGTATACATGTGCCATGCTGGTGCGCTGCACCCACTAACTCGTCATCTAGCATTAGGTATATCTCCCAATGCTATCCCTCCCCCCTCCCCCCACCCCACCACAGTCCCCGGAGTGTGATATGCCCCTTCCTGTGTCCATGTGATCTCATTGTTCAATTCCCACCTATGAGTGAGAATATGCGGTGTTTGGTTTTTTGTTCTTGCGATAGTTTACTGAGAATGATGATTTCCAATTTCATCCATGTCCCTACAAAGGACATGAACTCATCATTTTTTATGGCTGCATAGTATTCCATGGTGTATATGTGCCACATTTTCTTAATCCAGTCTTTCATTGTTGGACCTTTGGGTTGGTTCCAAGTCTTTGCTATTGTGAATAATGCCACAATAAACATATGTGTGCATGTGTCTTTATAGCAGCATGATTTATAGTCCTTTGGGTATATACCCAGTAATGGGATGGCTGGGTCAAATGGTATTTCTAGTTCTAGATCCCTGAGGAATTGCCACACTGACTTCCACAATGGTTGAACTAGTTTACAGTCCCACCAACGGTGTAAAAGTGTTCCTATTTCTCCACATCCTCTCCAGCACCTGTTGTTTCCTGACTTTTTAATGATTGCCATTCTAACTGGTGTGAGATGGTATCTCATTGTTGTTTTGATTTGCATTTCTCTGATGGCCAGTGATGATGAACATTTTTTCATGTGTTTTTTGGCTGCATAAATGTCTTCTTTTGAGAAGTGTCTGTTCATGTCCTTCACCCACTTTTTGATGGGGTTGTTTTTTTCTTGTAAATTTGTTTGAGTTCATTGTAGATTCTGGATATCAGCCCTTTGTCAGATGAGTAGGTTGTGAAAATTTTCTCCCATTTTGTAGGTTGCCTGTTCACTCTGATGGTAGTTTCTTTTGCTGTGCAGAAGCTCTTTAGTTTAATGAGATCCCATTTGTCAATTTTGGCTTTTGTTGCCATTGCTTTTGGTGTTTTGGACATGAAGTCCTTGCCCATGCCTATGTCCTGAATGGTAATGCCTAGGTTTTCTTCTAGCGTTTTTATGGTTTTAGGTCTAACGTTTAAATCTTTAATCCATCTTGAATTGATTTTTGTATAAGGTGTAAGGAAGGGATCCAGTTTCAGCTTTCTACATATGGCTAGCCAGTTTTCCCAGCACCATTTATTAAATAGGGAATCCTTTCCCCATTGCTTGTTTTTCTCAGGTTTGTCAAAGATCAGATAGTTGTAGATATGTGGCGTTATTTCTGAGGGCTCTGTTCTGTTCCATTGATCTATATCTCTGTTTTGGTACCAGTACCATGCTACTTTGGTTACTGTAGCCTTGTAGTATAGTTTGAATTCAGGTAGTGTGATGCCTCCAGCTTTGTTCTTTTGGCTTAGGATTGACTTGGTGATGCGGGCTCTTTTTTGGTTCCATATGAAGTTTAAAGTAGTTTTTTCCAATTCTGTGAAGAAAATCATTGGTAGCTTTATGGGGATGGCATTGAATCTGTAAATTACCTTGGGCAGTATGGCCATTTTCACAATATTGATTCTTCCTACCCATGAGCATGGAATGTTCTTCCATTTGTTTGTATCCTCTTTTATTTCCTTGAGCAGTGGTTTGTAGTTCTCCTTGAAGAGGTCCTTCACATCCCTTGTAAGTTGGATTCCTAGGTATTTTATTCTGTTTGAAGCAATTGTGAATGGGAGTTCACTCATGATTTGGCTCTCTGTTTGTCTGTTGTTGGTGTATAAGAATGCTTGTGATTTTTGTACATTGATTTTGTATCCTGAGACTTTGCTGAAGTTGCTTATCAGCTTAAGGAGATTTTGGGCTGAGACAATGGGGTGTTCTAGATATACAATCATGTCATCTGCAAACAGGGGCAATTTGACTTCCTCTTTGCCTAATTGAATACCCTTTATTTCCTTCTCCTGCCTAATTGCCCTGGCCAGAACTTCCAACACTATGTTGAATAGGAGTGGTGAGAGAGGGCATCCCTGTCTTGTGCCAGTTTTCAAAGGGAATGCTTCCAGTTTTTGCCCATTCAGTATGATATTGGCTGTGGATTTGTCATAGATAGCTCTTATTATTTTGAAATACGTCCCATCAATACCTAATTTATTGAGAGTTTTTAGCATGAAGGGTTGTTGAATTTTGTCAAAGGCTTTTTCTGCATCTATTGAGATAATCATGTGGTTTTTGTCTTTGGCTCTGTTTATATGCTGGATTACATTTATTGATTTGCGTATATTGAACCAGCCTTGCATCCCAGGGATGAAGCCCACTTGATCATGGTGGATAAGCTTTTTGATGTGCTGCTGGATTCATTTTGCCAGTATTTTATTGAGGATTTTTGCATCAATGTTCATCAAGGATATTGGTCTAAAATTCTCTTTTTTGGTTGTGTCTCTGCCCGGCTTTGGTATCAGAATGATGCTGGCCTCATAAAATGAGTTAGGGAGGATTCCCTCTTTTTCTATTGATTGGAATAGTTTCAGAAGGAATGGTACCAGTTCCCCCTTGTACCTCTGGTAGAATTCGGCTGTGAATCCATCTGGTCCTGGACTCTTTCTGGTTGGTAAACTATTGATTATTGCCACAATTTCAGCTCCTGTTATTGGTCTATTCAGAGATTCAACTTCTTCCTGGTTTAGTCTTGGGAGAGTGTATGTGTTGAGAAATGTATCCATTTCTTCTAGATTTTCTAGTTTATTTGCATAGAGGTGTTTGTAGTATTCTCTGATGGTAGTTTGTATTTGTGTGGGATCGCTGGTGATATCCCCTTTATCATTTTTTATTGTGTCTATTTGATTCTTCTCTCTTTTTTTCTTTATTAGTCTTGCTAGCGGTCTATCAATTTTGTTGATCCTTTCAAAAAACCAGCTCCTGGATTCACTGATTTTTTGAAGGGTTTTTTGTGTCTCTATTTCCTTCAGTTCTGCTCTGATTTTAGTTATTTCTTGCCTTCTGCTAGCTTTTGAATGTGTTTGCTCTTGCTTTTCTAGTTCTTTTAACTGTGATGTTAGGGTGTCAATTTTGGATCTTTCCTGCTTTCTCTTGTGGGCATTTAGTGCTATAAATTTCCCTCTACACACTGCTTTGAATGCGTCCCAGAGATTCTGGTATGTTGTGTCTTTGTTCTCGTTGGTTTCAAAGAACATCTTTATTTCTGCCTTCATTTCGTCATGTACCCAGTAGTCATTCAGGAGCAGGTTGTTCAGTTTCCATGTAGTTGAGCGGCTTTGAGTGAGATTCTTAATCCTGAGTTCTAGTTTGATTGTACTGTGGTCTGAGAGACAGTTTGTTATAATTTCTGTTCTTTTACATTTGCTGAGGAGAGCTTTACTTCCAACTATGTGGTCAATTTTGCAATAGGTGTGGTGTGGTGCTGAAAAAAATGTATATTCTGTTGATTTGGGGTGGAGAGTTCTGTAGATGTCTATTAGGTCCACTTGGTGCAGAGCTGAGTTCAATTCCTGGGTATCCTTGTTGACTTTCTGTCTCGTTGATCTGTCTAATGTTGACAGTGTGGTGTTAAAGTCTCCGATTATTAATGTGTGGGAGTCTAAGTCTCTTTGTAGGTCACTCAGGACTTGCTTTATGAATCTGGGTGCTCCTGTATTGGGTGCATATATATTTAGGATAGTTAGCTCTTCTTGTTGAATTGATCCCTTTACCATTATGTAATGGCCTTCTTTATCTCTTTTGATCTTTGTTGGTTTAAAGTCTGTTTTATCAGAAACTGGGATTGCAACCCCTGCCTTTTTTTGTTTTCCATTTGCTTGGTAGATCTTCCTCCATCCTTTTATTTTGAGCCTATGTGTGTCTCTGCATGTGAGATGGGTTTCCTGAATACAGCACACTGATGGGTCTTGACTCTTTATCCAATTTGCCAGTCTGTGTCTTTTAATTGGAGCATTTAGTCCATTTACATTTAAAGTTAATATTGTTATGTGTGAATTTGATCCTGTCATTATGATGTTAGCTGGTGATTTTGCTCGTTAGTTGATGCAGTTTCTTCCTAGTCTCAATGGTCTTTACATTTTGGCATGATTTTGCAGCGGCTGGTACCGGTTGTTCCTTTCCATGTTTAGTGCTTCCTTCAGGAGCTCTTTTAGGGCAGGCCTGGTGGTGACAAAATCTCTCAGCATCTGCTTGTCTGTAAAGTATTTTATTTCTCCTTCACTTATGAAGCTTAGTTTGGCTGGATATGAAATTCTGGGTTGAAAATTCTTTTCTTTAAGAATGTTGAATATTGGCCCCCACTCTCTTCTGGCTTGTAGGGTTTCTGCCGAGAGATCCGCTGTAAGTCTGATGGGCTTCCCTTTGAGGGTAACCCGACCTTTCTCTCTGGCTGCCCTTAACATTTTTTCCTTCATTTCAACTTTGGTGAATCTGACAATTACGTGTCTTGGAGTTGCTCTTCTCGAGGAGTATCTTTGTGGCATTCTCTGTATTTCCTGAATCTGAACGTTGGCCTGCCTTGCTAGATTGGGGAAGTTCTCCTGGATAATATCCTGCAGAGTGTTTTCCAACTTGGTTCCATTCTCCCCATCACTTTCAGGTACACCAATCAGACGTAGATTTGGTCTTTTCACATAGTCCCATATTTCTTGGAGGCTTTGCTCATTTCTTTTTATTCTTTTTTCTCTAACCTTCCCTTCTCACTTCATTTTATTCATTTCATCTTCCATTGCTGATACCCTTTCTTCCAGTTGATTGCATCGGCTCCTGAGGCTTCTGCATTCTTTACGTAGTTCTCGAGGCTTGGTTTTCAGCTCCATCAGCTCCTTTAAGCACTTCTCTGTATTGGTTATTCTAGTTATACATTCTTCTAAATTTTTTTCAAAGTTTTCAACTTCTTTGCCTTTGGTTTGAATGTCCTCCCATAGCTCAGAGTAATTTGATCGTCTGAAGCCTCCTTCTCTCAGCTCGTCAAGGTCATTCTCCATCCAGCTTTGTTCCGTTGCTGGTGAGGAACTGCATTCCTTTGGAGGAGGAGAGGCGCTCTGCGTTTTAGAGTTTCCAGTTTTTCTGTTCTGTTTTTCCCCTATCTTTGTGGTTTTATCTACTTTTGGTCTTTGATGATGGTGATGTACAGATGGGTTTTCGGTGTGGATGTCCTTTCTGTTTGTTAGTTTTCCTTCTAACAGACAGGACCCTCAGCTGCAGGTCTGTTGGAATACCCTGCCGTGAGGTGTCAGTGTGCCCCTGCTGGGGGGTGCCTCCCAGTTAGGCTGCTCGGGGGTCAGGGGTCAGGGACCCACTTGAGGAGGCAGTCTGCTGGTTCTCAGATCTCCAGCTGCGTGCTGGGAGAACCACTGCTCTCTTCAAAGCTGTCAGACAGGGACACTTAAGTCTGCAGAGGTTACTGCTGTCTTTTTGTTTGTCTGTGCCCTGCCCCCAGAGGTGGAGCCTACAGAGGCAGGCAGGCCTCCTTGAGCTGTGGTGGGCTCCACCCAGTTCGAGCTTCCGGGCTGCTTTGTTTACCTCAGCAAGCCTGGGCAATGGCGGGCGCCCCTCCCCCAGCCTCGCTGCTGCCCTGCAGTTTGATCTCAGACTGCTGTGCTAGCAATCAGCGAGACTCCGTGGGCGTAGGACCCTCCAAGCCAGGTGTGGGATATAATCTCGTGGTTCGCCGTTTTTTAAGCCGGTCTGAAAAGCACAATATTTGGGTGGGAGTGACCCGATTTTCCAGGTGCGTCCGTCACCCCTTTCTTTGACTCGGAAAGGGAACTCCCTGACCCCTCGCGCTTCCCAAGTGAGGCAATGCCTCGCCCTGCTTCGGCTTGCACAAGGTGCGCGCACCCACTCACCTGCGCCCACTGTCTGGCACTCCCTAGTGAGATAAACCCGGTACCTCAGATGGAAATACAGAAATCACCCGTCTTCTGCGTCGCTCATGCTGGGAGCTGTAGACCGGAGCTGTTCCTATTCGGCCATCTTGGCTCCTCCCCCAGTTTTTCCTCATCTTGTAAGCACTTATTTTATATTTTATTAATAGTTAGCCTAATGGGTGTGAAGTGGTATCTTATTGTGATTTTGATTTGCATTTCTCTGATGATTGGTGATGTTGAGCAAGTTTTCATGTGTTTATTGGCCATTTGTGTATCCTATTTAGAGAAATATCTAGTCATGTTCTTTGTCAATTTTTTAATTGGGTTGCTTGGGGGTTTTGTATTATTGAGTTGTCGTTTTTTATATATTCTGGATAATAATTCTGTATCAGATATATATTCACAAATGTTTTCTCTCATTTCATGGTGATATGGTTAGGCTCCGTGTCCCCACCCAGTTTTCATGTTGAGTTGTAATAATCTACACTTGTCAAAGGTGGAATCAGTTGGAGATCATTGAATCATAGGGGTGATTTCTCCCATAATGTTCTCGTGACAGTGAGTGAGTTCTCACAAGATCTGATGTTTTTTTAAGGGTCTTCCCCCTTCTCCCAGCACTCATTTTCTCTCCTGCCACCCTGTGAAGAGGTGCCTTCCACCATGATTATAAGTTTCCTGAGGCCTCCCCAACCCTGCTGAACTGTAGGTCAATTAAACCTCTTTTTTATAAATTACCCAGTCTCTGCTATTTCTTCACAGCAGTGTGAGAATGGACTAATACAGATGGGTTGATTTATCACTCTGTTGTTAGTGTCCTTTGATTCACACAAGTTTTAAATTTTCATGTAGTTTAATTTATCTGTGTGTTTCCTTGTTTGCTTGTGTTCTTGGGTCTTATCCAAGAAAATATTAAAAATCCCAAATCATGAAGTTTTCCCCTATTTTCTTGTGAGACTTTACTAGTTTTACCTTTTATATTTAGATCTTTGATTCATTGTGAGTTAATTTTGGCTTGTGATGTAAACAGGGGTCCAACTTCATTCTTCTGAATATATGTATAATTTTCTTAACATTGTAAGTTGAAAAGAGTATCCTTTTCCCATTGAATGATATTGGTCTGCTTGTCAAAAATTATTTGACTGTGTATGTGAAGGTTTATTTAGGGGCTGTTCATTGTATTCCATTGCTCTATATATCTGTCTTGATGCTGTTACCAAACTGTTTTGGTTACTATGGCCTTATAATAAGTATAGAAACCAGGAAAAGTGACACTTCCTATTTTGTTGTTGTTGTTGTTGTTGTATTTCACAAGATAGTTTTAGCCGTTCAAAGTTCCTTGAGATTCCACATAAATTTAAGAATTGATTTTTCTATTTCTTCAAAAAACATTATTGTATTTTTATAAAAATTGCTTTGAATGTGTAGGTCACTTGGGTAGTATTGAAACCTTCACATGCTATCTTCCAATCCATGAACACAATATCTATTTATTTGTCTTTAATTTCTTTCTGCACTATTTTATAGTTTTCAGGGTATGAATCTTTTACCTCCTTGGTTAAGTTTATTCCTAAGTATAAATTTTTTTGATTACAAACAAATATAATTTTATTTTTTATTTTCTTTCAGACTGTTTACTGTTAGCGTATAGAAACACAACTGGTTTTTGTGTGTTGATTTGGTGTCCTGCAAATTTGCTTAATTAATTTATAGTTCTAATATATTTTGGTGGAATTTTCAGGGTTATCTACATATCATAATATTTCATCTGTAAATGGCAATAATTTTACTTTATTTCCAATTTGTATGCTTTGATTCCCTATGCCTAATAGCACTGGCTAGGACTGTGTAAATAGAAATGGTAAAAAGAGGCATCATTGTGTTGTTCCTGATCTTACAGAAAAAGCATTCAGTCTTTCACCATTGAGTATGATGTTAGTTGTGAGTTTTTTATATATGGACTTGATTATGTTGGGGTGCTTTCTTCTATTCCTAACAAATTGAGTGCTTTCACTGTGAAAGAGTATTGAATCTAAATCAATGGAAATGATGATGTGTTGTCATCTCACTCTGTCACCCAGGCTGAAGTATAGAGGCATGATCATAGCTCACTGCAACCTTGAACTCCTAGGCTCAAGTGATCTTCCTGCTTCAGCTTTTCCTGAGACTACAGGGTTTTGCCACCATGCCAAGCTAATTTTTTAATTTTTTTTATTTTAGTAGAAACAGGGTCTCACTATTTTCCCCAGGCTGGTCTCAAACTCCTGGCCTCCAGTGATTCTCCCACCTTGGCCTTTTAAAGTGCTAGGATTACTTTGGTGGGACAAGCAACTACTTTGTCCAGCCTGGTTAGTTCCTGTATGTTGAACCATACTTGCCTTCCAGCAATAAATCCCATCTGGACATGGTGTATAATCTTTTTAATATGCTACTGAATTTGATTTCTGGTATTTTGCTTTTAATATGCTGTTGAATGATTGAATTAGGTTGACTAGTATTTTGTTGACGATTTTTGAGTCAATATTCTTAAGTTATTAAGTAATATGGATCTGAGTTCAGTTTTTCTCTTGGTTTGGTATCAGAGTAATGTTTGCCTCATATAATGGGTTCAGTAGTGTTCTCTCTTTTCTGACATTTTGGAAGAGTCAAGAAAGACTGATGCTGATTCTTCTTTAAATGTTTTGTAGACTTCACCAGTGAAGCCATCTGATTTCTCCTTCAACCCATTAATTGTTTGAGTGTGTTATACAATTTCAACATGTTTGTAAATTTTCCAATTTTTCTTCTGCTGTTCATTTTTATTTTAATTCCCTTATAATTGGAAAAATATTTTATATTATTTCAATCTTTTAAAATTTACTAAGTTGTATTTTGTTGTCTAACATATGGTCTATCATGGAGAATGTTCCATGCACAGTTGAGAAAAGTCTGTATTCTTCTGTTGTTGGATAGAGTTTTCGGTATATGTATGTTACGTCCAACTGGTCTATACTATTGTTAGAGTCCTGTATTTCCTTATTTATATTCTCTCTGGTTGTTCTATCCATTATTGAAAGTGGGGTAGTTAAGTATCTTCTATGATCGTAGAGTTGTCTGTTTCTCCCTTTGATTCTGCAGTGTTTGCTTTATACATTTAAGGCCTCTGATGTGTGGTACATAATCATTTTAATTGTTATACCTTCTTGGTGTATTGACCCTACTATCAGTATGTAATGTCTGACAGTAATGTATTTTGTTTCTTATAAAAATTGTTAACTTAAAGTCTATTTTTTCTAATATGGTTTACTATCCCGAGGTTTTTTTATTTATATTTGCAGGAAATATCTTTTTTCATCCTTTAATTTTCAATCTATGTGTGTATCCTTATATCTAAATTGAGTTTCTTGTAGACAGCATATTGTTGGATCCTGCTACTTTTTTAAAACAACCTCATTCTCTCAGTTTATGTCTTTTTATTAGGGAGCTTAATTCATTCACGGATAAAGTTATTACAGAGAAGGAAAAGTTTACTTTTGATGTTTTGTTATTTGTTTTTTATTTGTGTTATAACATTTTAGATCTCTCATTTCTTCCATTAGTGCCTTTCTTTGTGTTTAATTTTTATAGTAACATGTTTTGATTCCTTTTTCGTTTTCTTTCGTGTGCATTCCATAAAATTTTTTAATAGTTACTCTGGAGATTGCATATGATATCCTAAAGTAATAACCTATTTTATACTGATAATCAATTAGCTTTGATAACATATAAAAGCTCTACTCTTTTGCAGGCCTACCCTCACCCACCACTTTCTCCTTTATGTTGCTGATGTCTTTACTTTCATCTTCATATGCTATGCCTTCATTATCACAGAGTTGTATTTAATGCTTGTGTCTTGAAACAATGTAAAACATGGATTTACAAACCAATATAAAATAGCACTGCTTTTAATATTTGCCTATTACTTATTTTTAATACAAGACTTCAAATTTTCTAAGGATTTGAGTTAGTCTCTAACATTCTTTCACTTTAACTTGAATGGTAACTCACTTTAACATTTATTATAGGGAAGGTCTAGTGGTCATAAATCTGTACATTTTTGTTTATCTGAGGTTGTCTTAATTTCTCCCTAATTTTTATTGGAAATGACGTTCTCAGCTGACAGGTTTTGTTTTTCCTTTTGATACTTCTAATATGCCAGCCTATTGTCTCTAGGCTATAAGTTTTCTGCTGAGAAATCCATCATACATGATGAGTCACTTTTCTTGTTTTGCTTTCAAGATTTTCTTTGTTGTTATCTTTCAACAGTTGGATAGTAATGCATTTCAGTATTGCAGTCTTTGAGTTTATTCAACTCAGATTTAATAAACCTTTCAAATCTGTAGATTGTAGGTCTATGTCTTTGCTCAAGTGCATGAAGGTTTTGAACATTAAAAAACAAAAATACAAAAACCAAAAAACTCTGTGTCCTTTTCTCTCTATCTTCACCTTCTACAACTCCAATATTAAATATATTAGTCCTTTTGATGCTGTATTTTTTTTTTTTTTTTTTTTTGTCTGAGTCTCACTCTTGTTACCCAGGCTAGAGTGCAGTGGCATGCTCTCGGCTCACTGCAACTTCTGCCTTCTGGGTTCAAGCAATTTTCCTGCTTCAGCCTCCTGAGTAGCTGAGATTACAGGTGTGCACCACCATGCACAGCTAATATTTTTATATTTTTAGTAGAGAAAGGGCTTCACCATGTTGACTGGTCTCGAACTCCTGACCTCAAGTGATCTGCTGGCCTTGGCCTCCCAAAGTGCTGGGATTACAGGCATGAGCCACAGTGCCCAGACTTGTATCATAAGTCTTTTATGAAACTGTGAATGCTAGATTATCACCTCCCTGTTTTCCTCTCCCCTAAATCCCTGGTAATCACAACTCACATATAAGCTATATAATACAGTATTCATCTTTTTGTATCTGACTTATTTCACTTAGCACAATATCCTCCAGATTTGTCTATGTTGTTATAAATGACAGGGTTTCCTTCTGTTTAAAGGTAAATATTCCATTGTATGTATATATTACACTTTGTTTATCCACTGATCTGTTCATGAACATTAGGTTGTTTTCATATTATGGCTATTGTGAATACTATAGCAACAGAGAAGTGCAGAAATCTCTTTAATATCCAGATTTCAATTACTTTGGATATACAGTTGTCCCTGGAATAACATGAGGGTTAGAGGTTCCAATTCCCCATATAGTCGAAAATCTACATATAACTTGCTTCCTCGAAAGCTTTACTATTAATAGCCTACTGTTGACTGGAAGTCTAATCAACAACATAAACAGTCAATTAATATATATTTTATGTTATATAAATTTTATACTGTATCCTTACAATAAAGTAAGTTAGATTAAATGTTATTAAGAAAATCATGAAGAAGAAAAAATGCATTTACTATTCATTAAGCGAAAGTTGATCATCATGATGAAGGTCTTCATCTTTGTCTCCACATTGAGTATGTTGAGAAGGAAGAGGGAGAGGAGGGCTTGGTCTTGCTGTCTCATAGTAGCACAGGCAGAAGAAAATTTACATTTAAGTTTTCATTTAAGAAACGTATATTTAAGAAATTTAAATTTAAATTTAAACCTGTGAAATCCAAATACATATTGTTCAAGGGTTAACTGTATAATCAAAAGTAGAATTGCTGAATCAAATGGAAATTCTATGTTTAATTTTATGTAGAAGCTTCTTAGTCTTTTCCATAGTGGTTACAGGTAACATTTCTACCATCAGTGTACAGTGTTCTTTTTTTTCTCTATGACTTTGTCAACATTTATCTATTTTCTTCTTTTTAATAATAGTCATTAAAACACATATGAGGTAATATCTTATTGTAGTTTTGATTTGTATTTCCCAGATGATTAGTGAGGTTGAGCACTTTTTTGTATATGCATTGGCCAACTGTAAGTCATCTTTAGAGAAATATCTATGCATGTTTTTTGCCCTTTTAAAAATGAAGTGCTGCTGCTGATGATGATGATATTGATGCATATTATTTTTTGCTATTGAGTTGTAGAAGACTGTCCCATATTTGGGATATTAACCTCTTATAAGATATATGGTCTGCCAATATTTTCTCCAGTGCCATAATTTGGCTTTTTGCTGTGCTGATTATATAATTTTTGCTTTGTTGATTGCACATAATTTTTCATTGTGATGTCCAATTTATCTATTTTTAATTTGTTTTATGTGCTTTTGAGTAATGTCCAAGAAACCATGGCCAAGACCAATGTCTCCAACATTTTCTCTATTATTCTTCTAAGGGTTTTATTGTTTCCAGGTTTATGTTTAGGTCTTTAATCTATCTGGGGTTTAGTTTTCTATATAATTTAAGATTAGGGTTTTATTATTTTAAATGTGAATTAAAAAATTTCCAAACATTGTTCATTGGAGAGACTATCTTTTCACCATTGTGTATTATTGGCGCCCTTTTTGAACAACAGTTGACTGCATATCCATGGGTTTATTTCTGTGCTCTCTACACTGTTCAATTTGTTTATTTTTTTAATGCCAGTACCATACTGTTTTAATTATTGTAGCTTTGTACTTTTTTTTTTTTTGAGACAGAGTCTTGCTCTGTCACCCAGGCTGGAGTGCAGTGGCGTGATCTCGGCTCACTGCAAGCTCCGTCTCCCAGGTTCATGCCATTCTCCTGCCTCAGCCTCCCAAGTAGCTGGGACTACAGGTGCCTGCCACCACACTCAGCTAATTTTATTTTTTTGTATTCTTAGTAGAGATGGGATTTCGCCATGTTAGCCAGGATGGTCTCAATCTCCTGACCTCGTGATCCGCCCACCTTGGCCTCCCAAATTGCTGGGATTACAGGCTTAAGCCACCATGCCCAGCCTCTTTGTAATATATTTTAAAATCAGGGAATGTGATATTTGCAGGGTATTTGTTCTTCCTAAAAAAATTTTTAGGGTATTTAGGGTCATTTGTGGTTCCATAATAATGTTAGGACATTTTTTCTATTTCTCTGAAAAATGTCATTTGGATTTCGATAGTAATTGTATTGAATCTAAAGATCGCTTTGGGAATTATGTACACCCTAAAAATATTAGTCTAATAAATGAACAACAGATGGCCTTCCAATTATCTGTGTATTTTTAAATTTCTTCCATTAAGATCCTGTAGTTATCGGTAAACAAGTCTCCTAGGTTGTTTATTCCCAAGCATTTTATTCATTTAAGAGCTATTATGTATGGGATTGTTTTCTTAGTTTTTTTTCTCAGATAGTTACTTGTTGGTGTACAGTTGACCCTTGAACAACATGGGTTTGAACTGTGCAGATCCACTTATATGGAGATTTTCTTCTGCTTCTGCCACTTCCTGAGAAAGCAACACCAATTACTCTTCTTCTCTTTAGATTCCTCTACATAAAGATGATAAGAATGTAGATTTTTATGATGATCAACTCCCACTTAATGAATAGCAAATATATTTTTCTTATGATTGTCTTAATAACATTTTCTTGTGTTAATTGACTATGTTATCAGTAGGTAAGGCTTTGGTTAACAGTAAGCTATTAGTAGTTATGTTTTGAGGAAGTAAAAGTTATATACAATTTATTTTCTGCATGGAGGATCAGCATCCCTAACTTCTGCCTTGTTTAAAGGACTGTATAGTAATGCAATTGATTTTTTGATGTTGATTTTGTATCCGGCAAATTTACTGAATCAATTTTATTGGTTTAAAAAGTTTTTTGTGAGGTCTTTATGACTTTTCTTACTTAATTACCCTTGTTATGACTTGCAGGCTACTTTGAATAGACTTTGCCTTATTTCATATAAGAAAAGTTTTCAGCGTTTCATCACTGATTGTGATACTAGTAAGAGCTTTTCATAATGACTTTTTTTGTATTGAGGTAAGTTCCTTGTATGCTGTTTGTTAAGAATTTTCATTATAAAAATGTGTTGAATTTTGCTAAATGTTTTCTACATCTATTGAAATGATTATGTAATTGATATCCTTCTTTCTGTTAATGTGGTGTTGTATCACATTGATTAATTTGTGCATGTTGAACCATCCTTGCATCTCGGGAATAAATTCTACTTGGTTATGGTGTTTGATTGTTTTAATGTGCTGCTATATTTTGTTTGCTAGCATTCTTGAGGAGTTTTGCATCAATATTCCTCAAAAGTATTGACCTGTAGTTTTCTTTACTTGTGGGGTCTTTTCCTGGCTTTGCTGTTGGGTTGATTCTGACCTTATAAATAAGTTCAGAATTATTCTCTATTGCATATACTGAAAGTGTTTAGAAATGATTGGTGTTAATTTTCTTTAAATGTTTGGCAGAATTCACCCTTGAAACAATCTAGCCCCTGGCTCCCTTCCCCCTCCCCCCTCCCCCTCCCCCTCCTCTTCCCCCTCCCCCTCCCCTCCCCTTTGTTCCCTTCCCTTCCCTTCCTTCCTTCTCTCTTTCTTTCATTCATTTTTTATTACTGCCTCCATCTCCCTATTTGTTACTGGTATGCTAAGGATTTCTATTTCTTCTTGATTTAGTCTCAGTAGATTGTACATTTCTAGGAAACTATTTCTTACTTCTAGGTTTTCTAATTTGTTGGCATATACTTGTTCATAACAGTCCTTTATGATTCTTTTTATTGTGTGAGATCAGTTGTAATGTCTCATCTTTCATTTCTCATTTTATAAGTCTTCTCTCTTTTTTCTTTGTTCTTTTGGCTAAATGCCAATTTGTTTATTTTTTTTTCAAAAAATTAACTCTTAGTTTACATTTTTTCAAAAAATTAACTCTTAGTTTGTCCATCCTTGTTTCACTTATATATCCTCTAATCTTTATTATTTTTTTCTGCTAATGTGTGGTTTAGTTTTTTTCTCCTAGTTCTTGAGGTACAAAGTTCAGCTGCTTAGTTGAGATCTTTTTTCTTTATTAATGTAGGCATTTTTGGTGTAAACTCTGAGTGATGATTTTGCTGCATTTCATAGGTTTTGATATGTTGTGTTTTTTTATTTAAATTGAGATATTCTTCAATTTACTTTTTAATTTCTGCTTTGCCTGAATAGTTGTTGAAGATTATTGTTTAATTTCCATCGATTATAACTTTTCTTTCTTTTATTGATTTCTATTTTCATTCCATTATGATAAAAAGATGTATTAATTAATTTAAATTCTTTTAAATGAGTTAAGACTTGTCTCATGTCATAGTGTATGATCTGTCTTGCAGGCTGTTCTGTGTGCACTTGAGAATAAACTATATTCTGCTGCCATTCGGTAGAAAGTTCTATATATGTTTGTTAGATTCATTTGGCCTATAGCATTACCCAGTTCTGCTTTTTTCTTACTGATTTTCCTTCTAAATGATGTATACATTATAGAGCATGAAAGTTTCTTACTATTATTATATTGCTGTCTATTTCTCCCAAGATTTGCTAATATTTGCTTTATATACAGGTTGAGCATTGTAATCTAAAAATTCAAAATCTGAAATACTCCCAAATTCAAAACTTTTTGAGCACTGACATAATTCCATAAGTGGAAAATTGTACACCTGGTCTCATGTGATGAGTTGCAGTCACATTTAATACTGTTAAGTACCTTTGTGTGAATAAGTGTAGGAAAATGATTGCTTATTAGCAGTCAAGAATAATGGTGATACCAAACAATCACAGATTTTTTGGATGAGTGGCTGAGATAGTGACAATTTAAATTTTTGAAGGTTAAATCTACATAAGCATTGTTTCATATACAAAATTATTTAAAATATTATATAAAATTACTTTCAGGTTATATGTATAAGGTATATATAAAACATAAGTGAATTTTATATATAGACTTAGTTCTCATTCCCAAGATATCTCATTATATATGTGCAAATATTTCAAAACAAAAGAAAAAGAAAAACAAATTTGAAACACTTCTGGTCCCAAGCATTTCAAATAAGGGATACTCAACCTATATTTAGGTCATTTGATGTTGGGTGCATATGTATTTACGATTATTATAAGTTCCTTTAGAGTTGACCATTTTATTATTATACAGTGACCTTCTTGTCGCTTGTGACTGTTTTTGACTTAAAGTCTATTTTGGTCTGATATAAGTGTGGCCACTCTTCGTTCTTTTTGGTTACCACTTGCAAGTATACATTCCTCCATCTCTTCACTTTCATCTTATGTGTGCCCCTAAATCTATCATTAAGTCTTTTTATTCAGTAAACAGTTGGATCTCAGTTTTTAATACATTCAGCCACACTACATCTTTTTTTTTTTTGAGTTTAGTTCATTTATATTTAAAATCATGATTACTATGTAAGGAATTACTCTTACAAGTAGTGAATTGTTTTGTCTTTTGTGTAGTTCTCTTACTCTTTTTCTCCCTTGTCATTCTTTAGGTCTTGATGGTTTTTTGTATTGATGGGTTTGGATTATTTTATCTTTATATTTTGTGTATCTATTGTATTTTTATGGTTTTCATAAGATTTGCATTGAACATTTCATAGTTACAATAGTGTGTTGCATGCTGATAACAACTTATCTTAACTCACAGAAACTCTAGACTTAACTTCCTCTCTTTCCCAGTTTACATAGTCAATGCCAGATTTTACTTCTTTCTGTACTGTATTTCTATTAAAAATCTGTGGTCATGGAGATTTTTTTTCTGTTTATGTTCCTGTGTATTTATTTTTCTCTTCAGATGCAATAATTTAATATGACCTGACTTCAAATCTGTTTTTTCTTACTTCTGCCTATTCAAATCAGTTGTTAAATACTTCTATTAAAATTTTTCATTCAGGTATTTTGTTTTTCAGCTCTAGAATTTCTCTTTGGTTCTTTTTAAAATAATAAATACAATAATTTTTATCTGTATTGATAATCTCATTTTGTTTACATATCACTTTCCTATTTGTTTTAGTTATTGGTCTGTGTTTTTGCTTAGCGTGTTGAACTTATCTAAGATAGTTATTTTAAAGTCTTTGTTTAGTGGGTCCAATGCCTGTGTTGCTTCAGGGACTGCTTATCGAAATGTATTCTGTACCTTTGAATGAGTTGATTTTTCCTGTTTTTGTGTTTTTGTTGTTGTTGTTGGGCTTGCAATCTTTAACTGAAAATTGGTAATTTGAAAGAACAGCCACCTCTCCTATTCATTGCAGATTGGCTCCCTGCAGGGGAAAGCTTTATTAATTAGCAGGGCATGTTCTGAGACTTGTAATTGGCCCAATATGAAGACTTGCGGTCTTCTCAGGACTTTTCTGGATAGGTGTCTTTGCTAGGCTGTGTGTCTGCTTTTATTTATATTTTATTTTTTTCTGATTTCTCTCCCTACACAGTTATTTTTAAATTTCTTATTTTCTATGTGACTCTTACTTATTATGTTCCTTCCCTGGGCCTTAGGTGTTCTGTTGTGTTCCTAAGTCAGTAAGCTCTAGCCTCAAACATCTACAAGTCTATAGTTTTCCTCACTTTTATGAGCCATGCTTGATGCTTCCAGTGGTTTTTACTAGCCTAAGATTCAAGCTGTACTCTTTGGCTATCTGAGCTCCATGTTAGGTGACACAGAGACCAATCCTTCAAGCAGTCCCCAGACAGGATAAGACATTGAAAATTAGGTCTTCTCTGCTCTCTGTGGTTCACAGAGGGAATTAGAGAATGGGCTGCCACTTCCCAAACTATGGCACACCGCACGGAAGAGAGTGTAGGATAGGACACATGAAATTTCCTAATGTATTGAACATGGCGGCTTTTTCTTGATTGAGTTCTCAGTTGGTCGTATAGATCTTTGACTGATTTTCAGAAATCCCAGCAAGTTGTTTTAGTCAGCCTCTATTTGTTTCCTTAATATATTCATTGGGGAATGAGGGCCTGGATCTTTCTAGTTTGCCACCTTGCTAACGTCACAACCAATTTATTCTTCAAGCAAGCCTATAACATAGGTATTATAAACAATGCACTATTTTCTTTTTTTTCAGATTAGAAACTCATGATAGAGAAAGGCTGAGTAACTTTGCCCAGGTCACACAGAGTGTAGCCAGCAGAGAGGAGTTTTGAACATTTTCTGTGAATTTAGAATTTTTATGGACTATGATTTACTCTGAGATAGAGAAAAAGCCTTGATGTCCCCATTTGTTTTCTAATTTTTTATTCTGACCTTGAATTTTGAAACATACAGAGTAAGTAATAGGCTGATACTTAAATTCAATTGTTATGTCATAGCTGAGCAGCAGAAATCAAAGTGGAGCCAGTTAACCTAAAGAATGAAACTCAAAAATAATAAAGAAATGGTGTGTCATTGGTATAAGTAACACACAAAAGAAAAACCAACTTTACCCTTCAGGTGTGCAGAGCATCTGTGAGTAATGACTTTTTATTTTAGTTATTCTTTTGCTAAGTGTTTTGAAATCCACTGAGTAAGAAGGGTCACAAAAAGTAGATTTAGTGGAAATTGGAAAACAATAGTTTTAGAAAAATGTTTGATTTCAATATATATCTTATGCTCTCTGGGAACCTCTCCCTTCTTAACATTGAGACCACGTCTGGCAAGCAGTTGGCAGGAGGCAAAGGTCTGCAGCAAGGGACTACGAACAAGACAATTACTGGAATTCAGAAAAGAAAAAAAAGGCTTTCCCCACACAGAGTACTGAATATCAAAGAGCAATTTTATCTTACGCTGTAAATGAGATGCATCTGTCTATTCCACTCTAGCATGGATAAAGGCTTATGGTGGGAGGTCTATCCTCAGAGTCATCAAATAAGAATTTTTTTTAATGTTTGTTTTAAAATCGAAGTGTTGCCTGAAATGTGATAAGGCCTGTAACAATATGTGCTGGGCTCCAATTATAATCTATTAATAAGCAATTAATAATAATTATCACTAATTGGTAAGTCACTTTCATACATTTATGAATACCAAAAAAGGCAATTCAGTAAATTTTAACGATAATCTAAAATGGTCTAAGTCTCATAGTTTGCTGGAGGAATATGAAGATTAGATATTTTTAGTTCAATGAGTTTCATTAAGTAAAACCAGGAGGAAAACAAATAAATTGGAATATGACTTGTTTCATTTATACAAGACACATTTGCTGCATGTTTGCTCAGTATCTAACACTAGGATAGATGTTAGAGTTTTTAAATAAAGTTGAATAATGTATTGTCCCTGCCCTTAAAGATCTACAGAGAGACATGAAGACCAAGACGTGGAAGTAAATTAATAATCACAGGGCACCGTGGTGCATGCCAAGGTAAAAGTGCATACCAAATGTAGCAGCAGAGGTGAGGATCTATTTGCAGAAGGACTGAATTGCCTCCTAGAAAACTCAAGCCTTATTTACCATTGCTTTGGGCACATCTCATGAACACGTCCTGTAGACAGACACATATCTCTATGCTAGATTTATGGAAACAGCTCTAATTAAAATAAAGCTGTGACTACCAGGGGATGGTTGAGGAACAAAGCCTTATTCTTTGCAATAATGTACATGCATAGCCTTGAGGAGGTCCACATTGTGATTTCAGCAATGTCTTGGCTATTGCTCACTCTCTCCAGCTCTATGAATATGTGTACAGGGAAACGTATGACTCTAAAAACTGAGAGAGCTCTTGCACTAAAGTGTCAAATACAGTGAGAAATCACTAGAGTTGACCCCAATGGAATGACATTTGAAAGAGACACTGTCCTTCTCAACACTTTGATCCCAAAGCACAATACTTGGCAGCACAGAACATCACAATGGGATTTAGACTGTATGTGTGGCCAGGGAGTCTGGTGAGGTTCTAGTGGACCAGCAGTAGACACCAGACATGGTCTGTGGCATCTGACAAGGCCAAAGAGGCAATGCAGAGCAGCAGAGGCACCCTGTATGGTGTGGCACACCCAGAGTAACAGCAGCAGCCCCCAGTGTGACAAGTGGAGCAAGAGAGAAGACTGTCAGCAGAGCCCTGTGGAAGAGAGACAGCAATGAATAGAAGCATCATGCCCAGGGCACAGCATTGAGGATGTTTAGTAGCAAACCTATTGGTGGGCATATGGAATAAACCAGAAATATTACCCAGGAATATTTCCCACTTTGGAGCAATACAAGGCCCAACTTGAATAAGTAAGTGCTAATGCCAGGGATGCCTGGACTGTTTTAGTTACCATGACACCTCCCTCCAATCTGTATCCATCTCAGAGGGTAGAGGAAATGTAGGTAATCCGTGTACACACCCAAAGTAAGGTACCTGACAAAAGGTATAATGCATAGAAGTTTCTTTTTTTTCCTTCAACAGCTTTATTAAGTTATAATTCACATGCCATACAATTCACCTACTTAAACTGTGCAATGCAAAGGTTTTTAATATTTACACGGAGTTGTGGGACCATCATCATCATCTAATTTTAGAATAACATCAAAAATAATATGCTTACTCATTAGCAGTCACGTCCCCATGCCCCCTATTGTCCCCCTATCTCCTGATAACCACTAATCTATTTTCTTTCTCTACAGATTTGCTGTTCTTATTTCATATAAACAGAATTACATAACATTCATTTTCTTTGGGTAACTGGCTTCTTTCAATTTGGATAATGTTTTCAAGGTTCATTCATGTTGTAACATGTATCAATACTTCATTCCTTTTTGTTACCCAATAATATTCTATTTTATGGATATACCAAATTTTGTCCATCCAACCATTAGTTTATGAAGACTTAGGTTGCTTTCACTTTTACTATGAATAATTTCTGTGAGCATCCATATACAAGTTTGTATGTGGATATACATTTTCATTTCTCTTGGATATATACCTAGGACTAGAATTATCGGGTCATGTACTAATTCAATATCTAACATTTTAAAGAACTGACAAAGGATTTTCTAAAATGACTATATCATTTTACACTTCCAGAAGCTATGTATGAGAGTTTCACAGCCTTGCCAATACTTGCTAATATCTGTCTTTTATTATAATCACTCTAGTATGAGTGAAGTGGTATATCATTGTGATTTTAACTTATTCTCTAATGACAAATGATGTTGAACATTCTTTATGTGCTTATGGGACATTTGTGTATCTTCTTTAGAAAAATTTTTATTTTTACTTGGCTTATTTATCATTTGTTATTGAGTCCTAAGATATTTTCATATAGCCTGGATATAATTCTCTTTTCAGATACATGATTTGCAAATATTTTCTGACATTCTGTTAGTATCCTTTACACACATCCTTGATGGTATTGGTTGATGCAGCAAACATTTTGATGTTGCTGTAATCCAATTTATCTATTTTTTTCTTCTGTTGTTTTGGATTATTTTCAGTCATATCTAAAAATAATGTTAACCCAATATACTGAGGATGTACTTCTACATTTTCTTATGACTGTTTTATATTTTGGGCTTTTACATTTTGGCTTATCATGTATTTTGAGTTAATTTTTGGGCATGATGTGAGGAAGGGGTCGAACTTATTTCATTTTTATATGGATATTGAGTTGTCCCAGTATCATTTGATGAAACTATTATTTATACCCACATTGAATAGTCTTGGCACTTGGTAGAAAATCAATCAACCACAGATTGTATGAATTTATTCCTGGACTTTGATTTCTATTCCATTGATCTATAGATCTATCCTTGTACCAGCACTATACTGTTTTGATTATTGTAGCTTTGTAGAAAGTTTCGAAATCAAGAAGTGTGAGTCCCCCAACTTTGTTTTTCCTTTTCTGGATTGTTTTGTCTATTTTTCATCCCTTGTATTTCCAAATGAATTTTAGGATCAGCTTGTCAATTTCTGCATAAAATGGAAGCTGGAATTTTGATAAGGAATATTTTCAGTCTGTATATTAATTTAGTTATCATTGCCATTCTACAATTGTGTGGGAACCTCAGTACTCTTGGCCAAAGCAGCCTCAAATAATAGAGAATTTTCAGGACAGAGCTGGAGTGGCGTGAGGGAAGCTGGTGCTAGCTCTTCTTGGGTTCAGTTTGTAGCTCTATTTTATTTTGATTTGTTTTACTAGAGACAAGGTCTTCCTCTGTCACCGAGGCTGGAGTGCAGTGGCATAATCATAGCTCACAGAAGCCTCAAAGTCCTGGGCTCAAGTGATCCTCCTGCCTCAGACTCCACAGTAGCTGGGACAACAGTCACTTGCCACTGTAGCTCTAGACCAGCAGCTGGTAAGAGTGGGAACCTGGAGTCTTTAGCCACACTCACCCAGAATAGAGCTTTGTTACACTGACCTGGGAGGCAATTTGTTACACAGACTCACTGTTCTTACAAAGATTTAGTAGATTTTGTTGAATATTTGTGTCTCAATTGCTGTATGCCCTTATGAAAATTTCCAGAGACTAAGTGTTGCTTTTGTTTTGGTTTGGTTTGTTATATTTAAATAATTTTATGCAGTTAAGTGATTGTTTCACTAAAAAAAGCATCTGTCTTGCTCCTTACACACTGCCCCTACTTGTAGTTTTGTAAGTTCTTCTTCCTTTCCTGACTTCTGCAATGAAAAGTCATCATGGTTCTGCTCTATTGCTATAAACTTACAAATGTGGGCTCCTCCATGAAGAGTTGTGCTTCCTATGTGCACATTGTTGTTGTTGTTGTTGCTGTTGTTGTTGAGATAGGGTTTGAGTTTCACTCTGTCACCTAGGCTGGAGTACAGTGGCATGATCATAGCTCGATGCACCCTGCAATTCCTGGGCTCAAGTGATCCTCCCACACCGGCCTCCCAAAGTGCTAGGATTGCAGGAGTGAACCCCACACCCAACCCTATGTGCTCATTCTTAAAACAAACTGTTTTTATTGTATTTAATCACCTAATATTGCAGTAATTTTTTAAGAACCTCAAATCCAGGTCTATGCTATTTTCTTCTTTGTAACACCAGGGTCCAGCATAGGCTTGACACAGCGTAAGTATTTATTGAAGAAACAAATGAATCCATGCATGAATAAGGTGAGCAAATTGAGACTGAGAAGAAATTGGGCTTTTATTTCTCTACTTGGCAATATGAAAACTGAGAATAATACAATACAGCATATTATTTATTTAAATACTTTCATTGCCTCCTTTTCCATTAAACACAAATATAAATACCAAATCGCAAATGCAATTCCTGAATGTAATTCCTTCTCCCAGGGTAACTTGAAGTTATCCCAGGTTGCTGACTAAAGGCTATTTAATGGTAAAGTGTTTTATAATATGGGGAATTAGGCCAAATAATGTTTTCAATAAAGGGACAATTTGCTGGGAAAAGAAAATTAGAATCAGCAAATTTTTAACCTGACAAATTAGAAAATATTATTACTATTTTTCATCCAGTGCACTTAATAATTTCCAAGTACTTGTTCTAATGTGCATTAGAGTCTATTAAATCATCTCTGTGCTAACATTGTCTGTATTCCTATTATTGCACTTTCCACACAGGACTGTAATTACTGCACTTATTTAGGCATTTATTTCCATCATTAACTGGCGTTCTTTGAGAGTCATCACGAAGTATTGAATATCGGTATGCCCCAGATGCATAGCACATAATCAGTGCTCAATAAATGTTTGTTCAATACATCCTTTCATGTATGATCTTGTTATAATGATGTGCTTTCATGTCAGCTCCTTCAAGCTCCTCAAAGATAGTCTTTCATCTTCTTGACAGTATTCGCAGATTGAATAATTGGATTAACAAGTAAATAAATAAATGAGGGAATTAGTGACTGAATACATTTTCTAAAAACTGTTTTATTTTCTTTTGTTTGTTTTTTGAGACAGAGTTTCACTCTTGTTGCCCAGGCTAGAGTGCAATGGCGCAATCTTGGCTCACTGCAACCTCTGCCTCCCGGGTTCAAGTGATTCTCCTGCCACAGCCTCCTGAGTAGCTGAGATTACAGGCGCATGGCAACACGCCCAGATAATTTTTGTATTTTCAGTAGAGATGGGGTTTCACCATGTTGGCCAGGCTAGTCTCGAACTCCTGACCTCAGATGATCCACTCACCTCAGCCTCCCAAAGTGCTAGGATTGCAGGGGTGAGCCACCGTGTCTGGCCCCTAGAAACTATTCTTTATATTTCACAGCCCTGGGTGGAAAAATGGATATGGATGTATGTACTAACACATGGATATATTAACACATGTGTTAATACATACATCCATATCTCAATAACTATGAACTACTACCTACTTAACTATGTAGTCTAATTTCTCATGGAGCCTCCATCTCAAATATTCTCAGTGGTACTCTCCAAGTTCATGAATAGTTGTAGCATTTGGTTTACTTGATAATATTCCTTAATAAAATTTATCTGAGGGTTTTCTTGCCTTTTCTTATAATAAGGCCTTTGTCAGATCCCCCAAATCCTTCAGATATAGTTGCATATATCCGCAGAGGACAATTGACTGTATATTTGTTTGTTCATTTGGCGTCCAAATGCTTAAACAGAAAGTTGTGAGGAAATACAGAACCACATCCTTGGTGAAAGCCAGGCATCCTCCACCATCATAAGGCTCCAGGAGCCAAGCCATCTCTCTTCTTAGCTCTACCAGCAAAGATAAAGGACAGATAGCAGCATAGACTTTGCCAACCGAACACTCCTCCGTGAGATGTAGAATCAGGAGTTAAGTGAGACGCAGGCTGGTTAGAACTCATGGTGTATGAATGTGCAGGAGCAGTGGTGCTCGCTTAGTGGTGGCTGCATACTGCCCAGACAACTTCTAGTAACAACCGGATGTTGTGTTACGTTCTTGAGCATCCAGGTCTTCTGTGATTTCTGCTAGCTAACCAAATGCAGCTTCCTGACTACCATCAGTGTTTGAGTTACAATGGCTTTTTAATAAATTTCTTGTTTTGCTTAACTCAATTAAAGTCAGTTTCTCTTGCTTGGAGCACAAAACCTTGATTGAGACAATATTTAAACAGAAAAGGTTAAAAAGGTTTGAGCATTTTACTTTCCAAGAAGTTACTCAGCCCCAGTAAAAATCAAAAGATACAAATAAATGTTCAGAAAAGAATATCATTTACCTCCTCTCAATAGAATATCTGAGTTCTGCTGTTTCACAGATGGAATACAGAATAGGTGGCTTTATCATGCCATCTCTTAAATCTCTTGATGGAGACCAGCCTCTACAAATCCATGTTCATAAAACACTACTTTGGGAAGAGGTTAGTGAGTACTCTGGAGAAAGGGGATTCATAGTCATATAACGTTGTGGTATACTGGATGCAAAATACTACTCTTGGAGATTCACTACATACATTAGCCTATTTAAGACTCCTCAGAGTCTTAAAGGCTCTCATATATCCTTCCGTAACCCACTGCTTTTGGGATTAATTTAGAAAACAAATTTCAAAACAAGCTAATTAACATAATATGGAATAACAGCCTACCGAAACCAATTTGAATAACATTAATAGAGATTGTTAGTGTTCTTCACGATTTACCTTGGAGGGAACAGAGGCACTTGCCAAAGAACCTGAAATGCTTTCATGATGCTTTTCAACCCAGTGCGGCAAAATTCCTTGTGCGTCCTGCCACCTGTCTCCCCTTCTGAGTGGCTTCAGAGAAGCAGGAAAGTGTAAGAGAGGACTAATTTCAAAACAAAGAGACAAAGAAAAAATACTTACTGTGTAAATATGAAGGACCAAATACTCATAAAAAGCAAATGTTCTGTCCTCTTGAAAGTAGAATAAGCTCCCTAGTTTGCTTATAGGTATTAACTGGAGGAGAAATGTAGTCTCTAATTGGATGCTAAGGGAGGAAAATAAGGAGCATTCATTATTGCTCATTTTTCAATATTACTCATAATAGGAAACCACTAGTCCGCATCTATTGGTCTAGTGAAATAGAGAAAGAGGGTTATAAGGATATTAGTGTAAATGAAATCTGTAAGAACATAATGTATGAAAAAACATCTAGCCGGGTGTAGTGGCTCACGCTTGTAATCCCAGCACTTTGGGAGGCTGAGGCAGGTGGATCACAAGGTCAGGAGATCAAGGCCATCCTGGCTAACATTGTAAAACACCGCCTCTACTAAAAATACAAAAAATTAGCCAGGCGTGGTGTATGCACCTGTAGTCCCAGCTACTTGGGAGGCTGAGACAGGAGAATTGCTTGAACCCGGGAGGCCAAGGTTGCAGTGGGCCGAGATTGCACCACTGCACTCCATTCTGGGTTACAGAGTGAGACTCTGTCTCAAAAAAAAAAAAATCTAGATACAATAGCTTCCTAAATATAGAAATAAAAACCAAAAATGAACAAAGGTAAACCACGTAGATTACATAGTGAAATAATATATATAATATATGTGTGATTTTGTGTGTGTCTGTGTGTGAGTGTCTAGGTTTATTACTGTATATACATATATTCATATAGAGACTGTAACATGAAAACATTTAAAAAACCTGAAGGCAAGCATATTAATCACACTAATAAATGTAAATGGGTCAAACTCACCAACTGAAAATAACATTTTCAGATTTGCTTAGAAAGTAAAATCAAACACTGTGCAGGAAATACACATAAAGGAAAGAGACAGAATGGTTAAAAAAATGGTATATGAGGCATAGAAAACAAAAGGAAAGTAGTTTCTCCGTCATGATCTATGACGAAGATTGAGACTAAAAGAGTTATCAAAGACAGGACCTTTTGGAATGTTAAAGTATCACAATGAAAATATTAAATATTTATTTGTTCAAAGATGGAGAAATAATTTTCATAATGCAGAAATTACAGAAGATGTAAAAATAAATATATAAAAGCATATTAATAATAAACTTTAATAAACTTCCCTTAATCAAATTCAGGGCATTCAATAACAGCAAATAAAATCACTAAAGATATCGAAGACATAGGAACAGAAATAAAAAAGAATCTTTTAGACATACATCAAAATCTGTACCCCAAATTATAAAGAATATACCTTCTTTCAAATACACGAGAAATATTTATGAAAATTGATGATAGCACGAAAGAATACTGCTATAAATTCCAAAGAATAAAAGTAATGCGGATAGAATTATCTGACTATTAAAATGTAGTATACCAGAAAATATTACTCTTGACTGACCACAGGACAATGTACTACAACATTCTATTTTTTAGAAGATAATAAATCTGGAAATAATATAACATACTATTAGACATCTGTAAATAAAGTGAAACACAGACTGAATATTCATAATGTTTAAAGTTTGAAAATGAAAACAGTAAGAAATCTATGCCATAGTGACATACCTATCTCTAGCTCCAATATTTTAGCATTATATGGCTATATCAATAGGAGTAAAAATAAGTGTATGAAACCCGAAAAATTCAGACAATAATGAAAGAGTAAAGCAAATGAGATAAGAAGAAAGGAAATTATAAATATGTAAATAAATATTAATTTGAGAGATTAAAAAATAGAATCCATAAATAAATGTAAACAAAGCTCTTTAAATATGTGTGAAAATCATTAGCTACACAATCAAGTAAAAGGAAAATACCAATAAAATTATAAAAGACAAAGAAAATACAAATTTACAAAAATTTGTCCAAATACATTTGAAAAACTAGATGAAATGGAGAAATGTGTAGAAAAAAAATCTTGAAAAATTTACCCCAGTACAGACAGAAAATTAAAAAGCCCAATTAACATGGAGTTAATTTAAAAAATAGTTTAAAAATCTACTCCTATATATATTATAGTGTGTGTGTGTGTGTGTGTGTGTGTGTGTGTGTATCAGATCCAATGTTTTTGTAGAGGAATTTTGACCAAACATGAACTAATAAAATAACAATTATTTACCACTATTATCCCTCACAGTACTGATGGTTGCCTGGGCTTAGCTCAGTGGTTCTTGCCCAGGGGCTCTCATAAGGTTGCAGTTATAACAATGACTAGATCTTGAGTAACTCAACAGCTCTCTTACTCACGTGACTGATATCTGGGCTTAAAAGACTCAAATGGCTGAGAGCTGAATAGCTGGTCATCTCAGCCATCTTTATGTGGTTTCTCTACATGATGTCTTTAGCACAGTGGTTGCAGGATAGCTGGACTTCTTAGATGACAGTTCTGGGCATCAAAAACATATGTTCCAAGAAAGATAGGTGGAAGTTTCATCACCTTTTATGAACTAGCCTTAGAAATCACACTGTCCATTTCTTCCACATTCAATTTATTGGAAGCAGGTCTGTAAACCAGCTCATATTCACAGAACAAGGGTTTGACTCCAACTCTTTTTTTGCATGCAAAAGAGAATTTGCAGGCATGTTTTAAAACTACCATCCACCATTTTAACAAAGTTAACACAGATTAATAAATGAAAAAGCAAAGGTGCGCAGGCGACGCGCCGAGGGACTAGGCAGAGCCGTGGAACCGCCGCCAGGTCGCTGTTGGTCCACGCCGCCCGTCGCGCTGCCCGCCCGCTCAGCGTCCGCCGCCGCCATGGGAGTGCAGGTGGAAACCATCTCCCCAGGAGACGGGCGCACCTTCCCCAAGCGCGGCCAGACCTGCGTGGTGCACTACACCGGGATGCTTGAAGATGGAAAGAAATTTGATTCCTCCCGGGACAGAAACAAGCCCTTTAAGTTTAT
This sequence comes from Pan paniscus, assembly GCF_029289425.2. Taxonomy (NCBI): domain Eukaryota; kingdom Metazoa; phylum Chordata; class Mammalia; order Primates; family Hominidae; genus Pan; species Pan paniscus. The sequence goes on from NC_073262.2 coordinate 49,924,031, forward strand.
GCTAGGCAAGCAGGAGGTGATCCGAGGCTGGGAAGAAGGGGTTGCCCAGATGAGTGTGGGTCAGAGAGCCAAACTGACTATATCTCCAGATTATGCCTATGGTGCCACTGGGCACCCAGGCATCATCCCACCACATGCCACTCTCGTCTTCGATGTGGAGCTTCTAAAACTGGAATGACAGGAATGGCCTCCTCCCTCAGCTCCCTGTTCTTGGATCTGCCATGGAGGGATCTGGTGCCTCCAGACGTGTGCACATGAATCCATATGGAGCTTTTCCTGATGTTCCACTCCACTTTGTATAGACGTCTGCCCTGACTGAATGTGTTCTGTCACTCAGCTTTGCTTCCGACACCTCTGTTTCCTCTTCCCCTTTCTCCTCGTATGTGTGTTTACCTAAACTATATGCCATAAACCTCAAGTTATTCATTTTATTTTGTTTTCATTTTGGGGTGAAGATTCAGTTTCAGTCTTTTGGATATAGGTTTCCAATTAAGTACATGGTCAAGTATTAACAGCACAAGTGGTAGGTTAACGTTAGAATAGGAATTGGTGTTGGGGGGGGTTGCAAGAATATTTTATTTTAATTTTTTGGATGAAATTTTTATCTATTATATATTAAACATTCTTGCTGCTGCGCTGCAAAGCCATAGCAGATTTGAGGCGCTGTTGAGGACTGAATTATTCTCCAAGTTGAGAGATGTCTTTGGGTTAAATTAAAAGCCCTACCTAAAACTGAGGTGGGGATGGGGAGAGCCTTTGCCTCCACCATTCCCACCCACCCTCCCCTTAAACCCTCTGCCTTTGAAAGTAGATCATGTTCACTGCAATGCTGGACACTACAGGTATCTGTCCCTGGGCCAGCAGGGACCTCTGAAGCCTTCTTTGTGGCCTTTTTTTTTTTTTTCATCCTGTGGTTTTTCTAATGGACTTTCAGGAATTTTGTAATCTCATAACTTTCCAAGCTCCACCACTTCCTAAATCTTAAGAAATTTAATTGACAGTTTCAATTGAAGGTGCTGTTTGTAGACTTAACACCCAGTGAAAGCCCAGCCATCATGACAAATCCTTGAATGTTCTCTTAAGAAAATGATGCTGGTCATCGCAGCTTCAGCATCTCCTGTTTTTTGATGCTTGGCTCCCTCTGCTGATCTCAGTTTCCTGGCTTTTCCTCCCTCAGCCCCTTCTCACCCCTTTGCTGTCCTGTGTAGTGATTTGGTGAGAAATCGTTGCTGCACCCTTCCCCCAGCACCATTTATGAGTCTCAAGTTTTATTATTGCAATAAAAGTGCTTTATGCCGGCTTTTCTCAAAAAAAAAAAAATGAAAAAGCAAAATAATATATTATTTGGAGATTAAAAAACAGCTAAGGGGAGATTCACAGAAAAAGTTGTTACCTCTCTGGAAGGGAAGAGAAACTAATCATGGAATAATTCAGACAGACTGATCTTTCTCTGTTTTGTGAGCTGGATGGTGGGTATTCTACTAAGACATCTGCAACAATATCTCCCAACCAACAAGCTCTTCTTACTTTTTCACTCCTCATATTAAAAAGTGAGTTATGGATCCCCTACACTTAAAACTTGGTAGACTTGGGATTGCTTCAACCAATAGCATTTTTTTTGAAACCTCCAAGATGAGGTCAGAAAATGAGCTGCAGCTTCTCCCCTGTTCACTACAGAGCTTGTGGGACCTCTGAGCTGCTGTGTGCAAAAAGTGTGATGACCTAGAGGCTGCTGGGAGGTCTGGAAGCCAAACCCTCTGTAGGTGCTCCACTCAGTAATTATAGTCTTTGAGTCCTCCCAGCCCAGGCACCAGTCTTTAAAATTACTGATTATTCTTCTGAGTTCAGACCAAAGCTATGTTACTCCCAAGCTTTGAATCTTCCCAGAGGAAGCTCCAGACATTGGCACACAAAGACAAGCTATCCCCATTATATCAGGCCCAAATTCCTGCTCATAGAGTCATCAGCATAATGTGATTGTTTCTTGGTGCTAGGTATTGGGGTAGTTTGTTATGCAGCAATAAAATTTATGCAGCCACATGGGTGTTACTATTATTATTAATGCTATGTGTTATATAAATTCTTGTTTCTATATTTAATAGAAATAAACATTTACAAAGAAAGAAGGGACAAGTTTCACATCAGTGGATAGTGTTTAAAATATAAAAGAAAACTATCACCTAAATGTGTTGGTGCTGGTAAATAGTGTTGGACTGAGCAGAGATTACAGTTAACCCTTGAACAACATGGTTTTGAAATGTACAGGTCCATTTAAACATACTTTTTTCAATAAATATGGTTGTTTTTTTTGAGATTTGCAGCAATTTGAAGAAAAACTGTTAGACAAACCACATAGCCTAGAAATATTGAAAAATTAAGAAAACATTAGCTATGTCATGAATGCATACAATATAAATAGATACTAGTCTTACATATGTCAACTGACTGTTGATGTTATTGGTAAGGCTTCTGGTCAACAGTAGGCTATAAATAGTTATGTTTTAGGGGAATCAAAAGTTAATGTGGATTTTGGACCTCAAGGAGGGTTGGCACCCCTAATTCCCATATTGTTAAGGGTCAACTATAATTTAGAATAGGAAGAAAGTTCTCTTTTTGTTTTGTTTTGACTGCTTTTGTATCACCTCATTTGGGGTATTGTTTTATGTTAGTAAACATTTTAACTTATAATTTAATCTTCTTTTTGTTAGCATTTAATTTGTTTGTTGAATTAATACAGTAAAGCAATCGTCACCTGACTTACTAGGTAGCGTGGGTTACATGCACTTCATGGCAGCCTGGAACAGACCCCTGTGGGTGGTCAGCAGTCAGCCATTCAAAGAATCATTCCCCACCAATGTGGAGAAAGTGTTTGGGAACTCCAACTTAAAAGATATGGTACTTCACATATATGATATTTACATAGAGTAGCCCTGAAAGATTGCTCATAGATAGGTAGCTGACTTTCAGAACAGTTGAAATTGAAGTATGTGACATACTAATAAGATACAACTGAGGGAAGGAAACAAAGTCGATTCAAATCTGCTGCCTCTATTTTTCTGCAGCTAGGTTAAATCAAATCACAGGTCTAACTGATTTTCACATGAGTGACAGTGGTTCCTGTTCCACAATAGGTATAAGCAGAGAGGTATTTATTTTTTAAAAAAATAAGAATTCTGGCGAGTCACGCCTGCTGGCTTAGGTAGATACAAACATTAATAATAATGATTAATAATAATGACAATAGCTATAACCTAACAGTGACGTTACAGAGACTATTTTAAGCACACAGCATAGAAGTCATAGATCTGGGACTCAAATTCAGAAATTTTGGCTTCAGAGTCTGCCTTTCACTATAACAGTTCACCTCTTATAATAGACTTAGATAGGCAAATACTAGAGAGAATAAAGCATAGAGAGATACAACAATAGACAAAGAAACCAAGAGCTATAAAGACACACACACAGGCAAAAACATTATGGAGATATGTATGTAGATATTATGTAGACATTATGTAAACATTATGTAGGTATGTATGATAACAATGTACTACATGTGCAGAGATCCACTTAAACCCTTGAATTTTAGCTTGAAAAATAAAAACCATCTTCCCCACTTGTCATCCAAAAATATCAGCACAGAGAAGGGAGAAGGTCAAACAAAAGTCACTGTTTAATTTAATTTTTTTTCCAAATTCTCATTGGAAACTTCTAGCATGATAAATGCTCTTGATCAATGTCAGGACACTTTCTCACTAGTGTAGAAATAAAGAAGGAGCCTGGAGCCAGGAGAGACCTACACATATTTTAACAATGAAAGAAGCGTGTGATGTGTGCAGCTGACATCCTAGGGAGTGTGAGTTAGCAAGGGACTCTCCCCATGCGCCTTCCTGGGCTGCACATGCAAGATGTAGCCAACATTGAGAATCCTGGAGAACAGCAACTGTTCTAGGAATGACTGCTTTTATCTATTTTCTCTTCTGCCCCTAGAGGACCCGGGAGTTTAAGCAACAGGAGACGTGAACTTAATACTTGGATAAGTTTTCCAAACTCTTGATGTCTCAGTCTCTGTGATGGTAGTAAAACAATATAAAAACTCACAATAGTAATGATAATAATAATAATAATAGTTGCCCTGAAGTCTTGTCATGATGATTACAGAAAGTATAAATGGAGTAGTAATTTTAAATTACAGTAGTTATTCTAAAGTTAATAAGCCTCTTTTCCAACTTCAGCATATGAAGGAAATCCAAGGGGAATGAAATGTGTCCACTTTCTAATGCCCTCCCTAGCGAAGGCCCAACAACATTTCAGGCCAGTTTTACTCTGCTACAATTCATTTGCACTTAAGTGCATCTGACCTATAATAAGTTCATGAGAACTTTAGAAGAATAATTACATTTTAGCAGGAGATAACCATTTAAGTCAAAGAAAGCTCTCTCTTGGTGATAATTTGGACTGTTTAGGCCAGTTTCAGGAGTACCCTTAGGGGAGGGGTAATCTTTAAACACTGACTTGACAGCCGAGGGAAAGGAAGTCTGGTCAGACTCTTCCTCGGCTGATGGGGAACTCATTCTTGATGCCAAGAAATCAACTAGAAGTTGCTGGAGATTCTTTCCTATCCTGGATTCATCCCAGGATAAATTGAATTGCTATAGGATTGCTCATCATTTAAAAACTTCAAGACTCAAATAGGAAAATTCACCATGGTGAAAATTCAAGAACTATGAAAGACTGTGGAAAAGATATGTTGAAGAAAGAAATGATCCTGATTTTCTTCAAATATAATCTGAGAAAAGGAGCATTCATTGAGCCCCATCATTCATTGAGCATTGTGCTATCATGGGTATTGTCACATAAAAAATCATACTTAATTCTCACGACACAACTAAAGGAAAGTACCTGTATTTTATTTGGCTTTTACTACCATATACTCACTATCAAAATTACGAAAAATGAAAAAAGTATTGATATAAACATTTTAAAAAACATAATTTGTTCGTAAAGGCAATAGCTATTATTTTTGTGTGTTTACTTGTAACATTTCTCAGTATATGCATGATGTATTTTATACAGTTTACATATTACCCTTAAATCATTAATCCTGTTATTTTCACTTATTGTGTGCAGTTTAATGTTTGTATAATATTTTGTCATATGAGTATTTTTGTATTTATGAATGTATACATTAATATAGAAAATTTACATGAATAATACAAAACAGACATTAAAAATAACCTTTCTGCAGGACAAATTAGTTATAAGTATACTGAATTGGGAGAATCAATTTGGAAATAAAATTAACACCGAAGCACTATTTAGTTGCCATAATAAAATTTATTTGCCCAGAACAGGTTTATTTGTAGCTGTTATGAAGCTGAATTTCTGAAACTCATTCTCAGAAAGGTACTGATGGCTTTAGTGCCTTAAATGCCTTATATATTTAAAATTGATAAGTAAATGAAAATATCAGAGGAGAAAACAACTTCTAAATAACTGATTCTACCCCTCCTTTATTTCCATTTCTAATCTTACATTTAGGTAGAAATATCTATTACTCAGAACAAATCATCAGGACAAAGTATAATTTTAACTGGCTATGGCACGATTCTCACCAGTGTGGAGCTCAGATATGTTTTCTGTGTACATGGGCAGTTAGTAGCAGCTTTGGAGCAATAATTACACCTGTGGAATCAACAGTGTATAGACTGATGTCTACAGTAGCCTACCTCATAGGTCTTCTCTGTTGTCTGCAAAGCATCAATAAATAATATCTCAATATGGAATCTGTCTTAAAGTTCAGAGCAGTTTTATCTTAGACACACTGGGAAAAAGTTTATAAATAAAACTTTCAAAATAGTTTTATAAATATAAAATCTGAGGGAAGCTTTTATATATCAATTTATACATAACTGTCTTCATCATCTCTCTCTCTCTCTCGATATTGACATAGACATAGACATAGATGTAGATACACGTGTAGGTCTCCACTGCTTCTGAAGCTCTCCAGTAGAGGCAGTAATCTTGAGAATAACCCAATAACTATTACAAAAATGTTCTTCCTGGGTGCTTAACACCTTGATTTGTGGTTCCTGCTTGGTCCAGTCAATGGCAGGCGTGGTTTCCTACATTCCTTCTCTCTCAGCTTTGGCTCTAAGTGTGAAGGAAGGCATGGGGCTAGAGAGCGCATGGCTGCTAAATGAGCTACTGAAATGTATTTAACTCTTCCCCTATAGTTGGATATTCAGCTATTCCTACATGTTTACATTACAAACAATGCAGTTGTTACCGTATTTAAGCCTAAATCCTTATCAACATGTCTTGTTATGTCCTATAATAAATATTTTAAAATACACTTTTTCATGTAATATATACTAAATATATTTATACCCAAATCATTTTCTAGAAAATATATTTTAATTTACACCATCACCACTGGTTTATTAATGCGTGTGCTTCCCCACATTTTAGGGGAACTCTTTAGGGTACTTTTTGAATTAAAATGACTTAAAGACCCAAAAAGGAGACAAGACTTAATGATGGTCTTTCAAGTACATTGTAATTTGTAGAAGAGACAAATTACCTCATACAAAGAACACCCCTGGGATCAGCCTTCTAATGAAATCCAACTCACCTTTTTTGACACCTACTATACTGTCATAGGTATCTTGGACACATTATTTTATGTAATCCTGACAACAACTCCAGGAGGCTATTGCTTTATTTTTATTGTTGAATCTTTGGAAACTGTTTCAGAGAGGTTAATTAACTTGCCATTGATAAAACAGCTTCAGCGATATTGAGCTTCACACTGACACAGGCCAAACAGCAAAATGAAAGTAAGCAGACCACACTGCTTCTCAAATCCCACCATATAAAGGGCTGATAATTCAAATAAATCATACCCCTACTGAATATTCCCTTCTCTGTGGTCTTTCATCTTACGTTTAATTAAAATGTGGGTAACAAATCCCATTTCACCATATTCATTATTCATGCAAACTCACGAGTCACATACAAGTGACAGTACAATATTGAGAATTTCTATAAAACCATTTATCACCATCACTTCTTTGCATTTACTGTTGCTTAATAAACAGTAGATACCATCTCTTGGCACAATGAGGCAGGCACACACACAAAAAGAAAAGAATTCTGCAACATTTAATTAATGGCAATACCTAACAATTATTTATGTGAGCTCATTACAATCTGCTGTTTGTTACAATCCATCCATAATTTTGAAATAATGGTAAATGATATTATTGTAACCAAACAATAAATTTGGTTAAAAGAGAACACTCACATATGGAAGTAGATGGAACTATCTGCCCTTAAAAATGTGTAACTATATATCAGCTGTTGAAACAACCACTTATGTTAAATGCGATCACTTCTTCCCTCTGGTTTCAAATCTGGGGTGACTTGGAGAAGAGGGAAATTTGTATTGTATGTATTTACTTCACATAGAAAAGGCACAATGGCTAAATGAAGTCAGTTACAACTTGGAGGCAGCTTCGTAGATGAGAAATGGTATACAACAATAGTTACTGAAAATTACGATGTTATAAAACACTGCTGGAGTTTATCAGAAACATGAATAGTGCTTGTCTCAACCTAGTGCTGTTGGTCTCTATGCATGTGAATCTCAAAGATACCTCCTTAAAAAAAAAAAAGCTTTATTGTGATGTAATTTATATGCCATACAGCTCAACAATATACAGTGTAGAATTTAACAGTTTTTAATATGTTCTCATAGTTGTGCAAACATCACTACAATATAACTTTAGAATTTTCATCACTCCAAAAGGAATCCCTATACCCATTACAGTCATTCCCCATTTCTCTCTGCCTCCACAATCCCCAGGCTTAGATGGACCCATCTTGTGTTTTGGTGTAGACCTGGGGCTTTATGACATTCAACATTTCGTGTGAAAAATAAAGAATCAAGCCTGGGCAATGTAGTGAGACCTCATTTCTACTAACGTTAAAAAGAAAGTAGCTGGGTATGGTGTCGTGCGCCTGTCATTCCAGCTATTCAGGAGGCCGAGGTAAGAGAATCACTTGAGCCCAGGAGATTGAGCCTGCAGTGAGCTGTGATTGTGCCACTGAACTACAGCCTGGGTGACAGAGCAAGACCCTGTCTCAAAAATAAATAAACAAATAAATAAACAAATAAATAAATAAATTAGTTAAATAGAAAGGATCAGAGCTCCGATTGGAGTAGACAGTTTGACAACCTGTGTCACACCTTAAAATATAGAATTTCTGTTTCCTTTTAAATTTATATGTACTTTCCTAGCTGAATACTTTGCTTTCTTTTCCAGAAGATTGCAAAGAATAAAGCTACCTTTACTAAACAGTAGTAGTCTAGCTCATTTAGCCAGTAAGAAAAGTATTTTTTAAAAAACGGAGTTTCTCTGAGTATTTAGATAAAATATTTCAGAATATGCAGAAGGAATGGGAACCAGTTTGTTTTTATAAAAAGCAACCACATGGCCGGGCGCAGTGGCTCACATCTGTAATCCCAGCACTTTGGGAGGCCAAGGCGGGCGGATCACGAGGTCAGGAGATCGAGACCATCCTGGCTAACACGGTGAAACCCCGTCTCTACTAAAAAATACAAAAAATTAGCCGGGCGTGGTGGCGGGCGCCTGTAGTCCCAGCTACTCGGGAGGCTGAGGCAGGAGAATAGCGTGAACCCGGGAGGTGGAGCTTGCAGTGAGCGGAGATCGATCGCGCCACTGCATTCCAGCCTGGGCAACAGAGCGAGACTCTGTCTCAAAACAAAACAAAACAAAACACAAAGGGACCACATGAACTCAACGGTGTAAGAATAACAGGGAAACATGCAGAGGAACTCTGGCTACTACAGTAGAAAACAATCTGAACAAGTCAAAATCCACCTTTCCCGGTGGCCCAGCCTCCCTTGACCTGAGAGCCCTAGGATCTTTGAACTTAGTAACTGTTGCGTGTATTCCAATATTATTAGCTCATGATCCAATGCAACATTTTCATCTCCTTTCCTCAATAAGGACCTCTTTTGGGACAAAGCTTGCCTGTTATCTGGACACAAGTGCAGCAGGCAGGGGGGCAACATGACTTAGTCCCATGATACCATTAGCATGGTGGACCTGGTTCTCTATTTGTAGAAGGAGGTTAATTGGATGAACCTAAATATTGCTTTCAATTTGATGTCTGTAATTGTCCGAGACTACATTACTTGCGTTGCTCCATGTTCATCCTAGGATCCACCTGAAAAGAGCAGCATTCACAACCCATGACCACTGTGCCCTAGCCATCCACTCCCATCACAGATTTAGGAGAAGGAGTGGACATATTCCCTGCAAAACAAAGGCAACACCAGGCCAGTGAGAAGCCGCATTACCCGGGCCCTCAGGCAGCATCAGACGTGGAAAAGAGCAATTGTCAGAGTAAAGTATTTGCTTATCCAGTGGAATTTGTGATTACTGTTCAGTGGATTCATGGAGATCAATCTTCTCCAAAGACAGGCTTTCCATTTTCATCAATCAGTGCTCCTCACTGGCATCAGCACACATGAGCATGCACATAAATACATATATACACACACATACATATATACACACAAGCGTACACATAACACGGCACATGAAGCTCCACCTCTGGGCTTTTGTTTGGGACCTGCTCTCCGCTCATACCTAGCAGGCCACAGTTTTCGGGGATCCAGACACTGGGCAGAATGGATGGAAAGCATGGCTGTGAGAGGAGGTTGAACATTGACAAGGGAGCTGAGGCCACAGGGAAAGTAGGGGATGCTGTGAGAAATAATTTAAAGCATAGAGAGAGCAGGTGGTATGATGCTCTGAAGTCTCATAACCATAGTCTCTGAGGACAGGACAGAGTGATCCACTTCATGGTGATGGGTAGCCCCTGAGAGGGAAGAGCAAGGCAATCTATCCTCAGACTTAGTTTTAGAAAGATCACAACGGCATAAAACACACACTAGTGGTGTTTTTTTAAAAAAGGAGTGGGAGGGAATGTCCCTCAAAGTTAATATATATAGCAGTCACCTGGAATGCGTGTCTAAAATGAAGATTTCTTTCTCTCTTCCAGAGACTATGGTTGAGATTAAACAAAATTATCTCTAAGTAAAGCATGAAAGTGCCTGGAATATAAAAGGCAAAGTAGAATAAAAAGTAGCTGCTCTCCTGCTGATGGTGATTTCTATGGTGATGGTGACAAGGACGTTGACTCTCTACTTGGGATTCAAGAAGCCTGGTCACATCTGGAAAGGTAGGTCCTGTCCAGGGAAGCCATCTGCCAGAGGGTCTTTTTTTCTTTGTCTTCTTTTCAATGTTGTATTTGGCATTCAAAAATATGGGATCTCAAGTCAATGACTTAGAAAAATTGACTGAATAAAATGTTTCCATGAACAATATAAAAAGATTAGCAATATTTGCAAATACATCAATTTGACTTTGTTTAATAGTTTTGCTTATATTTTCAGCAGATATCCATTATGCTATAATAATATGTATTATAAGATAAATCCCCTTGTTATTTTTCTTTTCACATCGAATTTTTATTCCACTCTTTCTATGTTTTTAATTGATATGTAGTAATTGTACATATTATGTGATATAGCATGATGTTCCAATGCATGGATACACAGTGTAATGATCAAATCAGGGTAATTAGCATGACTGCCACCTCAAATATTTAAAATTTCTTTGTAGTAAGAATATTCCAAATCTTGTCTTCTAGATGTTTTGAAATATTTAATACATTATCATTAACTATAGTCACCCTACTGTGAAATAGGACACCAGAACTTATTCTTCCTATATCATTGTAATGTAGTACCCATTGACCAAACTATTTCCATTTCCCCCTCCTCCTTACCCGACCCAGTCTCTGGTAAACACTATCCTATTCTCTAAGTTTGTGAGATCAGCTTTATAGACTCTAACATGTAAGTGAGATCGTGCAGTATTAGTTTTTCTGTGTCTGGTTCATTTCACTTAGCATGATGCTCTCCAGGTTGATCTACATTATTGCAAATTGCAGGATTTGATTCTATTTTATGGCTGAATAGTATTTCATTGCATAAATTTATCAATTTCTTTATCCATTCATTCACTGATCGATACTTAGGTTGATTCCATATGTTGGCTGTTGTGAATAATGCTGAAATAAACGTGAAGGTGCGGATAACTCTTTGACATGTTGATTTAATTCTTTTGGATACATACACAGTAGTAGAATTGATGGATTATATGGTAGTTCTAGTTTTAATTTTTTGAGGTGACACCATACTGTTTTCTATAATGGCTGTACTAATTGACATTCCCACCAACAGTGTATAAGGGATTCCTTTTTCTCCATATCTTCTCCAACAATTGTTATATTTTTTTACTTTTGATAACAGCCATTCTAACTGGAGTAAGGCGATACCTCACTGTTGTTTTGATTTGCCAGAATTTCTTAATCTCAATCCTCTGGTTCTCTAAGGCAGTGCTTCTGGGCCCTGACTGCACTTTGAAATAATCTGAGTATCTTTCAAAAATATTACATCAGAAGCAATTCTTTATGATTTTTGGGTGTTAGGATCAAGCACTGAAATTTTAATGAAGTTCTCCAGAGAATTTTAATTGCACATAGATTTGGAAACTGCTGGACAAGTTACAAAACTCTGGTTTCACCTTCACCTAAGGCTTCAACTAAAAATGCAGACTTCTGGGCCTAACCCCAGATGTAGTGAAATGGATTACCTGGAACCAGTGGTGGAGGTGGATGACTTTCATGTTTCCTAGCACCCTGGTTGGATTTCTATGCATATTAAGGCATAAATCACTGCCTTAGAGGGATGGACTGCATATAAGTCATACCTTATCTCATCTCATCCTATCTCCAGGGAAGGGTTGCTGTCTTACTCAATCTTCAAAGAATAATCAACAGCTTTTTTCAGAATGCTTGACATATAGGGCCACAAATATTTTCACATTGCTCAACTATATTGCAATGCATTTCATGCTTCTAAAATTTAGTAGAATGGAATATATTTGCCTATATAAATATATACATACATATATAAATGTAAATAGGTTCTAAAACCAGTAATGGGTCTTTTATCTAAAAGCAACATATGTACAGTTCATTCTGGTGGATGCATTTTTATTTTACTTTTTCTTCCATTAATAGAAGGAGAGAAGAGAAGGGCATTCAACAGATATGTGTTGAGCCCTCACTATCTCCTAGGTGCTGAAGCCCTGCCTTCCACTGAGGCACATGACCCCTGAAGAGCCATCAGGGTATAAGAAATCTGAAATGTAGAGTTTTGTATGGGTTAGATTTTTATTTACATTTTCCAAACTACATCTGTTTAATTTATCCTCCCCAGCTTGAAGTGGAAACTCCCAGCAGCTAAAAAAGCAGTAACCCAATACCTGAATCAAGATGAATACATTTGCAATCATTTATACTTTCATCTCTTTTTCATGCTGGAGACCTTGTGTGGGTCTTGTCTTGTCATTGCATTAGCATTTGGACAAATGATAAGCCACTCCCTACCCTTCAACTGTGAGCCAAGGCAAACAGATTTATCAATGTCTATACCTTTTAATTTTTTCTTTTTTTTTCTTTTTATTATACTTCAAGTTTTAGGGTACATGTGCACAACATGCAGGTTTGTTACATGTATATATACATGTGCCATGTTGGTGTGCTGCACCCATTAACTCGTCATTTAACATTAGGTATATCTCCTAATTTTTTCTTTTTTGATGAATCATTGAAAAAATATGGTAGGTTCTTCAGTCAAATTTAAGGATCCTCAATAGTCTTGTTAGTGATATCAAAGTAAATAAGTGATTTACCCAGTGAGATGAAAGGCCCATCATAGAATGTGAAATGAGAACCCTGATATACTCAAGACAGATTGTTTGGGAATAGTGAATATATATTTATATCAATATATATTGTTCAGTACTAAGTCTGATAAACCCTGTCTTTTACATTTTACTTAATGATGCTTTTGAGAGCTTGATGATCCATTCTGTCATATTTTGCACAAAAATCATGGTAGCAAAATTGAAAGAAAAGGTGGGGACATAAAACAAATGTTTAAAATAGCTTGATATATAACTCTTGTTGAAACTTAAACACTTTAGAAAGCACTGAGTTTATGATCTGGTCTTTTGAAAGCTTCTGCTCATTTTTGTGTCAGCATATTTAATGCCTGTGAAGGACAAATCTTTTTTAAAATTTGATCATAGCATTTATGAGTTCATATTATAAAGCCCTATTCATACCTACAATGGACAGAAACCAGAGCAAAGACTCAAATATCCTGTCTCTTTGCAACGATTGCTACCATTAAAAGCCTAGGGCACAGAGGCCTTCACTCAGTACTCTCCAGGCAGGACAGAGAAGTTGAGGGCAGTGGCTGCAGGTAGCAAAATCTGCAGAGTCATGCAGGAAGCATTATCGTTTTATTTCTGAGGCTTTCTCATCTCCTGCCAGAGGTTGATCACAGAGCTCCAGATTATTTGAACACCAGGGAAGTGTGGGTAGAAGGTTACACAGAACCTGCTGTTGGAAACTTGGGTGGGAAGTTGGGGGTCTGGACTCCCCTGGTGTATTTCCAGAGGTGTGTCTGGATGCTTCTTTCCCTCCACCCCTGCAGGAACCTGAGCTGCCTCTCTTCATCTCTCTTTACTCTCTAACATATTCCCCTCATCCTATTTCCCAATGAAGTATTTCCTTCATCCTTGTTTTTCACATTTATTATTCCAGATGCCAAATGATCACCTGCCTCTTTCCAGAGTCTAAGATTCAGCTTGCTGCTTCTGCTCATTGGACCTAATTTGTGTCTTTTGGCTCATGCTGCCTTCTTGCCCATTTCCAATGGGTCTGTTTTATTGTGGTCAAAATACCCTGTATGTAAAATTGTTTTCTCAATTAGCTTCTGAATCCCTGAAGTCCTTTCAATTCCTTGGAGGACTTTCTGAACTTCTGAGCCAGGCTTATGGTTGTGATTTCAAGATGAATGGAGAGGCCCGACTTCAAAGAACTCAAAATGGAGCAGAGGAGAGTGGGTCTAGGAACGGGGCCAGCATGGTGGGTTCACAGAAGGTCAGAAGACTGAGGAAGACCAGGGCACCAGAGAAAATCACTCTGAAACATTGCTCATAATACCATAGCATCCCCTATCAGGTTTCTCTTCCACGGTACCATTAGAAGTAAAAATATGTTCAATATAGACCTCACATAAGCCTCTGTGTTCAAATGAAAAGATTTTCTTTCCTACTCCAACAGTCTGCTTCTGATGTCTCTGCTTCCCAGAGTCCAGCTTTCTTTCCTCTCTCTTTGACTTTACTGCCTTTCACCCCTTCTTTCTCATCACTACCTCTTTCTCACTGGAATATTCTGTCAGTCTCAGAGGCTGCCCAGAAAGAGCGATGTCATGGGTTTGCCTAAAAAGAGTGGCCACTTGCCCTGAAAACAGAAAATGTAAAGGTCACCTGCTTTGACTTGTATTGTCCCTGAGCCCCCAAGGCTTTGTCCTGCCTCTTGCTTGTGTAAGGTGCACCAATACAAGGTTGTAAACCAAATACACAACTCTAAGGCCCCCCAGACATCTGAATGGACTTCCTTCTCAGCCAGGACACTCTTAAAATTTAACCTGAGAGACTGGTTAAGGCCATGACAGGAAGTAGGGGTCGGACATGCTTCATTTTACCTCTCTGGCACTAAGATCAACACAGACCTTAAGTCTGATAAGAAGCATTTATGATCTATTCTCTCTGAAGCCTGTTACCTGAAGGCTTCCTCTGCACAATAAGAATTTGGTCTCCACAATCCTTTATCTTAACCCAGATATTCCTTTCTAGTGATTCCAGGTCTTTAGATAAACTCAACAAATTGTCAACCAGAAAAATTTGAAAACTACCTATGACCTGGAAGCTCCTCAGCTTCAAGTTGTCCCACTTTTCTGAACCAAACCAATGTATTTCTTAATGTATTTGATTGAAGTTTCATGTCTCCCTGAAATGTATAAAACCAAGCCTCACACCGGCCATGTTGGGCACATGTTCTCAGGGTCTCCTGAGGGTTGCATCATGGGCCATGGTCACTCATATTTGGCTCAGAATCAATCTCTTCAAATGTTTTACAGAGTTTGACTCTTTTCTTTTTTTTTTGTTATACTTTAAATTTTAGGGTACATGTGCACAATGTGCAGGTTTGATACATATGCATACATGTGCCATGTTGGTGTGCTGCACCCATTAGCTCATCATTTACATTAAGTATATCTCCTAATGCTATCCCTCTCCTGTCTCCCCACCCCACAACAGGCCCCGGTGTGTGATGTTCCCCATCCTGTGTCCAAGTGTTCTCATTGTTCAATTCCCACCTATGAGTGAGAACATGCAGTGTTTGGTTTTTTGTCCTTGCGACAGTTTGCTGAGAATGATGGTTTCCAGCTTCATCCATGTCCCTACAAAGGACATGAACTCATCATTTTTTATGGCTGCATAGTATTCCCTGGTGTATATGTGCCACATTTTCTTAATCCAGTCTATCATTGTTGGACATTTGGGTTGGTTCCAAGTCTTTGCTATTGTGAATAGTGCCACAATAAACATATGTGTGCATGTGTCTTTACAGCAGCATGATTTATAATCCTTTGGGTATATACCCAGTAATGGGATGGCTGGGTCAAATGGTATTTCTAGTTCTAGACTCCTGAGGAATTGCCACACTGACTTCCACAATGGTTGAACTAGTTTACAGTCCCACCAACAGTGTAAATGTGTTCCTATTTCTCCACATCCTCTCCAGCACCTGTTGTTTCCTGAATTTTTAATGATCGCCATTCTATCTGGTGTGAAATGGTGTCTCATTGTGGTTTTGATTTACATTTCTCTGATGGCCAGTGATGATGAGCATTTTTTCACGTGTCTGTTGGCTGCATAAATGTCTTCTCCTGAAAAGTTTCTGTTCATATCCTTCACCCACTTGTTGATGGGGTTGTTTGTTTTTTTCTTGTAAATTTGTTTGAGTTCTTTGTAGATTCTGGATATCAGCCCTTTGTCAGATGAGTAGATTGCAAAAATTTTCTCCAATTCTGTAGGTTGCCTGTTCACTCTGATGGTAGTTTCTTTTGCTGTGCAGGAGCTCTTTAGTTTAATGAGATCCCATTTGTCAATTTTGGCTTTTGTTGCCATTGCTTTTGGTGTTTTAGACATGAAGTCCTTGCCCATGCCTATGTCCCGAATGGCAATGCCTAGGTTTTCTTCTAGGGTTTTGATGGTTTTAGGTCTAACATTTAAGTCTTTAATCCATCTTGAATTAATTTTTCTGTAAAGTGTAAGGAAGAGATCCAGTTTCAGCTTTCTACATATGGCTAGCCAGTTTTCCCAGCACCATTTATTAAATAGGAAATCTTTTCCCCATTTCTTGTTTTTCTCAGGTTTGTCAAAGATTGGATAGTTGTAGATGTGCAGCATTATTTCTGAGGGCTCTGTTCTGTTCCATTGATCTATATCTCTGTTTTGGTACCAGTACCATGCTGTTTTGGTTACTGTAGCCTTGTAGTATAGTTTGAATTCAGGTAGTGTGATGCCTCCAGCTTTGTTCTTTTGGCTTAGGATTGACTTGGCAATGTGGGCTCTTTTTTGGTTCCATATGAACTTTAAAGTTGTTTTTTCCAATTCTGTGAAGAAAGTCATTGGTAGCTTGATGGGGATGGCATTGAATCTATAAATTACCTTGGGCAGTATGGCCATTGTCATGATATTGTTTCTTCCTATCCATGAGCATGGAATGTTCTTCTGTTTGTTTGTATCCTCTTTTATTTCCTTGAGCAGTGGTTTGTAGTTCTCCTTGAAGAGGTGCTTCACATCCCTTGTAAGTTGGATTCTTAGGTGTTTTATTCCTTTGAAGCAATTGTGAATGGGATTTCACTCATGATTTGGCTCTCTGTTTGTCTGTTATTGGTGTATAAGAATGCTTGTGATTTTTGCACATTGATTTTGTATCCTGAGACTTTGCTGAGGTTGCTTATCAGCTTAAGGAGATTTGGGGCTGAGATGATGGGGTTTTCTAGATATACAATCATGTCGTCTGCAAACAGGGACAATTTGACTTCCTCTTTTCCTAACTAAATACCCTTTATTTCCTTCTCCTGACTCTCTTCTTTGACAAGGTGCTCACTTGTGTAGGGTGATCCAATCATTTCAAGCCAACAAGCTTCCCAAACAAGCAAAAATACCTTTTGAAACCTTTCCATATTCTACACTTTCTAGGTGGGCTGCCCTTTTCTCTTGTCTACTGAGCAAAGTCTTTCTGATTTGAGACTCAGTTCAGGTATTACATCTTTTTCTGAGATTAGGCTTTGTCTATTCTTCCTCTTCTCCCAGCCCCATCACACCAGCCACCTCACCTCCACGGGAAAGCCTCCTGTCTACACTTTGTGTTTCTGCTCTTCTCTGCCAGGCTCTGCACCCTTCTCCAGGGTGATTCCCACTACTGGGTACTGTCTGCTTACCTGTGCCCTCTGGTCCCACAGTATGCTCCCTTCCTCCATGTCTATAGCTCCATTGCCCAGGGTAGTAACCAGCACATGAGAGCAGAAGAGGGCAACCTACTGACTAAGAGCGTTTATGCACTGGAAGGAGTCACTGGATGAAATCATAAACAAATATCCCCGGGGATAATGATGTTTCCAGTGAAGGAAAAACACAACAATGATAATGGTTACCAAGCTCTAAGAAAACAATGAATTTGAGAGGGCAACAGAAATAACGGCAGGCTTCTTGGTTTCCAGATATAATCCAGGACTCTAAGTGTAGGTAAAACAAAACAACAAAGCAAAAACAAAACAAGAAACATAATATCAAACTACAGTATTTTCTTAATGTTCAAATTCAAGAACCTAATGTATAGCCCCTTGCCAACATTTATAAAGAGCAATGTTTTCTGAGAACTTTGTAAAGGAAAGAATCAAAAATTTACTTCTTAAAGGATATTTCATATTTCTCCCCAAGACCCTTACATTGAATTGGTAAATTAATTAAAAGTACTAAGAAAACACGGTCCAACAATAAACTTCTCATAAGAAAATGGCAGATGTGTCAGTAACATTTAAAAGCTATATGCATAACCTCCTGCTTGACCTCAGTAATTCACAATTACTTATCCCTCAGTCAGTTTGCATCAAAGTGAGTTAAAATAATGTCCAGGAGTAAATTTACTCACTGAGATATCAGCAAAAGGAAATAGAAATATCACAGGATAATTGAGAGAAAAGAAAGTGTGAAACTCTTTTATTTCTTTGATAAAACATACTGCTAATGAGCTTCTAAAACATGATTTGCCAAGAAATAATCAACACAAAGGAGCACGTTTTAGGTCTCATGTTCACTGCTTGTTGGTTGATTTTTTTATTAAGGCTGAAAGAGGACAGGGCTAGAATGCCACCATGAGTAATTACAACTCTCAAGGACTCAGATGGCATATTTAGGAAGCGACATTTTGACATGGAGTTTAGACACCCAATCACTTTTTCTCAGGCATCCTCAAGCCTTCCTGGGCACAAACCCCTACAGCATGAGCACTGGTCCCATGTCCTAGGACCACAAAAATACAAATGCATGCCTCTCTGTTTGTAGTCCCATGAGACATGCTTGCTGCTTTTAGAGTGACTGGCCACAAGTGTGCAAGATCCTATAGGCAGCAGCAAGGGAAATAAGAAAAAATAAAAAATAAAGTCTGAGTTTATGTATTTTTAAAAATGTAATAAATTCAGTGTAAAAGTTTTTCATCTGGAATTGGATTTTTTTTTAAAGTCTGTAAGTGTGCATTTTGTACAAATAACAGAATTTAAAAAGACATTGCTGAATCCTATTTCCCAAAGGTCACCATCATCCTTCAATATTGATTGAATTCCAAATTGCACCTTATTCCACTTCTGTTGGCCTTTAGAATAAGGTCAGTATCCAGTAGCTGCTTGGTTTTCTGAAAAGAACCCTGAAACGACAGCCAGGAAAAGTCAGTTCTTGTTGCTGGATTTATGAGTCACATAACCCCGGAAGAAGTTCTGAGGCTCAGTTATGTGGACAGCAATACCTGCTCCACCTACCCCAGAACACTGGCATCTAGAACATCAACAAAAAAAGTCAGTATTTCTGGACTTTCTAGATAACTGCCAGAGGCTAATCATTTCCCATCCCCCTAACAGTGGGCTAGGTGCAGTCAGTTTCTGCAACTCTTATCAATGTTTCCTCTTTAGTCATGAATATTAGCATAGAAGTTTTGCAAGGCGTTTAGGGAGGATAAGAATATAAGGACATTACAGAGTTCTCTGAAGAATGCAAAGGCATATCTGTTCAGAGACCTGGGACAAAAGCCAGGCTTCCTTCTGGGTTCTCCAAACCTCACACACCTTGACACGTTTCTTTGCTCATCTTCCTCATTCCCTCAAGAGACTACTGTTCTTTGAGATTATCTTTTTCTGTTCATCTCAGTTCCCCCATTCCTCCAGCCAGGAACTCTCTCCTGGAACCCCCTCCATCACCCATCTAACCCTGCTCACTTCAAGACTGATCTTCCAGTCCTCCAACCTGAGGTTCTCAGGACAATTCAGCCACCAATGAGTCTCTCTTCTGACCACTTCTCTGTTATCAGAGGAATTTCACTCCTCTGTGCTCTTGAAAACTTATTGTATACCACCAAGTGTTCTTAGTTATCTATCAAAAGTTTGCTTTATTCATCCCCTTGAGAGGAGGGATGGTGCCTTAAAGTTTGCTCTATTGCCCACAGCATCTAGCACAGCATCTTGCTAATGAAGCACATAAGAAACAAATATTGCTGACTGATGGAGTGCTGGTTGGAATACCAGAAGCCTTTTTTGGTAGGAGAGGATTATATTGTCTTTGATACTTCCATTGACACATAACACTTTCTTTTCGACCACAATACTGAAAGTAAAATAATTAAATAATAAAACTTGTTGAACTAAGTTATCTTTCACTGAAATAAGAGTTATATTAATGTCATGCTGGCTCCTCCTAAATGTCTGTGGAATGGATATTTCTTCCTTGTATTCAAAATATCGCTTTCTAAAAACTCTGTCTGCTCCTGAAACTCCTGTCTTCCTTTCAATTAAGAAATTTTACGGGAAAGCCTAGTTTCTTTCCCCTAATACTATTGTTTTTGTTGGAAATGAAGCCAGTCCTAGTTTTAAGCCAGACTTAGAGATCATTGCGAGAATTTTCAAAGTATAAAGCCAGTTAATAAAGAGCTTCACAAAAAAAAAAAAAACTTTTAGAACTGACATTTTATACAGAACTTTAAGGCTAGGATGCATATTTTTTAATTTCTGAAAAATAAAAATGTCTTGTATATGAGAGGAAACTGTGCTCTCCTTTCCCATATGGAATTAATTACAGATAATCATTGTATTACGTCCTCTTTTTTTTTTTTTACTTGTATAAGAACAATGCCATGTTTCTTTTATGTGACTAAAAGAATTAGCCTCTATAAATAGAGTGATTGTCCTTGTCAGAAACAAATCAGTTTCCACAAGGATCTTTTTAAGTATCCTTTTAATAATTCAGTTTGGCTGAACATTATAAATGAAATTAATTAAATGAGTATGTATATAAATTACCTGGTTAAGAGACTGATCATCGCCATTATTACTAATAATAATACAATTAATTTTAAAGAAATATTCAGAGTGAAAGAAACCAGACTCCCAAAGAGAAAACAAAGGTACATTCCATCTATTTAAAATGGAAAATGCAAAATTTTCTACACTGAGAGAGAACTCCCTGGGACAGAGATCAATGGCTCCCTAGGACAACGGGAGGGATGGGAATAAGAATAAGAAATTGCAGAAACAAAAACACTCTTTAAGAGGATGGCTATGATCACCATGCTCACTACCTTTATTGAGGTGATGATTTCACAGGCATATATGTAAGTCAAACTTACACAATTGTACACTTTGAGTATGTGCACAAATACAGTGTGCTTAATTGTACTTCAACAAAGATAATATCTTAAAATGTGTTCATTGGTGGTGCATGAGATTATCAGGTTGTGACCTTCTACTTCATGGCCTCAATCCTCCTGCCCTCCAGGTGCCCCCTGGCCAGCCCCCTACAACATCCAGCTGCCGTGCTATGCCAAAGCTGTGGTCTCTTGATAGCAGCATTCTCCTTCCCTGTCTTAAACATAAGTGCCCTCAGACTCTACTCAGACTCTCTGTTTCATTTCTTTTCTTTTCTTTCTGGCAGAGTTTTGCTCTTGTTGCCCAGGCTGGAGTGCAATGGGGCGATCTCGGCTCTTTGCATCTTCCGCCTCCCAGGTTCAAGCGATTCTCCCACTTCAGCCTCCCGAGTAGCTGAGTAGCTGGGATTACAGGTGCCTGCCACCATGCCCAGCTGATTTTTTGTATTTTTAGTACAGATAGATAGGGGTTTCACTATGTTGGCCAGGCTGCTCTCGAACTCCTGACATCTGGTGATCCACCTGCCTCAGCCTCCCAAAGTGCTGGAATTACAGGCATGAGCCACCACACCCAGCCCTCAGACTCTATTTCTATTGAAGCATGTTCAAAAGAAAGCACCAATATAATATTCAATACGGAAAACATTCACAACCCCAAATGCTTTTCTCTCTCTCTCTCACACACCCACACACATCCACATCCACACACTCATTACTTTGCTTTAACAGGTATCAACATTCTCAACCAAAGAAACAAAATTACCTAACTGGACAGACAGGCATCAGGATAGATGGAAATCAGGTTGGCGTGTGGTATCACAGATAAGGGTGATGGATTATACTCAAGATCAGCCCACATGGGACTTAACGTGTTCACTCATCCACTTATTCATTTGTGCAATATGCATATTTAAACATCTATAGGCAAAGTCTGTTGCTCATTTCTGAGCATCCAGAGAGGAAGAAAATAATCTCCCTGTCCTTCTGCTCTCACAGAAGGACAATAAATAGATACATATTTCCAGTGCAATGTGAGTCATTAGAGAACATTTCTGGCAAAACACATTTCCTCATCCAATGTGCCTCCCTGAGGTTTTTCATTCACATGCATATTTGTATGTATTTACTATACCCATATATCTTAAAAGGATATACTGTTGCTTTACATTTTAAAGACTTATAAAAATGATTTCTAGAATAATAGGATCAAGTACTCAATTCTTTCAGATGTCTTTGGAAGGCTTATTGGAAGAGGTGACATTGAATCTGAGTCTAGAATCTTGAATGTTTCAATGTTGTTATCACTGAGCTGTATTTGAGGTGTTAGTTACATTTTTTTCTTCCTCATAAGAATAAAGTTTCTAAATAAAGTTTTCCATATCACTATCCATATCACACATAAAGGTGACCATACCATTAAATTATTTTGCATTAATTTATATTTCTTTACTCACAAATTTGGGGGAACTTTAAGTCTTTCAGAGAACTCTGCCGAGTTTAGGGAAATAGAAACCAATCAAAAAACAAAAACCTCTCCCTCAACCAGCATATTCCTTCTCATCCTGGATGAGGACTTTCATTCTGGGCAGAGCAGGCTGGCAATAACGAAGAAGAAATGAGTCCGAAATAGGTAAGCATTTTCTTTTAATTTAGGTGTGTTCTGTTCCGCCCAGTCCCTTTCCCAGAGCTAGAAAATATTAAATCACCTTTCCTGTGACTTGGCTAACCAAGTGTAAAAGCCCATTCTTGGGGCACACCTGTAGAAATAGGATGATATTCTAAGCTTCGTCCTGAAGACTCCAATTAGGTGGAATCTACTGTGAAGGAAAGAAACAGAAAACAATCTCAAAAGACTAACTGTATGCCGGGTACTTCTGAATATCTGGAGATTCAAGTTGTGGTGCTCTTTTATGTGGCTATCTAGGCCTTTATTCACACTGTTCAGAGTGGGGAAAAGTCTGTCTCCCATTGTCGTTGCTGGAAGTTTTTCTAGGACATCATGTGAAACCCTTTCCTTTTTCTTCCTCACACTCCTAACTCTTATATTTTCTTCTAATAAACAATGTGTCAAAGAACTGGTTGATTTTATATGTTCTCCCCCTGTGGCTGCTGTGGGCAAAAGCACTCTGACATTGATCTCATTCCGGAGATGCCCTGTCCTATGGCTTCTAATCAGCACGGAGCTGTCAGTTTAAATTCCCTGAGAAACTCTCCTGTCTTGGGGGCTTGATGTAAGAAATGGCAGCAGGAAATGGAGAGCCCAGGAAAAGAGACATACTGTATTTCAGACTCATCAAGGAGTCATTTTCCCATCCAAATATCTCATCAAGTAGCCGGGTAATTTCTCATGGGCTCTTGCAGTGCCCTTCACTTTGTGACCCCTTGTTTAGGTTTCGATTTTGATTTGCTTTTCAAGATTATAAAAACAAAGAAAGGCATGGTACAATCTAGAAGGAGTGTGGCTACGGTAGTGAAGGAGAAAAAACAAACAAAAGCAAAAAATTTAAAAACATGGCCTCTGTCTATTTTCTTCTTATTTTTGCCTCAGTGTCCCATTGCTTATTACCAGTCTCTTTAAAACAAATAAGCTAGTTAAATAAATATATTTGTGCAACACCAATATAGAACTCTATGCTAGACAGTGGATGAAAACCCAAGCAGTCCCTAATTTTATTCCTGCATGAGGTTCAGATCTACTGAGTGCAATGTGGACGTGATCATAATGAAGTCAAAGCTGTAACATGCCAAGCACTCTGTTTAATATGAACATTTCTGATTACTTTAGTGGACTGAGCTCACACATTGTATCACTTCTTCCAAACTTCCAATTCAAATAACAGAAATTCTAGGGGAAAAACTGAATAGAGAGTTAAGCTTAACACCAAGGATGCATTCCAGAGCATGGCTTTGCGAAAACAGGTACTGTCAAATAAGTCTTAAGGTAGGTGCACAAATTGGCATAACTATTACGAAGGAGAATTAAGAAAGACCTCACAAAACTAAACAAACAAACAACAACAAAAAGCATTTGTCCCAGTACTGTCACTTTTAGGAATGCATTCTCAAGACAAATCACCAACAATATCAAAATACATATGCACAAGATTATTAATTGCATCATTATCTGCCATTACAAATA
Source organism: Pan paniscus (assembly GCF_029289425.2). Classification (NCBI taxonomy): domain Eukaryota; kingdom Metazoa; phylum Chordata; class Mammalia; order Primates; family Hominidae; genus Pan; species Pan paniscus. The sequence continues at coordinate 49,948,167 of NC_073262.2, forward strand.
TTAGAAATAAATGACCATATGTAAGAGATTGGGTGAGTAAACTCTGATACATACACCTGTTATGGAATGATTTCCAGGAAATATTGCTAAGTCAAAAAAATTAAATTTAAAAGGGAATTAAAAATATGGTATTTTGTGTAAGATAATTTGATAAGTAAAAATATTTGTGTTGTGAACATATCATTACTAAGAAACACTGTAAAATTAAGCCATATGTTTATGAGATTTCTGACCTATGAAAGGTAAACAGGAATGGAGTAGAAATGTTGAAAGTGCAGGCAGCATCCTTCTTTGGTTATATTTTTGTATAGTTTTGACTTAGAATGCAAAGTTAATGTTTACACATTCTACAGTATAAAATAAAATCATTAAGCATTGGGAAGAAGAAAAATCCTAAAATGAAATAAATGGAATTCAAACAAAAGAAAATGGCATAACTTAATTTCAAACAAATATCATAACTACTCTGAAAAAAATCAGTTATAACTTAAGTAGCTTTTAAGGGAAGTGCTTTGACTATATACCCTCAGACTGCAAACAAAATTAGCTGTGGACGAACCCCAAACTCTTGTATTCATGTTATTAGGTTTCTTTATCCAGTACTATGAGTTAGCAGTTCCGAAACTACCTTCTGTTTCTGATAGATATAAGTAAAAAACTAAGTATAATGAATGTAACAGGGATCAGATCTCCCAGGGTTGAGGGGCTTACAAATATGAAAAAGAAATAAAAGTATAGTGAATCCTATGGCGTTTGATTGGAATTGGAGATATTGAAATGTAGACAAGGTTTTAGAGAATTAGAGATAAATATATGGAGAAGTCAAAATATTTTCATCTCTCCATCTATTAATTCTTCCTAGCTCCACTGAGCCCAGAAACAGTGGCACACAGAGCAAGGAGGACATCAGAAGCCCACATGTTGGATTCTAAATACTCTTCTCCATGAAAAGGAATCTGGGCTCCTTGGGAAATGGCTGATTTCAGGTCTAGGACAAGGAATGTCCACAGTCACTTTGAATATCTTGTTCTGGGTCAGAAATAGGAAATATCTCAAGAATGACGGGGCACATCAGAAGGATTTATAGCCAGATTGAAGGAACTCTCATTGGCCAAATTTGGACAGTTGCTCATTAAAGCAGATTATGTCTATAATGGCTTATAAATAATTCAATGAAATGAAAACACGTGTCCATTTGGATAAAAATTAGGAATAAATAAAAAAATGGGGAAGATGGCAAAGCTTTTCTTTACAGTATAATGGCAACTATAAATGTAAAATAAAGGATGGAGCTGGAAAATTATCTGTCTCCATGGCAACCATCTTACAATTATAACTTTAGACAAAGCTACAGTATATACAAGAACTAATGGGTGTTTGATGAGGAGCAGGATATGTACATGCTCTGAAAGTCATCCATTAATTACAAAGGGAAAGCTGGTAACTTCACAGTGGAGAATCCTGGTAAACACCATCTTAACTAAGGATCAAAGTCAACGTCACTGGTGGCAGAACAAGCCAACAATGTGTACCTCCTAATTAAATTCACTGAGAAGAAAACGGCATCAGTTTTTTTTGGAATGCCTACCAACATGCCTAAACAAATCCACTCATAAGGAAAAATCAGACGTTAAAACGTTCAAAGAATATTCCACAAAATAAATTGCCTATACTGTTCAAAATATCAAAACTATGAATACAAAATCATAGACTATATTGGCATGAGCAGAAATTACATTTACAGGAATTGAGAAATAAAGGCAAAAAGTGAAGACAGAGCATAAACTGTATTCATTCATGTATCTGATCAGGAAAATTGAAAAACTAGGCAAAGACAACAACGTATGAGAAGTTTTGTTTGTTTATTTTTTTTTTACTTTTGGGACATATGAACCTGTCTATATTCAGGTCTGTGATATTAATGATAATTAATTGCTTCAGATAAACAGCTAATTATTACTTAATTTCTAAAATGGAAAATATTATATAAATATATCTAAATAGACCATATTAGTTAGGTATCTTTTTTTGGGCTAGGTAACAAACAATCCTCAATTCCCAGTGGCTTACAACAAAAAGGCTGGATTCCCATTGATGGCTTATGTCTTCCAGTGGGGGTCACCTGTTGATGTGCTCCATGTCTTCTTTAATCTGAGATACAGGTTAAAGGCAATGCACCTCTCTCGGACACTGACGCATGCCGTTGTCAGGTCTGGGAGAACTGAGACACAGCAGAACACTAGAGGCTATGAGAGTTTCTTCTCAACAGTGAGATGGGCCACTTCTGCTCTCATCCCACGACCAAGGTGTGTCACATGCCCAAGCATGGCACCCATGAGACAAGGAAGTAAAGCACTCTTAGGCAAGAACAGCAGGTAAATGGGGACAAATACTGCCAAACTGTTGACTTTATCTAAGTGTAAAACTATAAAATACTTATGGTAATGATTTGTAAATTAGGGGTAAAAAGGCTACAGAGGAAAACAAAAGAAGCCAAAATCAAGCACTCATAGAATATTGTTGGTAAAATTATAATGATGCATTTCTTTTCATTCTCTGTCTCCACATACACATATTCACTCACACACACACTGCATGCACAAATTTACATCTAGCTCTTTCCAGTCAAAATTATATTGGTGGCCAGGGTGTGGTGATTCACACCTGTAATCCCAGCACTTTGGGCCAGCCACTTAAGCCCAGGAGTTCAAGCCCAGCCTGGGTAACATGGCAAAACCCTATCTCTACACAAAATACAAAAATTAGCTTGGTGTGGTTGCATGTGCCTGTGGTCCCAACTACTTGGGAGGCTGAAGTCTGAGGTGAGAGGATCACCTGAGCCCAGGCAGGTAGAGGCTGCAGTGAGTCGTGATTATGCCCTTTCACTGCAGCTTGGGCAACAGAGTGAGACCGTGTCTCAAAAAAAAAAAAAAAAAAAGCTGTTAAAATTATCTAGGTTATTTTCAATTTTCCTTGTTGAAATAATGCCATAATGAACTTCTGTGATTACATTTTTATTTTTGTATATGATTATTTCTTTAAGGTCAATTTCCAAAAGTGGAATTACTGAATGAAACTGCATAATCATTTGAAGATTTCTGATGCACATTATCAAATTGCTTTCAAAAAAAATATTTGTCTAATTTATTCTGCCTTTGTTTCCCAGACTTACTATTGCACCCACTGTCCTGATGCTACGTAAGTTCTATTCTTTAGCATTCCTTTGTTGAACTACCGTGATCTGTGAAATACAACCAGAAGGAGGGATATTAAACTCCTCCCCTGATAACAGCATCCACACACATAAACACCAACAATTCTCCTCTTAAATGGAATTCAGTCTTTATTTCAGATTTTCCAGTAAATAAGAAGTATCTTGTCCTTAGGAAACTTTTGCCTATGCTTGCCTTAAAATATCAGTTCGATGAATTTGGTGTATTGGAATCCTCTATGCCTCATGTCCTCCTATAACAAGAGATATGCACAGGATATTCAGCGAATGTAAAAGTCCATTAACATGTTTAAGGAGTCTAGTGATGAACAATGGTAAAGAACATGTTTCATTATCTCTGCCAATCCAGCAGGACCCAGAGGCAAGCAAGACTCAGCATCTTCTGAGTCTGCCACCTGTCAGATCAGCAGCAGAAAAGGACAAAGGAAAACAAGAGTGTACGATCTATTTGTCCCAGATCTTCCTTTAGCCCCACCAAACCAGCTGCCCTAGCATTACCCTTTCTGCTGTGGTTATTGATCTCATTCATAAAAAAAATAACATTTGAGTGATAGCCGGCATTGCATTCTGCTATCCAGTGCAAGGAAGGAGTTCCTTCCTGCAATTAATTGGTTGTGACAGAGGAAAGGATTTATCAGATGCAAGAGGCATAACACTAGATTTCACATCAGGTACTTGAAGGACATGAATTTGGTTCATTAAATTATCTGTGTATGGCTGTTTTCAGGAATCCCATTCTCCAAAAAAGCTACACAACGAAGTTCAAATTTGATGAAGCTAGTATGCCCAGTGGCCCTTATCAAAAAGTATAGGTTTTCTCATTTTTAATGCCCTTGGTAACATCTCTCATTGGGAGCTGATGATATTTAGAGAAACAATTTTGTCTAGTGGGATGTGAGCTGGGTGGTTGCTCTCACAGAATAATCTCCTGAAGAGTTACTTTTATTTCTTTTTTTCTTGTCAGTGAGTATAGAATAACACGATCCCTTGCCCAATTAAGGAAATATATTTATCCCTATATCTATCTATAATCATGAGAGAGGAAAATAATCTGACGTTGAGTCTCTGTATCAGGATCTATTTTATTCAAACTCAAATATTATTAGTTGCCCCCTCTTTCTCCTCTTCTCACACTTGCTTCAGTTTTCTGAAATGTATTTTCTGTCTTTTGGTTTGTATAATTCCCTCTTCCCTGTTATAATCAGAATAGGTATCACATCTGACCATCTTCTTCATTTAGGGACCCTTCTCTGCCTCCTGCACAAGCTTATTCATAATTCCATAAAAACCTTTGTCAGCCTGTTTTGTCACAGATCATGTCCTGTTCACTTATATACCTTAACCTATTTTAAGAACCAATGTGCACCTAACACTATTCACTTGTTGAAAGATCAAAGAAAAAAAAAAAGAGAGAGAGAGAGATGCCAGATGCCAGCAGCCTCCCTATATCTGGGCTGTTGGGTTTTTATACATCGAATGGGAAGTAAGTGTCCAAGAGCTTGCAATCCATAAGGCCTCATATAGCATGTGCTGTAGGCTACATGGTCAGATTGGAACAATTGCAGGAAGCACATACCAGGTATATGCTGAATGACTGGTTATGGTCGTTAATTTTATGTGTAAACATGCCTGGGGGTAAGGAATGACCAGGTAGCTGAAAAACCTTCTTTCTGGATGTGTCCATGAGGGTGTTTCCAGAAGAGATGAGTGTTTGAGTTAGTTGACTGAGTAAAGATCATCCTCATCAATACAGACGGACATCATCCAATCCATGCAGGGTCTGAATAGAACAAAAAGGCAGAGGAAGGGCAAATTCAGTCTCTGCTTGAGCAGGGACTTCCTTCTTTTCCTATCATTGGACATCATTTTCCTGGTCCTCGGACCTGCAGGCTCAGACTGGTACTTACACTTTTTGCTCTCCTGGTTTTCAGGCCTTTGGGATTGGACTAAAGCCACACCACTGGATTTCCTAGGCCTCCAACTTGCAGAAAGGAGACTGTGGGGCTTCTCAGCCTCCATAATAGAGTGAGGCAATCTCTCATAATAAATATTTTTCTGTCTCTCTCAATAAATATACATATATACTACACATATAACAGTGCTTATTGACACTTTCTCTGGAGAGAGACTAATACAGAGTTCTCTGGAGAACTCTAATACATTGATAATGGGTTTGGTAACAAAACTTGGTTCCAGCCTGTCTGTCATAGATATCAATACGATACTGAGTTATATATAGGCATGCATCTACCAGTCAGTTATTTACAGGCAAAATTTGTGTATGTTTGTAAGACATAGTTGACCTAGGCTGAAACCTAACTCACCCTGTGGGCTCATTGCTTGATGAGTTAATATAAAGAATTATCATAAGAGAGCATAACCCAGGCAGAGAAAACAACCTATAGACTGAGAAGGAAGGTCAGAATTTCAGTTTATTTTACCTGCAAATCTGTGAATTCATTTCATATGCATGGAGATATTAGGTTATAGCTCTTTTCAACTTTTAGCAGTTGAATGGCAGAACATATTTAACTCTTGCATATAATTTTTCTCATGCTTGGTTCAAAATGAATTAAAATTGGAAATGTCTCCATCATGGTACAACAGGCATTGTTATGGTGAATGAATCTGCAGCTGCTGAGAAAACATTTAGTACCAAGGCTTTTATTTAGAAAATATAAAGCAATAAATGTCAAGTAAACCCTATGGGGTAGACATGACACTAAATGAGTCTAACTTTCAGCAGCAAAAGGGAGACTGGCAGAGCACAATTGTGGATGCTACTGAAAAAAATAAAAACTCTTCAAAATTATCCATCACACACTTCGACTCCTCAATCAAAACAGTTACATATGTCCCCCCAGCCACCTGCTTCAGATTCTTAATAGAGGGCTGTGAATTATTTGTCTTCATAAAATTTCAGCACTCAACATGGTCTCTGTCATACTGCACAAACTCAATCCTTGTTGAATTGTGAGTTATAGACATGGTTTCCCAAAATAATGAGCTACATCTAAGAAAGTTTTTTTTAAATCACTTCACTTATAAAGAATGTCATGTTACAGGGGTTATTCTTGTTAAACATGAGCTGGCAGGAAGAAACAGGATGAAAAATAAAAGAAAAAAGAAGCAGTCAGTATAAGAAGAAGAAAGAGATTAGATAGAGATTAAGAGGATTTGGGATAAGCAAACAGAGCAGGAGTAAGAGAGGCACAGAGAGAGATGGAAGGCAAAGATGAGAAAGAGAAATAAGGATAGGTGGGGGAAAGTGTGAAGATGTAAGAAGAAGAAAGTGGGACACTGATTGAGAGAGGAAGAGAGAATATTTCAGAAATCAAAATCTTCTGGCCAGGCATGGTGGCTCATGCCTGTAATCCCAGCACTTGTGGGAAGCTGAAGCTGGCGGATTATCTGAGGTCGGGAGTTTGAGACCAGCCTGGCCAACATGGTGAAACCTCATCTCTACTGAAAATACAAAAAAAAAAAAAAGAAAAATATATTATCCAGGCAAGGGGCAGGCACCTGTAGTCCCAGCTACTTGAGAGGCTAAGGCAGGAGAATTGCTTGAGCCCAGGAGGCAGAGGTTTCAGTGAGCCAAGATCACACCACTGCACTCACTCCAGCCTGGGTGACAGAGTGAGACTCCGTCTCAAAAAAAAAAAAAAAGTTTGGTTATTTTATACTTTCTTCTTCACACAGACTTCAGGCTGTCCTAATTAAGCAAGAAAAGGTTTGTTACCAGCAAAGATGGCATTCTCATGATGTAACTTTGGATATAAAGTTATTTTTCTCTAGTTGGAGAAAAATATCAGTAGTGCTAGAAGAAAAAGGGATTGATATTTTTCTTAAAGACATCAAGCAGACTTTTACAAACACTACTACAACACCAGGGCTCCTAGAGAACAAAGGCAGTGGTCGATGTCTACTCTAGCTTATCACCTAATTTCTGAAGTCCTAAAATCACTGGACTTTAAGAAAGCAGCCCATCAGCCACATTGAAATCGATGGTTGTCATGGTGAGGATATTCCTGGAAATAAAGACCTCTTTAGGCCAAGGCAACACGATTGCTTACAGGCAACAACTAACATTTCCGCATGGACAGCATAGTAGACTCTTTGAATTATAAAATCTTATATTTGAAGGAAATCTTAGAGATTGTCTTATCACCATTTCTTATAAGTCTACTAAAGATGAGGAAGTGGAGACCCAGATCAAGGGAGGGACTTATCGCAGGTCCCAGGAAGTATCACCCAAACTCCACTCCCCAGCCTCTTAGACTCACTGGAAAGAGGAAACTCAAAGCAGGCACAGAAGGAGAAGCTTTTTGGCATTGAAGCTCTCTTCCTGGGGGCTAAACCAACTGAAAGATTTCCTTTTATATTTCATGAGGCTGACCCAAGTCAGTAGTTCAGAGATGCATGGTGAAGCCCTGTGCCTCCCAGTGGGCAGTTATGCCCCATTCCTTGAGGACTGGCTTTGTATCACAATATTTTGCAAGGCCAATGCACTGGATTTTGACTTTTGTGGAGGTCCATTTTGAAAATGGATGCCAGACAGTAAGAGACAACAGATGACAAATAAATAAACATCTGAGAACTATCTCTGTCTTTCTCTCTCTCTCTTCATATATATGTATATAGATAGGTAGATAGGTGATAGATAGATATACATATAAACAGAAATATTTAAGCAGATATATATATATGGATGGATGGATGTATAGATAGATAGACAGATCTGCTTAAATATTTTTGTTTATTTTCTTTTGTATTACAAGAAACATCACATACTTTATCCCCATGTTTCTTTCCCAACTTTATCAGATGCCATCTTAAGATGGGTCAGATTAGAATGACAAGCAGAGATTTGAAATTAATTTATGAAAATCACCCTTTGGAAAATATACTGCAGAAACTGCCACAAAGAAGAAAAGTCCAGGAAACCTGTGCTGCACATCTGGCCTTGTGTGCATTTCAGTTAATATCAATGAGGGCCCCTATGTGCCAGGATCTCTGTTAGCAGCTGAGAGCACACATCATGGCTGAGCTCATTGCCAGCTGTTTGTCCTCTTTGGGCTTCAGATACTGGATCTGTAAGACAGAGTTTCATAATATTTCTCTCATGGGATTATTGCAAGGATTAAATGTGTTAATTTGTGTAAATTCCTCGGAATAATTTCTGCCATATAAGTGTTTCATAAATGTCAGCTATTAATATTCTGATTTATTTTTTCTTGGAGCCTTTTTGTACATTCTTGCCATCTGGCTTTGTTTCAGTGGGTGACTTTCCATTGGCCACATTCATGAGTCTTCACCCACCTATCTAACCTAGGTCCTGAGTCGAGTAAACTGGTTCCATTAACAAACACTTCATTAAGGTTGGTGAGTTTCATTGATTCTATGTAGGTTTAGAGTGTGGCACAGACCTGCAAAAGTTCATATAAGAGATGACAGTTAATTCAAATGTGGGCATTGTGAAATAAAGCAGATAATTCAATTCTTAAGTAATGATGATGACGCTTTAGTCTCTGCCACCTCAGGGCAGATTTCAGTCTAATAAAATAATGTGGAGAAAAAGCCTCCACCTTGTAACCCCCAATGATAATAGATTGGCGAGAGCATGGATTTGCTCCTAATCTCAGTTAGGGGATTCTGGTAAATGCTTAGTAACCAGCTCTCTGGAAAAAAAATAAATGAATAAAAATAAGTTAAAAAAATTAAAAAAAAACACTCATCTGTAGCATTTTCTTTTTTCATGGTATAAACGCTTTTACCTAGGCCAGTTTTGAGCTTTTACCTAGGCCATTGTTGAGTGACCATTGAACGTGGATTTGGGAAGAGAAGCACAAATGGGAGAGTCGGCAGGAGCCAGCCCCAGCACATCACCATATCGAGGTCACACTGACTTATTCTCTGAACTGGGATAAGTTAACATTTCAAATCCCCAGTTTCATTGCCTGTAAAGTGGAGACTAGGAAAGTTTCCTCAAATATTGATGGTAAGACTAAATAAGGTATTATATGAAAACTCTCACCATAGTATTTGACCTATAATAAAGATTCAAAAGTATCATTTCAGCAGGGCATGGTGGCTCATGCCTGTAATCCCAGCACTTTGGGAGGCCAAGGCAGGTAGATCACCTGAGGTCAGGAGTTCGAGACCAGCCTGGCCAACATGGTGAAACCCTGTCTCTACTAAAAATACAAAAATTAGCCGGGCATGGTGGTGAGTACCTGTAATCCCAGTTACTCGGGAGGCTGAGGCAGGAGAATTGCTTGAATCCGGAAGGTGGAAGTTGCAGTGAGCCGAGATTGTGCCAGTGCACTCTGGCTTAGGTGACGGATCGAGATTCTGTCTCAAAAAAAAAAGTAACATTTTCTCCCTTTCCTCTTTTTGTTTTTTTCTCCCTTTCCTCATTTTGTTTTATTCTGGATGTCAGGAGTATTCTGGGTAGCCAGATGTGGAAATATTGACACCAAGGCAGAGAAATACAGGAAAAGGGTCACAGACTTCTATGGCTTTATAATCAGTTTACTAATTGACATGTGACTCTAAATTTTGCCTAAACATAAAGCACCACGGCAAGAGGCCCTTTTGCTTCTGGTGTCCTTACATGAGACTGTTCCCCTATCAAGGGGTTAGAGTATTCACTCAGAGAAAGATACATGCATATCTGGGTTATATATATATACACACACATATAAATAAGATAAATCAGATTATTTCATTTCTGGGTATGTTTATTTTTCATGTGATTGTAAAATTAGACTCTCCTACACAGACATTAGTGACAGTGAGTTGTCCATATGTCCCCTCTTGTCTCATTGCTATTGTCTGCCTTCTCTCACACTGCAGCAGAGTCCTGTCTCAGCCTTTGACGCATTTTGAAATTCACATGTGAAAACAGCCTTTCTAGATCTAATCCATTTTGTTCTGTAGTAAGAATGTGGCTTGATATGGATTCACTTTCTGTTTTTTTCTACTTCTAGCCAATCTGAGACAATTTTCTAGCCTAAAGTTAATGTATTTTAATGGGAAGCTTGAATAATAGTCACAATGTGTCTTTGATATCCTCGTCAGGCATATAATCTTGGTCAACCCTGTGAGATAGACATCATTCAACTTATTTTATATAATTTGGGACTGATGATCTGAGATGTTCATCCTCTTCAAGTTGGCACAGATGTGGTTAGCCATTTCTGTGATACCCAACATTCCCTCTCCTTTTCTTCTCCCCACTGTATACTCAAATATGGCAATACATAATTAATTTAGTACTACATGCTCACTAGGTGCCAGTCACCAAGCTAGGCAGTGAGTAAATAAGACAGAAAGCAGGATTCCTTGTCAATCCTCATTCTATATGATTTTTCATCAAATTTTCACAGTTTCACAACTGCCTACTTTTGAAGACACTCAATTCCCTTGGCTTCCATGACCTAGGGATTTCTTTGTTAGGGATTTATCTTCCACTATTTTCTTTTTGAAAATTAAACTTTAGAGGTCTTAGACCCTCTCCTTTTACTATATATTCTTCCTCTAAGCAAAATTACACCACATCTCCAGCTTTAATTGCTATCTCTTGTGAGCTGAATTGTATCCTACCAAAATCTATATGTTGAAATCCTAAACCCAAGTGTGTCAGGCTATTACTGTATGTGGAAGTAGAAGCATTGAAGAGAAGTTAAAGTAAAATGAGATTGTATGGGTTGGCTCTAATTCAATACGACCACTGTCCTTATAAAAAGAGGATATCGGCACCAAGGGAAGAACATATGAAGGCACTGAAAGAAGATGACCAGTTTCAAGCCTAGGAGTGAAGCCTCAGAATCAACCTGCCAAGGCCTTGATCTTGGACTTCTAGCCTCCAGAACTATGAAGATGTAAATCTGTTATTTAAGCCATTCAATTCATACTTTGTTAAGACAGGCCCAACAAGCTAATACATCATCTATATGCAGGGGCTACCTAAATTTATGTTTCTAAACCAGCTGTCTTCTTTGAGCCCTAGACTGTGTTGTACAACTACAAGATATACCTTCTTGGATACTTTAAAACACATCTGCAAAACCAAATTAATGATATCTCCCATTCAGATATGGCCATCTTCCAGTATTCTCTCTCTACGTCCATGTCACTACCACCAAGCTTTACACATTTGTCTTTATTACCCTCATGTCATCACCCATTTTTGTCCATTTTACCCCCTAAATGTCTATGGAATTCATCCACTTCTCTATCTATCAACTTGGTCTAAGCTACCATTGTTTCTCATGTGTGCTATTATGCTAACCTCCTAACTGGTGTTCTTGGATCTGCTCTTACTTTTTCCAGTCCATTTTCCATGCTGCAACTAACCTACTGAGTTAACACCTTTCCTTCCACCCTCCCATTGCTTTTATCAGAAAGATGCCCACTTTAAGATGGTAGACAATGTGGTTCTGGGTCAGTTAACTGACTATCAGTTCATCAAAAGCCATTTGCTGAATTATGAGGATTTATTTTGTAGTTTTCTATTTTCTCTTTGTTCCTTCTTTGTCATTTGACCTTGAATCTGCCCCTACCCTCTTGTGGGCTCTTGTTCATGGTTGCAAAACAGCAGATCCAAAACATATACAGAGGTAAACAGCAGAGCGAAGAACAAACACAGAGACAGGGGCAAGACTAAAACTCTCAGTGATCAGTCCAACTGGTTGTGAGGTAAGTGGCTCACCAGTTTAGAAGAATTGACTCTAGGAATCAATTTCTGAAGAATTGATCTACTTATCCACTCCCTAAGAGTGCTAAGAGATCTGGGTACCACCATTCTTTCCAAGTTATTTCATACCAATTCCTTTTTTACAATCCTGCCAGTCACCTTCAAAGACAAAGGACTTTTTAGAGCCCAATGTAGTGGTTCCTAACTGGAGGTATAAAGCTGTCTTGGAGATGCTTCAAAATGTGGGAATCATTTTGTTGTCATAAGAAGCAGGGTAGAATTTGGGACCCAGATCCTAGCCTTTCTCAGATGAAGGTAAAAATGCCAAATATTTTTCTATGTAGGTAACAATTCCACCCAATAATGTCTCTGTTGAGAAACATTTGGAGTGCATGAGTCATCCCACCATAGGCCTTCCCACTTGCTGCTCTTTCTCCCTCCAGTGCTATCCCCACCCTCTCTTTTACCAAGTTAATTCCTACTTAACATGTAGACCTTGGATAAATTGCTACTTCATAGGAATGTTTTGACCTCCCAAATACGTCAAACTGTACACTCATAGCACTGTGTGCTCACAGTGTTATAGTTAGACATTTATAGAACAGTTGACTGTCTCTTTTCCCAGAAGTCTGTACAGCTCCATGCGGGTAAGAACCATACCTCCTTTTGGTAATGGCTTTTTCGGGTAATCCCCAGCACCTGACAGAGTACCCAGCACATGGAGGCACTCAGTCAGTGTTTGCAGACAGCAAAAGTTAATGAATGTGTGAATGCATAGGCCCTGATCTCAAGGGACTTGCTGTATGGCTGGCGACAGGGAACAGAGCCTGGTGTCAAGCCCAGCATAGAACCACCACTGAGCAAAAAAGGAGTCTGCCCACTCTGTGCAAAGTGCAGGGCTGGATGGAAGGTTAACCCCCCAATTACATTTTAAACCCTCAGGACTAAAATTAATCATTGGAATGGTGACACTTGATGTAAACCACTTCAAATGGATTGGCTGTGTAAAACCTCTGTCTTGCAGATGTCCTGAGTCAGCTCACGGGTAACCACACCAGCTTTTTTCTGGAGGATTCAAAATACCCCTGGACTGAAGAATGCTGCTGTTTGTTTGCTCCTCCAGCAAAGGCTCAGTTGTTTCTTAGAGAACAAAAGGAGGAAGCAGTGGTCTAGTGCTGGTCAGAGCAAACTTCAGAGCTGCAGGGTGAAAGGGCAGAAAATGATGGAAGAGAAAAATTGAACTGGAGATGAGGAGCAGGAAATAAAAGAGCCAGTTTTAAAATGTTTCCTGTAATTGAATAGAAACATGTGTCCCTCATTTGCAGAGGAACCCCAGGGCAGACAGACCACCTCAGGATATTCATTATTTCTTTAAATCCTTAATTGGGCACTTCAAAAGATCTCAATTAAGCTTTTTAAAAATACAAAGTTTCAGTTGAAAGAAATCCATGGGGACCTACACCATTCAGTCTCCTGGTCTGGACCAATGGCCTTATTAAAAACAGGAGGAGGTGATGTACAAAGGCATCATTCCTGAGTCATTGGTTAAAGGAAGCATTCAGACTGTCTCTTCCCCATTAATAGGCTAAGAATCAAGGAAACAAAACAAAACAAAACAAAATAAAAAAACAAGAGAAGACAGACAATTATGCCCTATTCAACTCTAACTCCCAAATGGAGTTGTGCACCCTAAGAGGCCACCTCATTCCTAATGCCTGTGAAAAAATAAAAGTCAGGGAAATACTTACGGTCCATACTGATCTGCTCTGAACTCTGCCTCTGCATTTGTGCACTTCAGTCCTGTCAACACTTGCATGCGTTGTGAATGGGCCCATCCACTTCTACTTTCAGGTTCTAAACAGCTCACTCCTCATGCTGAACTTGCCTCCCATGGCCTCAGCATCCAGTAATCCTGGTTAATTCTGCCCTCTGCTGGAAACTTGCTTTGTCCCTGCTGTGGTCACATTGGTCTCTAGTCTGCTGCTCTATAACTCATGATTGCTTTTCTAACATTGATCCTTTCTTCCTGTCCTTGGGTCCCTCTAATTCTAACAAGCAGAAATACTCATTATATTCCTAGTGTATGGAGCGCTGCCCAACCACTGCAAGCCAAAGACAAATGAAGGAATCTCAGCTCAGCAACTTGGAAATTTATCTCTGTCTTCCTTGCTTTCACTATGTTTGTTCTGTCCTTGAACCCCAGCTGATATACTTTTGCCTTTTCAATGTCACCACACCCACACAAGGCATTCTACAATTCCTTTTTCTGCTCAGTGCTCTAGATCAGCTATGACAGAGGACCTTTGTTGTTAGTAGAAGGAGTCTTAAGCCTAAAGTCTTAAAGCTGAACTGTAGACACCAGAGCTGAGTAATCATGGTTCTTCCAGAATCTTCCTGAATCTGCTGGGGCTTCCACTGTTTTGGAAGGCTGGAATGGCTAGCGCCATACTCTACATGAGTGGCCAATAGAGCCTGATGCTCGTTGCTCTGTTATGCAAAATCCTGGCTTTCCTAGACACCCACCCATTGCCAGTGACACACTCTCAAGAGGCCCCCAGCCTCTGCCTGGTAGCACACTACTTCTGTTGGGTGGTTTGCGACAGGTAGGATGCAGCCTTGCATATCTTTCTGATTACTGGGAGGCTGCCCTTTCTGAGGAAGGTCCTGGCACTTACTGGGTTTGTGATGGAGATTTCTTGGCTGTAGCCTGTCTCGGGGTGAGCACTGGGTGTAGGCTGATTCTATTCATCATCTCTAGCTTGTTTCTTCAGCTCTGTTTCAACTCTGTTAACCTGTTGTGATGTCTCTTTATACAGGTCAGCACAGCTCACACTCCTGACATGATCCCAGGGAACAGGTTGAAATGACTGAAGGAAAGCACATTTATTATAAACTGGTCCAAAGCCATTTGGGGCTTCTTGAGAAATATCACATTATCAACCTCAGGTACAAAACAGCTAGGTGTCCAATGAATATTCTCTCAATCAGTCAGGACAGCTCTTCCTAATGACCATTTTCTCTAAGGTTCTTCAGATTTCTCTAGTTATATTACAGGCAACTGATGCTTTATTGTCATCACAGAGTGACAAGTGGACAGAGGTAAGAAAGACAGTTAAATAATTATAAGTTTATCCATTGCAGCATTGTAGCAATAGTGTCATATTAGACACAACCTTAATGTTCATCCATAGGTTACTGGTTGAATAAATTGTGTGTCATTAAAAAAAAGAGTAATTTTCAACTATGAAATAAGATTTATTTCTATCAAATAATATAGTATGATTTACTGGATTTATCATGAAGTGAAAAAAGCAAGTAGACATTACTACGTATTGTAAGTAACTCTACCTCTATGTAAAAAGGAAGGAGCACTGAGGATATATACTTATATGTTTGTATACATGTAGGTATTTTACATGCTTTCTTGCAAAAAGAAATACAGGAAGTATATACCAGAATCTGAAGATAACAATTACTTGTGAGAAAAAAGTTGGATAGGAATGGAAGCTGAGTGTGGTGGCTCACACCTGTAATCCCAGCACTTTGGGAGGCTGAGGTGAGTAGATATCTTGAGCTTGGGAGTTCGAGCCCAGTCTAGGCAACATGGTCAAATCCCATATCTACAAAAAAAAAAATAATAATAATAATGGGGCATGGTGGTCTACACCATCGTCCCAGCTACTCAGGAGGCTGAGATGGGAAGATGGCTTGAGCCCAGGAGGCAGAGGTTACAGTGAGCCAAAATCATGCCACTGCACTGCAGTCTGGGTGATAGAGCCAGACCCTGTCACAAAAAAAAAAAAAAAAAAAAAAAAAGAAGAAGAAGAAAAAGAAAGAAATGGATATACAAATTTTCTGAGTATAGCTGTATATATAATCTTTACTTTAGAACTATATACATGTTTTACATATTCAAAAACTAAAACTAAAATGAGAGCTGAGCTATGAGGATGCAAAGGCATACGAATGACACGATGGATTTTGGCGGCTCAAGGGGAAGGGTGGGAGGGGGGTTGAGGAATGAAAGAATATACATTGGATATGTGTACACTGCTTGGGTAACGGGTGCACCAAATATAAGAAATCACCACTAAAGAGCTTATCTGTATAACCAAGCAGATTCCCCCAAAACTATTGAAATAAAACAAACAATGTAAATTATTTTTTAAGTTCACTTAGCTATTGCAATTATTATGTCTCCTTGTGAACAATTGTGTACTGAACTTTTAGTTCTTCCCACATTTCTCAGAAAACTTGAATTTGCCACAGTCTTCCTTTTCTCTCAAACTCCTGTTATTTTAAAGGGCAACTCCAAAATCCATATGGGTGAACTGAATAAATGCCTAACCATAAAGATTCTTGAGCTCCTCGAATCCATAAATCTTCCTAGGTAGAGCACCATTAGCCTGTGAATACAATGCTCACCTGGCAAAAAGCAATGCATCTCTAAAACTTTGCTCTAATATTCAATGTTCTGATCTTTGTCTTCTGTGTCTCCAGCTGCCTCATTGATTCTCCTCCACTCTCTCCCTTTCATCACCATCACATGGAATCCCTTCCTCCGTCCTGCAGCCTATATACACAGTGGTGCATCACTTTACCACTTTTTATATTTCTTTATCATGACTCTTCATATATCTAGAAACCTGAATAGAATGGGATAATTAATGACCTAGTTCTTAATACTTTTCAACTGTTTTTCTTTTTGCCTTTCCACTTTGACAGTTCACAGTAAGCATTTTATCTAGTTCCCAGTCTCAGAGGGAATGCTTCTAATATTTCACTGTGAAGTATGATGCATGCTGGAGGTGTTTAGTAAATATTCTTTAGTGTGTCAACGAAGAGCCCTTTTATCCCCAGGATTCTAGGAGATTTTATCATTGATGACTTTTTAATTTCATCACTTGATTTTCTGTATGTATTGAGGTGATTTTTCTCCTTCATTTTGTTAATATAGAGAATTGCAACTATTGATTTTTGACTATTAGACTAACTTCATATTCCTAGAGTAAATTCAACCATGGTTGTAATTTATTTTCTTTTTGTATAGTTAGCTGAGTGTCTGCAAATTTTTAAAGGGTTTGTATCTATCTCCATGCAAAAAGATAACATACTACTTACCTCTCTTATAATGGCCTTGACAGATTTTTCTCACAAAACAAGTTGGAAATATTATTTTTTCTTTATTCTCAAAAACATATTTGGGATTGTTACATTTCTTTTTTAAATATTTGCTAGAATTAATTAATGAAGTCATCTGGGCCTGAAGTTTTTTTATAGGAAGTTCTAAAAATATTGTTTCATTATTTTTAATAGATGCAGACTTATTTAGCATTCTTTTTTTTCTGTCAGTTTTGTAAACTATCTCTCTAGGAATTTGTCCGTTTATGTTCTGAAACATAGTAGACAATTTTGTAAATAATATTCTTATTTTAATGTTTGCAGGATCTGTCATGATGCACACTTACAAATTTCTGGATGTTTTTCACTACCAGTTTCACTAGTTATCGGTTATATTAGTCTTTTCCAAAAAATATATACTTTTGCTCAAAGAAAGTATAGTTGAGGTTTACAATGTGATGTTATGGTATACATACACATAGTAAAATTGTTACGTAGTGTGGCAGATTAACATATCTATTATCTCACACAGTCACTCTTGTGTGTGACAAGAGCAGCTAAAATCTACTTATTTAACAAAAATTCTTAACATAATACAATTATAGTAACTTTAGTCCTCAGGTTGTACATTAGATCTCTATACTTATTCATTCTATGTAGCTGCTATTTCATACCCTTTGACCTACATCTTCCCATTTCCTCTCCATACCTCCCCCTGCCCTTGCTAACCAATATTTTGCTCTCTATATTTGTGTATTTATTTTTTAATATTACACATATATATTAGACTATGCAATATTTTTCTTTCCGCATATGGCTTATTTACTTAGTGAAATGTCTTTCAGGTCCATTTATGTTGTGGCAAATAACATAGTCTCCTTTTTATGGCTTCCATTTGTCTAATTTATCTTTTGTTGTCTGTGTTTTTGTGGTCTTCTCCTATAAGTCTTTATTCAGACCAATGACCTGAAGTGTTTCCCCAATGTTTACTTCTAGAAGTTTCATAGTTTCAGGTATTATATTTAAGACTTCAGTCCATTTTGATTTGAATTTTGTGTATGGTGGATAAAGGAATCTATCTTCATTCTTCTGCATACGCTTATCCAGTATTCTCAGCATCATATATTGAAGAGACTGTCCTTTCCTCAGTGTATGTTCTTGGTGCTTTTGTCAATTATGAGTTGGCTGTAAATGCATGGATTTATTTCTGAGTCCTCTATTCTTTTCAATTGTCTATGTGTCTGTTTTAATACTAATACCATACTTTTTTGGTTACTATACCTTTGTAGTATATTTTGAAGTCAGGTAGTGTAATGCCTCCAGCTTTGTTCTTTTTGCTCCGTATTGCTTTGCCTACTTAGAGTCTCTTGTGGTTCCATACAGATTTTAGTTGTTTTTTTTTTTTTTTTTTCCTATTTCTGTGAAGAATGTCATTGGTGTTGTGGTAGAGATTGCATTGAATCTGTAAAGCCCTTTGGATAGTGTTGACATTTTAACAATATTAATTCTTCCAAAATTATGAACATAGGCTATCTTTTGTTTGTATGTGTGTGTTGTCTTCAGTTTATTAAATCAGTGTTTATAGTTTTCCTTGGAGATAACTTTCACTCCTTTGATTTAATTTATTCTACAGTATTTCATATGTTGTGTTACTATTGTAAATGAAATAGCTATCTTGATTATTTTTCAGTTGTTCACTGTTGGCATGTATAAATGGTAGTAAACTTTTACGTCAGTTTTGTATCCTACAACTTTATTGAACTTGTTTATACATGCTAACAGTTTTTAGGTAGCGTTTATATCATGTTGTCTACAAACAAGCATAATTTGACTTCTTCCTTTCCATTTCAGAGGTACTTAGCTTCTTTCTCTTGTCTAATTGCACTGTCTAGGACTTCTAATACTATGTTAAAGTGATGAACGTATTCATTCTTGACTTATTTCCAATCTTAAGAGGAAAAGTTCAATTTTCCCCATTGATTCTGATGTCAGCTGTGAGTTTGTCATATATGTCCTTTATTTTTGTATGTTCTTTCTGTATCCAGTTTGTTCAGTTTTTATCATAAAAGTATGTTGAATTTTGTCAAATACTACTTTACCATCTACTGATTTTATGATTTGTTTTTTTCCTTGATTCTGTTAATATGATATATCATGTTCATTGATTAGCATGTGTTGAACAATCCTTGTATCCCTGGAATGAATCCTTCTTGGTCATGGTGAATAATATTTCTAATGTGTTGTTGGATTCAGTTTGCTAGTATTTTAAAATAATTTTTGCATCTGTGTTCATCAGGGATATTGGCTTGTAGTTTTTCATCTTTGTTCTATACTTGTCTAGTTTTGGTATAAGGGTAATATTGACCTCATAGCATGAGTTTAAAAGTATTCTCCATCTTTGATTTTTTGGAATAGTTTGAATAGAAGTGGTATTAATTCTTCTGTTAAAGTTTCGTAGAATTCAACAGTGAAGCCATCAGGTCCTAGACTTTATATTGATGGGAGACTTTTTATTATTGCTTTGATTTCATTACTCATTATTGATCTGTTCAGGTTTCGCATTTCATCATGGTTCAATCTTAATAGGTTGTATGTGTCCAGTTATTAGTCTATTTTGATAGGTTTTCCAATTTGTTGGCATATAGTTGTTCATAATAGTCTCTATTGGTCAATTGCCTTTCTGTGGTATCAGTTATTTCTCTCTTTCATTTATAATTTTACTTGACTCTTCTTTCTCTTTTCTTAATCTAGCTAATGGTTTGTTAATTTTGCTGGACTTTTTGAAGACAAACCTTTCATTTTGTTGATTTTTTTGGGTGGGGGGGACAGAGTCTCGCTCTGTCGCCCAGGCTGGAGTGCAGTGGCTTGATCTCCGCTCACTGCAAGCTCTGCCTCCTGGGTTCACGCCATTCTCCTGCCTCAGCCTCCCCAGTAGCTGGGACTACAGGCGCCCGCCACCACACCCAGCTAAATTTTTTGTATTTTTTTAGTAGAGACGGGGTTTCACCGTGTTAGCCAAGATGGTTGTGGTCTCCTGACCTCGTGATCCACCCGCCTCGGCCTCCCAAAGTGCTGGGATTACAGGCATGAGCCACCGCACCTGGCTGATTTTTTTTTTTTTTTAGTGTCCATTTTATTTATAGCTGATCTGAATTTTTTTTTATTTTTTCCTTTTGCATAGCAGGGAGGCTGAGGTGGGGGAAATGCTTGAGTCTGGGAGTGTGCACCATCACACCAAATTAATTAATTAATTTTTTTTTTTTGTAGAGACAGGGGTCTCCCTGTGTTGTCTAGGCTAGTCTTGAACTCCTGGGCTCAAGAGATCTTCTTGCCTTGGCTTCCCAAAGCGCTGGAATTACAGACATGGGCCACTGTGTTTCACCTGCTCTGGTTTTTATTATTTTTGTCATTCTACTGATTTGGGGTTTGGTTTGTTCTTGCTTTTCTAATTCCTTGAAGTGCATAATTAGGTTGTTTGTGTCAAATCTTTATACTGTTTTGTTGTAGGCTTTTATTGCCATAAACATCTCTCTTAGCACTATTTTTGCTGTATCTCATAGATTTCAGAATATTGTATTTCCATTTTTACTTGTTTCAAGAAATTTTGAAATTTCTGCCTTAATTTCTTCATTGACCCAGTGGTCATTTAGGAATATGTGTTTTAATTTCCATGTATTTGTATAGTTTCCAAAATTCCTCATCGTATTCCATTGTGATCAGAAAAGATACTTGATAAAATTTTAACATTTTTGGATTTGTTGAGACTTGTTCTATGGCCAAAAGCATGGTTTATCCTGGAGAATGTTTCACATGCTGATGAGAAGAATGTATATTCTGCAGCAGTTGGGTAAAATGTTTCCTAAACATCATTATGCTCATTTGGTCTAGAGTGTTGTTTAACTGATGTTTCTTTATTAATCTTATGATCTTATGTCTAGATGAACTGTCCATTACCGAGAGTGGGGTGTTGAAGTCCCCAGTTATTATTGTGTTATGGTCCATCTCTCCATTTAACTCTACTAATGCTTGTGTTAAAACTTTGTGTGCATTGGCATTGGGCCATATATATTTACAATTCTTACATCTTCTTTCAGAATTGACCTCTTTATCATTATATAGTGACATTATTATTTACATCTTTTTACAGTCATTGACATGAAGTCTAAATTATCTCATAAAATTATAGTTACATTTGCTTGGAATATCTTTTTCCATTCTTTCATTTTTAGTCTCTGTGTCATTGTATGTGATGTCAGTTTCTTTTAGGCAGCATGTATTTGGTTCTTTTTTTTTAATTATTCATTCACTACATGTTTTAATTGGAACATTTAGTCCATTTACATGCAATACATGCAATGTTATTATTGATTTACTTTTCTTTGGTTGTTTTATAACTTCTCTCTTCCTTTCTTACCATCTTTTTTGTGGTTAATGGTTTCCTGTAGTAGTATATTTTAATCTATTGTTTTTGAGAGTTTATTTCTAGTTTCAGTGTATCTATTATACACTAAAATATATATGCATATATATACTTTTGCTTTGTGGTTACCGTGAGGCTTACAGAGAACATCTTGTAGACACAATAAGTAAGTTTAAACAGATGACAAGTAACTTTTATCACAAATAAACAGACAAATAACAAAAACTCTACACTTTAACTCTATCTCCCCTATTTTGACATTTTTGTGTCTTAATTTACATCTTTGTATATTGACTATCTCTTAACAGTTTTCCATAGTTATTTTTATTTTTGGATAGATTCATATTTGTGTTTCATACTAGAATGTGAGTGGGTTACACACCATAATTACAGTGTTAAAGTATTGATTCTGTGTACTTACTTTGGTCAGTGAGTTTTACACCTTCAAATGTTTTCTTTTTGCACATTTATATCATTTTATTTTAGACAAAAAACTCTCTTTGGCATGTCTTGTAAGAGAAGTCCAATGGTGACGAATTACCTTGGTATTTTTTTTTCTTTGCCTGAGAAAGACTCTGTCTCTCCTTCATATTTGAAGAAAAGCTTTGCTGGATACAGTATTTCTGCTTGAAAGTTTTTTTTCTTCTTCAGCACTTTGAATATTTCATCCTAGTCCCTCCTGGCCTGTCTTTTTTTCCCTGAGAAGTCTCTTGCCAGATGAATTAAAGGTAGTTTATTTGCTACTGACTTCTTTTTGTTGGCTTATTTCAGAATCCTTTCTTTGTCTTTGATATTTGAGATTTTGATTATCATACGCCTTAGGATAGTCTTATTGGGTTGAATCTGTTTAGTGATGTGTAATCTTCCTATTCCTGAATAATTGTATCTTTCTCTAGGTTTGAAAAGTTTTCTTTTATTGTTTTGTTTAATAAGCTTCCTACCCCTTGCTCTTTCTCCACTCTCCCTTTAGTGCTGATTATTCTAAGATTTGCAAGAAATATAAGTATTCTTTATATCTTCCAGATGTTCCTTATTCTTTTTCATTCTTTTTTTTCCTGATTGTATATTGTTCAATAGCCTGTCTTCAAACTCATTGATTTTTCTTCTGCTTCATCCTTTCTGTTATTGAGAGCCTCTAATGTATTTTTCAGTTCAATAAATTAATTTCTTAGTTCCAGGATTTCTGTTTAATTTTTAAATTATTCAATCTCCTTGTTAAATTTACCTGATACATTTCTGAATTGCTTTTCTGTGTTGTCTTAGAGTTTGCTGAGTTTCTTTGGGATCGTCATTTTGAATTCTTAATCTGAAAACTAACACATCACTCTCTCTTTATGGTTAGTCATTGGCTCCTTGTTTTTTTTTTCCATTTGGGGAGGTCATGGTTCCCTGTCTGTTCTTGTTTATTGTAGATATATGTGTATGGCTTCACATTGAAGAGGTATTCTAGTTATTTATTCTAGTCTTTGCTGTCGGGTTTGTTTAGGTCTTTTGAAGGTATGTATATTTACTTAGAGGTTCTTTGCAGTTGCCTATGAGTCCCCTTAGTCCTAGATCACTGTTTCCTTATCAGTACTAGATGGTGGCTTAAGTCAATGTTAGCCTTGGCTCTTGCAAACATGAAGAGCACTGCCCATCCTGGAAGGGAAAATTGCAAAATGGATATGTGGCTATGTGGAAAGGCTGGTGTGGGTGCCTGCCCAGAAGACCCATGGAACATGCCTCCTATAGCATAGTGCTAGTACATAGGCACTGTGATTTAGCATCTCCTTCCACTAAGATAAAGAGCAGGGTTTTATGGGCTGATTTTTTTAGTTCTTGCTGTTCTCATTCTTCACAGCTGCCTTTAGGTGTTTTCTACCTAAACACATTTGGAATGCTTCTCTTGGGTTGAGGCAGAAATGGTTTTTCTGCAAGGAAATCCAAAATGATGGGGACGCTAGTTGTCAGCCCCAATTTCACTTTTTTCCAATGTAGAAGCCATTAAGTCCAGGAGGAATTTTCTGGGCCTGGTGCCTGGTAGATTGGGAGGGAAGCATTGTGTATAGAGAATTCTATTTGTATTACCATTTCTCTGAGTTTTTAACCTCTTTGTGCCCCTGGGGACTTTCTCAGCTACAGATTTGAGTTCTAGGATATTGCTGATGATGATCTTGGCATTAAAAATTTGTTTTTGGCTTTCTCTTGGGGACAGTGAAGCCAGATTGCTTCTACTTCACAGTTTTTGTGCATCACCTGCAGCAAGGTCTGGCTTCATGGTGCTACTCTCTGGACTCTTTCTGGACTGGCCACCGCTGTGCCCCAGAAAGTGCTCACTCTGTGGATCATGGACTCACCTTCACAAGGGGGCCTTAAATAAAATAAATAGCAGCCATTGTTTTGAACTGAGATCCTCAACAAGGTCCTGATAGATAAATCATAATGGAGTCACTTATGCTAAATATCACAGAATCAAACAGAATTTAAGAATGGGTCTATTTTCCAAAAGAAAACAGGAGATTCACAGCAAGCAGTTATAAGAAGCCCAGATAATCTGACATTAATTCATACCAGGAAAGTAACTTTGAACCACCAATTCACTTTTTGTTCCTCATTTCTCCTTCCTTCAGTCTTTTCTGCCTATAAGATCCACCACCCCTGCTCTGCTCAACAAAGCACCTTTCTATTTCACAGATTGAATGCTGCCCTATCAGTGAATCAGCAATTAAAGCTAATTCGTTACTGATATGGTTTGGCTGTGTCCCCACCCAACTCTCACTTTGAATTGTAATAATCCCCATGTGTCAAGGGCAGAGCCAGGTGGAGATAGTTGAATTGTGGGGGTGGATTCCCCATTTCTGTTCTTATGAGAGTGAATAAGTCTCATGAGATCTGATGGCTTTTTCAAGGGGAGTTTCCATACACAAGCCCTCTTGCCTGGCCACCATGTTAGACATGACTTTGCTCCTCAGTTGCTTTCTGCCATGATTGGGAGGCCTCCCTAGCCATGTGGAACTGTGAGTCAATTAAACCTCTTCCCTTTATAAATTACCCAGGCTTGGTTATGCCTTTTTTAGCATCATGAGAACAGACTAATAGAGTTCTTAAATTCTTAAACTCAACTTCTTAAAATGTCATTCTTTGACAGCCTAGAAACATTTTATTTGCCCAATGAGTTATAGCTCTTCTCATCAAAAAGTGTAGTGTGTATATATATGTTCTATATACATATATATACATATATATGCATATATACACATATATATACATATATATGCATATATATGCATATATACACATATATATACATACACACATATATACGTATATATGTATACATACACACATATATACGTATATATGTATACATACACACATATATACGTATATATGTATACATACACACATATACGTATATATGTATACATACACACGTATATATGTATACATATATGTCTACACATATATATGTATACATATATGTCTACACATATATGTATACATATATGTATACATACGTATATATACATATATGTATACATACATATATATGTATACTTACACACATATAAGTATACATACACATACATATATGTATACATACACATATATGTATACATACATATATGTATACATACACATATATGTATACATACATATATGTATACATATACACGTATACATATATACATATACATGTATACATATATACGTATACATATATACATATATACGTATACATATATACGTATATACGTATACATATATACATATATACATATACATATATACATATACACACATATATATGTATACATAACAGTTGTTGTTGTTTCTTATTTCTGAATATTCTTTAATAGCCTTACAAGATTCACAGCTTGGCTCAACAGGTTGATACTATGGACTTCATGAGCCAGGCTTTCAGTTAGATTTTTCCAAAGGGATGCACTGACAGGGTATGGAAGGTTGGCAGGACCTTCTCTGCTTCTTTTCTGCTAGACCATTGGATGACTGCAGCTGAAATTCCCTACCTAAAATCACAAGTCACATACAGAAGCCCTCTTCTGTAGCTACTGTGATAACTTCCTTTCAAATTCTAAGAAAGATATTCTCTCTTTGTTCCTTCTTCTGTTTTTAATTTAATCCACTTTTTCTAGTTTTGCTAGTTGAAGAGTCTATCAGAATTAGTGTACCAATTTTTGAAAGCGAATTCTTCATCTACTTTTCATGGCTTCGAATGGCCTTAGATGTTATACCCTACTGATGGATAGCTACACTTCAAACCTGTTTAAATTATAAACACAAATATCTAATTGCCTGTTGGAAAACTCCATCCCAATTTACCATTCATATCTACACACAACATGTTGCAAAATAAATGTTTTATATCTAGCTTAAATGTGTTCTTTATCTCTGATTTCTTACCCAGTTGAATAATCTTTGTCAATAAAAAGTTTGTATTCAAGTGACATGTATTCAGGCCCGAAAATATGTGAAAGTTTAATTGTGAATTTCTGAGATTTTTTACCTCTCCCTTTAGAGAAAAGTTTAAGAATCTCATGTTTTTTGCTGTCTTCTTCTGCATGAGGGGGTTATTTATTTTTCACCTGTCACTTATGATCGAAGTTTTTGTGAGTCTCAGTTGTATGCACTCTCCTATCGAACTCCTTACCCTGGGAAGGCTGTAGGATTTATTTCTTTCTTCTCATTTATATGTTAAAAAGAGAAGCTGATGGAAGTCAATGTTAGCAGATACTTTTGAATGAAAATTGGCTTTCTTGGTTTCTTGAGTCACAGGAATTTTATTTTAAACTTATGTCTGTGAAAAAAGAAGATGCTGAGGCAAAGTTAACAAAAGTAGAGAGTTTATTTGCACTAAACTTGTGGATTGCAACCTGGGAGCATAGACTCAAGTTGCTCTGAATATACCCTTCAATTAGCAGCAGTCACAAGTAGATTTTTAAAGACAAAAAAAAAAAAAAAGAGGGAGAGGGAGCGAGCTGATACAAAGTTGTTTGTCAGGGTTTCTCATTGATTTAGGGAAACAGCATTGATTAGTGATTGGCTACACATTGTCAAGCTATAGGGTGTTGGTTATAGTGTCCGGAGCAATATTATGAGGTTAATGTTTTGCTATTTGTGTCAAGAGCAGGTTTAAGAAATGAACACACAGCTCAAGGGGGGAAGTGGGATATGACCTGCTGCAATCTCATTTGACATCTCTCTGGGCCTAATAATTTAAAAGGACTCATATTCCTCAGATAAAAGTTATTTTTTATTCCTCATGTCTGAGCTTTATTTTCTTTCTTTTTCTTTTATTTCTCTATTTCTTTTAGGGCAAATTCAGTAAATCATCTTTCTTATTTTAATCAAAACCCTTGTTTCCAGTGGGAACATTTTATGGTATTTATCCCTCCTTTAAGTTGGTTGATCCATTTACTATGATCAGTCTTGAGTATCTTGAGAGGGTGGTAGATGAAGCACCTCTTGCCCTGACCTTTATTTCTCATGGAGAACATGTACCATGGAGGTCATATAACTTCAAAACAGAGCTTGAGATCCAAAGAATCCTGATGTATTTGTAAATAGCGTAAGTAGTTTTAACTTTGAGTTCCCAGAAGGACCAATTTAGCCATTGGTCCTTCTGGCTCAATGCTACACACATAAAGAAAAAACCTGAGGATCACTTGATCCAAGTGCTGCAGTATTGGCTGTAGAAAACAAAACAAAACAAAACAAAACAAAAAACAAAAAACCCTCATCGTTCATCAAAATTGTTTCTCTTTTACTCATACAATGAATTAGTCACCGAGAGGTAGCTGACCTGCGAGAACCTACACTTGCCATGCTTCCTGGCCTTTAGGTGTAATCAAGTCACTTCTTACCACGGAGTTATAGGGAGCAGGTGTGCTTTTTTTTTACTATCAATTTTTCCTTCCACCACTTGGGTATAAATGGCTCCAAGATTAGGATACTGGAACAGTAAGATTAAGTCGTCTCTGTCACTGAAAGAGAGTTACCTGTCAATAGTTACACTTTTAGAGAGCAAGAAGTAACTTTGATTTTGTTAAACTACAAAAATTTGGGCAGTTAACTTGTTACCACAGTGCTATGGTTTGAATGTTTGAATCCCTTCAAAATTTATATGTTGAAATCCTAACCTACAAGGTAATGGAATTAGGAAGTGGGAACTTTGGAAGATAATTAGGTTGTGGGGGCAGAATACTCATGAATGAGATTAGTGCCCTTATAAAATAAAAGGACCAAGAGAGACCTCTTGCCCTCTCCAGCATGTGAGAAGACAGTAAAAGATGGCTGTCCATAGAATCAGGAAGCAGGTGCTCACAAGACACTAAATTTGCTAGTGCCTTGATCTTGGACTTCCCAGACAGCAAAACTGTGAGAAATAAATTTTAGTTGTTAAAACATGCATTTTATGGCATTTTGTTATTGCAGCCCAAGTAGACTAAGACATACAGATAGTGGTTGGAACTCACATTTATTGAAGTCTGTAACTACTGCAATTGTATTAGGAATTATTAAATTCTGCAATTTACTAGGAATTTTTACACGTTACTTTTAATTTTTCTGGTACACTTAGTTGGCAAATTTTATAACTAATTTACAGACAAGGAAACTGAGACTCATACAAGCTTATCTTGTCCAAAGTTAAAGCAAAACACTTAAGCATTTATCATTTTTAGATGGCCAGAATGTTTTCCCTTCATTACAGTTCTAACAACAAAATTTCTTCTCCTTATCCATACATTGGTCACATGACTCACCTTGGCCAATAAGTCGTCCATTCCACCAGCTACACTAATGCCAGAGTAGACATCTCGAAACCAAACAGAGCCTATTCAGAGCTCTCCACAGGACTTAGTGGACAGACATTGACATAGAAAACTTCATTCCATTGGAGCTACTTACTTAGAACATGTTCCCAAGCATCATTTTTATTGGAGGAACTAACTTCCTCTGCAAAATAAAGTCCAGCATGAATAAGGGCAGATCAAAGAAAGAGTCCTGGCCATGTTGAATTTTGGTTCTAGCACTTGAGACCTGGCAACTGTAACTATCTTGGTTCCTGTGAGCTTCCCCGACAACCCTCACAGTTACCTGAGCCAATAAAGTTTCAGTTATGCTTTAACTTGTGTGAGCTGAGTTTGTTACTTATTGCCAAAAAAGCCTAACTAACACAGTCATAAAATTTCACATAAAAGCGCCATAAGCCAGGTTTACTTCATGACTAACACTTCCTATTGTATCTCTTTCCCGGTACTTTTAGCTAAGCCTTATTTTAGCTAAGTTGTATCTATATATGTCGTTATTGCTCAGGCTCTTTTGACAAGGTAATTCACATGTTTCTTGTGTATTTATTTCTTTGAGATCAGATACCATTCTTACTGGTATTTTATGAATTGAGAAAATTGACAGCTGCAATGTCCTTCTATGTCTTGTCTTAACTTTTGTAGAATTTAGGAACCAAAGTTCAAAATTGAAAAATTAAAATTGTATGAAAGTCTCATCTCAATAACAGTTGATTTTTCAAATAAAAGAAAATATTATCTTTCTAGCATCTCCAGTTGTTCAAAGTTTTGAAGCTTAGAAGAACTATATTTTAAATCTCTCTCTCTAAATTTATGTGTGTATAGAAGTAAAACTGTTGGGTTAAAAATTAAGAATAAGGAGAAGCTGCAACATTACTGGGTTTATTTTTTGATGAGAAGCTGGTAATGGGGCAGGCAGCACCTTTCATGCTTTCGACACATGCATCAGATATACAAACTGGCCTGGAATTAAATCCCCTTAGAGTTTTCTCAGAAGAGGGAACCATATTTTAACTTAGAATTCATTCTGTTCATATAAATTCAAATATGTTTTTTCATTACACTGGGTGCCTCCCAGGTATAGGATAAGAAAAGAAACACTCATGAATCCCATATGACAGGAGGCACAGAATGCTAATGCAGACAAAATTCCCCTCATTGTTACTATCACTGGGTATACCATAAAAGAAGCAGCTTTTTTGTTCACAGCTCTGTCAAGAGGGAGGATCCACCTTTTGCTCAAACCCCAGTCAGAAATATACTCTTTTCTCTTAATAGAGAAGGGTTTATCAACCATCCTGGTATAGGGAACAGGTAACTGACCAGAGACTTAGAAAGCCAACATTAGAAAGGCAAAAAGGTATAGAGCCATACGAAGAAAGCAAAACCCTGCCTCCAAACCTATAATTTGTAGCAAACATTTTATACATCCTGTTGGAAAGAACAAAAGTTTACTTTAAATGTCATGCCAAAGACACCCAGCTTGAAGTACAAATTGAAATAACAAATAAGCAAAGTGGAAGAATTTTATATCCTGTATCAAGAAAGGACAGAACATGACTATTATCTTATAAAAAGAGATAAGAGACAAGGAGATCATAGGGTACTTGCAAAGAAACATGTAGAATATAGGATTCATTTATTTATGGCATGACTTTTTGGTCACAACATTCATAATTGTTTTATAAAATTGCATTGAAGTAACTTTGGAGTTATATGCTCATGCTTTCAATTCCACAATTAATACTGCATCTATAGACCACATAAAGCCATGAGTTGAAGAAATCTTGAAGCATGTATGAATTGTGGGTCCCCATTTGACGACTGTAGTCAAGACTGGGCCTCCCTTAAAAATAAGTGATCTGACTCTTCTCCAACCGCTCCTGTCTCCCACGGAGCAGCAGCCTGAGTGCTGAGGGTCTGATGGTATCCCTGGCCTGGATTTCCCTAGTTGGTGGTATTAGGAAGCTTATTGCTCAGCACTGGTTGGACAGCCCTTGAAGCAGCAAACTTTGCTTTTTCTCCCTGTTGGAAAAAACAAAGCTTTTGTGTCTGGAACTGGTTCCTTCCAGTGGGTTCCTGGTCTTGCTGACTTCAACAAAGTGGGTTCTTGGTCTTGCTGACTTCAAGAATGAAGCTGCGGACCTTCACGGTGAGTGTTACAGCTCTTAAAGATGGTGTGTCCGGAGTTTGTTCTTTCCCATGTTCAGATGTGTCCGGAGTTTCTTCCTTCTGGTGGGTTGGTGGTCTCGCTAACTTCAGGAATGAAGCCGCAGACCCTCACTGTGAGTGTTACAGCTCATAAAGGTAGTGCGGACCTGAAAAGTGAGCAGCAGCAAGATCTGTTGTGAAAAGCAAAAGAACAAATCTTCCACCACATGGAGGAGGATCTGAGTGGGTTGCCCCTGCTGGCTAGGGTGGCCAGCTTTTATTCCCTTATTTGGCTCCACCCACATCCTGCTGATTGGTCAGTTTTACAGAGCGCTGATTGGTCCATTTTACAGAGTGCTGATTGGTCCACTTTACAGAGTGCTGATTGGTGCATTTACAATCCTTTAGCTAGACACAGAGTGCTGATTGGTGTGTTTTTACAATGTGCTAATTGATGTGTTTACAATCCTTTAGCTAGACACAGAGCACTGATTGGTTCATTTTTACAGAGTGCTGATTGGTGCATTTGCAATCTTTTAGCTAGACACAGAGTGCTGATTGGTGCATTTACAATCCTTTAACTAGACACAGAACACTGATTGGTGCGTTTACAATAATCTAGCTAGACAGAAAAGTTCTCCAAGTCCCCAGTAAATCCAGAAGCCCAGCTGGCTTCACCTCTCAGTTTGTTCCCTGAGGGCAGCTTGCCTTTCTTCAGTCTCTCTTTTTTGACTGAATGGGGCATTGGAATCTGTTAGATTCAGCTGTTCCTCAGGGGTAAGCAGCTGTCCCAGTTTCTCAGGAATCAAGGATTTTCTGGGATGAGTACTTTCAGTACTAAAACCAGTACAATCTCAAAACTGGGACAGTTAGTCACCCTAAATCAAGGTCCCCATTCAAGAAAGGTGATAGATGGCCTTGGCACAGTCTCTGCTCTTGTCAGTTTAAGTTTTTCCTAAATGTAGGAGGTGGAAATCTGGGTGCCAGTGGAATCAACAATGATGAGGATGATAGAGATAATAACACTGTTGATAATCACTGAGACTTTATGATTGTGCAGTAATTACTGTAAAGATTTTACATGTATTATCTTATTCCATTTTTCCAAGAACCCCAGCGTTAGCAAAAGTGCCATCCCTATTTAACACATGAATAACCGAGGGCAAAGAGGTTATGAAAATGAATCTATGTCCACCTGGTGAGGTAGTGGTACAAGGTGAGAACACAGGCAATCTAACACCTGAGCTAGCACACTTAAACACTACCATATTTTAATGCTCCTTTAATCAGTGACTCCAATGTCCATGGATTCAGTTAGAACCTGGGTGAGCCAGGGGTGGGTCCTGGGCCACTTGACTCCAGTCTTTCCCCTGACATCAACCCAGAGACTCTACTTAGTTCCAGTGATATTTCATGGGGTTTTCTGAAAATCTGTCTGCTAGTTACATTACATGGCACTTTTGAAACGGGAAAAGTTCCCTTGTCCCCCTCGCAGGGTTGTGCGATGGGAATGTGGCTTGCTTCTTCAGTGCCCCGCTATTCAAACCTCTAGGGGAGCATACAGACAGTCAGGTTGTGGGGCTCTGACCCCACGGCAGTGTCTAGGGGTGAATGTTTACAGCTCCTAAAGCCCCAGTGGGTGTGTGTTACAGGGTGCTCTTTTAGTTTTGCTGTCTGTAGGCTTGTGTTAACCAGCTCGATTTAGACCCTCTCCCTTGTCGCAGGACAGAGGGCTTTCTGTATCCCGGGTTCTTGCCTTGGTGTACTGGAAGAATTGAATCACACGTGGGCTTGGAGAATGAATGCAAGATTTTATTGAGTGGCAGTAGCTCAGGGGAAGTCAGAAGGGATGGAATGGGAAGATGTTCCCTGGAGTCAGGCCACTCACCGGCCAGGGCTGTCCTCCAACTCCCCAGCCAAACTCTGCATTGTTCTACTTTGCCTGTGGGTGGCCTGGAAGTGTGTCAGTGCCTGTCAGTGTGTTCCTCTCCATGTCCAGTCACCCGGGTATTCCTCCGCTGATGTGCTCCTCTTGACGTCCAGCTGCCTGTGTGTTCCTCTGCTGATGTGCTCCAGCCACCTGTGTGTCTGCCTGCTAGAGTCTTGGGGGGTTTTTATAGGTACAGTATGGGGGAGTGGCAGGCCAGGGTGGTCTTGGGAAATACAACATTTAGTCAGGAAATGCCTGTCCTCACCCAGATCCATGGGGGTGGAGCCCTAACCAGGGACCATGCCCTCCTCTGTCCAGCACTTCCCTTCCTCCCTTCTGTATCTTTTTTTTTTTTTTTTTTTCTGAGACAGGATCTCACTCTGTCGTTCATGCTGGAGTGCAGTAGCGCGATCTCGGCTCACTGCAACCTCCGCCTCCCGGGTTTAAGCGATTCTCCTGCCTCAGCCTCCTGAGTAGCTGGGATTACAGGCGCCTGCCACCGCGCCCGGCTAATTTTTGTATTTTTAGTAGAGACGGGTTTTCATCACCTTGGCCAGGCTGGTCTCAGACTCCTGACCTCGTGATCCACCCTCCTTGGCCTCCCAAAGAGCTGGGATTACAGGCGTGAGCCACCGCATCCGGTTCCCTTTTGTCTACTAAAATTCTTTCTCTTGGGTTTCAGTTTTCTCCTTTTTAAGAGGATAATAATAATTTTCATTATCACCAAATTAACAATCTTGTCATGATTATGCATAATCATCTATATGAATAACAATTTTAAAAGATAAATATTGGTTAGACTATCAGACTTTCAGCAAGCTTTCATGGAGTGGAGAAAAAATAAAATCACACAGATCTGACTACAATGTGGAAGTTATACAGAAGTGCTGAAAAGAGAAGAGCGTGGTTCCCTCTGTCTCAAAAAAAAAAAAAAAAGAATTTGCTTCATTAACCTCTATTTTCTAGGACCATAGAGTGATGGAATGCAACAAGGTGTTGGGACAGTATCTCATTCTTAGTCTAAGAAACCTGTCATATTAGGTAGAATCCTCTTCAAGAGATGCAGCCAACAGCAGGCAGAGATTTGCTTGAATAAAGATGCCAGTGTACATTGATCTATGAAAATGTGCTCTACTCTCTGATTAGAATGGAATAAAGCCTATCATTTGACATTGGACCATCCAGATGTGGATCTAGTAAGTAATAAAAATGTATGTGTAGAGTACCTGTTGAGGGCTGCTTGGTTGTATGACCGTTCTCTCATGCTTCTGCACAGAATATAGAGTAAAAATTTCCCAAACAGAATATATATTTCTGATAAAAGCAATCTTATTTTTCAAGCCTTGGGGAAAATGACTCACTGCAGCTTTTTATTTATATATCCGTATTGCATAGGTTGACAATCTAGGAAGGGAAGAAGAGTTCATGCTTCATGTGGTACACCTCCAACTCTCCTCTGAAGGACAGAAGTAAATTGTTATAACAAAGAACACCAGCGAAGTCTTGTCAACATCACTTTCTGATGGCAAAGCCCGGTAAAGTTGAATACATGGTAAGGAAAAATAAATATTCTTATTGCCTACAGGACTTGATATCTACATTATCTAGTTTAGTATTGATGAAATTACATTATGTTTCTCTGCTAGTGCCATATTTGTAAAAGATAGTATATTTTTTAAAAAGTAACTAATGTCCATAGTGAGAAATTTGGTAGTTGACTCAAATCATCTTTCTACTGAGATGATACTCTATTTTAAAACAGATGTACCCCCAGTCTGGGGCTCTTTGTCTCTGTTGCCTCAGAGAGTCTCTTTAGGAAACTCATCCTAAAGCTCTTCTCATCATTTTATGTGGCCTCCATAGTAGGCTTTTTCACTGCAGTTTCTGCCCATAGTGCACACTTGGTGTTTCAGTTGCTCTTGCTTGTCAGTCGACCAGGAATTCAGTTCAGCTTCACTCTTCTATGGCTATCCCATTCAGTCTTGTGCAAACCTATGAATTCTAAGATTTGAGGACACTTCTAGGACACTTCAGGCCCCATAAGTACCTGCTCAAGCCCTTCAAGCTCTATCATCATCCAACTATATTTTATTGACATTTCTTACATTCCAGGTACCTTCCAATATTAATGGCTACAATTGACAGAGCAATTACTATGACCCAGCTATAACAGAGATGCACACATATTGACTCACTGTACCCTCACACACAATCTCTGCAAGGTAGATGCCATCATCATCCCAATTTTAAGATGAAGGACATGAGGTGCAGCTAGGAAGTGGCAGTGCTGGCATTTGAACCTTGGTAATATATCTCAAGTCTCTGTACTCTGCATCACTGGACTATGTTGACCTTTATATTTGTTACTAAATTTTATCTCAATTGGTAAAAGTCTGTATGTTGGTGTCTATTCCAATTTTACATTTGAAGACATGATAACTCAAAAAGGTTGAACACACTTCTCACAGTCCCACACCCAGTTAGAGGCAGAATTGGAGTTTGAATCTAGGTGTAGCTGACACCAAAGAACATGCATTTTCCAGTAAAATAGTTTCCCTCTGTTGTGGTCTCATAATTTTGAAATTCATATGTTGCATTGATTGCATTGCACCTGTCATGATATTTATCTTTCACGTGAATGTTAAAAAGCACATAGTTAGGGCTTACCATGAGCCAGACACTAGATTTGGACAATGCTGTCAACACATATGAGGACAGTCAAAAAGACAGACAGTGGCCAGTCTCTAACTTCTAAATATCAGACATCGAGTTATCACACTTTCAACAAAGAACCTGCACAGTCAATGGGAATTCCATTTGTTAATTACAGTTTTGTAGGATTCTGCAGCCAGGAGTTACCAGGGAGCAAAGAGGAGGCCAAAAGCTAACAAAGCTCTGCCTGCCATCCCTACCTAGCCTGTGAAACAGGGCTACACTTTTTGTCTGCCCATTTATGCAAGTTCTCAGAAACAGGGAAGCTTTAAAAAAATTTTTGATTGAAAACTGCAGCTTGGAAACATTTTCACAAAGTCATTGTAATGGCTTTATACTTGATATGAGTTCTACTGAGAGCCTTCATGAGAAACCTCTGATCCTAGCTCAGGAGGCCCTCCAGGCTGATGCTGTCAGTCTTTGATGACCTTGTTTGCTGGTCTAGCAATTCCTGAAGCTTTATAATTGCCCAATCAGCCAGTTTCACATTCTGGCCCTGTAACTCTGTTTTCTCTTGAAATTAGGTAAATAAGTTTCTCTTCTTCGTCTCTCTGGGAACATCCTAATCATTGCTTAAAGACTAAGTCGATTTTAATTTCTTCAGCAAAGATGGTTCTGCTCTTTAACTGTAGTTGATCATTCCCTTCTTCCTACAACTTCTATGCCTGTGTTTCTTATTACTGTATTTATAACTGGCACCAAATTTATACGTTTACATATCTATCTCTCCTTCTAGATTATATATTCTCTGGGGCATGAGAGGTGCTATAGTTTAGTATATTATATAGACTAGAAAAGGCAAACTGTGTTTTAAGAAGCTTTGAGCTTGGGAGTCCCTTAAGAACTTCAATTTGGCTAGGACTACAAACGTCTGCAAACAGAGTGGTCAGGTCACCAGACAAGAGTCCCCACCAGTGACTTGGAGCAAGAAATCAGATTCCTTGGGACAGTAGGCTGGGCTGAGGCAAGACCCAGTGGTGATGTGATTTTGTGCCAAGGTCCCTGGAGAGAAGCAAGTAACACTAGAGACAGAAACTGGGCACCGGCACCAACTATGAAGACATGCCCCTCAGCCTTTAGCTAGGAGAGACAACCAGACTCAAGGTCAGATGGGAGCAAATGTAGGAAGAGAGCAGGCCAAGCAGAAAGGACTTAGGACAGGAATTATCAGGGCACATGCCTTTGTGTGTTGGGGCCACATTCCTATCGCCTGTGGAAGGTGCAGGGTTAGGATAGGATGGACCAATTTACAGATGGAATTTCAATTCTAAAATCCTGGTTTTGAGGGAAGAAGACCTATTTTTACCTTTGAAACGCATTTTCAAAATCTTTGGTCACCAATGCATGATGAGTTCTGGAAAAAATTTAAGAGCTTACGCTCTGGTGTCATTGATATTACTAGCAGGTTATGGCTTTGCTACACCTATTTCTCTCAGTGAAATGCAGCCTAGCATGTCTTTTAGAACAATGAAAGAATGGATTGCATTTTCTGATGACTTTATCTGATGTCATAAATGAATGAAAGTTGAATGTTTCTTTGAGCGCTTTAAGAAACACACTGAATGCTAATTAGCTAATAGGATAACAGGAATTTGTCCCTGGAAAAGAGCATCAAAGATGAAAAGATTGTGAAGAATATTTAGGATTTGGAGAAAGGATTTTGGCTTCTGAGAATGTTCAAGGCCATTTCTGGTTTTATATATTACAGTAAAAACCTGAGGGATCCTTGTTTATGTACTCTAAGGGATTGTGCTAACATTTTCCTGAATGGAGGAGAGAGCAGTGTCACATGTTTAATTCATTTCAGTATAGGGACTTATAAGAATTAATGCCAATTGCACTCACTTTCTGCATGTGCCAGGGACTCTGCCATGCAGGATAGAAGCACATTTTCCTACTTGCATTTACCACAAATTTATGCACTCATTTTAGAACCATAAAATGAATTTGCAATGGGCCTGGGGAGACCTGAAATTCATACTGCTTCTCTTTCAGAAGAGGAGGCCAAGGGCTGTTGATGTTATGTCATTTGAACACTGGACCTGGAATCAGGAGACCCAGGCCACAACTCCAAGCCTGCACCTACAAGGTGTTTGATCTTGAACATGTTATTTAGTATCTTTGAGCCTGCACTTCTTCCCCATAAGAAGGGGAACGTATATCAATCTTAGGATGTTTGTTGTCAGAAGAAAATAAGATGATGAAAACGTGAACATTTTTGATATGATCTTAGACACATATTCGTTGCATTTGCGTCTTCACCCAAGGGCACAGACGCTTATTATTACTTGGGCCTTTCAGGTCCCATCTTGCCAGGTCCTGCATAAAGTCATCCCCGCTGATTGCCCACTTAAAAGTTGCTAAATTAGACCCCTCCCTTCCCATATTAACTTATTTATTTACATATATGTTTACTGATTTCTATATCAGGGACTCTAAATTTACACTTGATGCCAGTGTGAGTTTAATTGTGGCGGCCATAACAAATTACCTCAAACTTAGTTTTGAGGTTTAAAACAACAGATACTTATTATCTTACAGTGCTGGAGGCTGGAGTCCTGAAATCGAGCTGTCAGCAGGACTCCCTGTGCTCCCTCTAGGGCCCCGGGGAAGAATATGGCCCTTGCCTCTCTGTTTCAGGTGGCTGCCAGCATCACCTGGCTTTTGGCCACGTCACTGCAATCTCTGCCTTTCAGGCCAAGTTGCCTCCTCCTCTGTGTATGTGCCTAATCTCTCTCAGCTTCTCTCTTAGAAGGACACAAGGGATGGAATTTAGGGCTCACCCAGAGAATTAAGGATAGTCTCATCTCAAGATCCTTAACTTAATTATACCTCAAACATCCTTTTTCCAAATAAGGTAATACACATTGCTGAGATAACGATATAGACCCATCTTTGAGAGCCATTATCAGCCTGCCACAGAGTCCCAGGAAGAATTTAAGATTATTTATTGATGTCCTGGAACAAAATACTTGAACAGCACTTTATAGTTTAAGTCAACTTATAGAGCAGAAAATAATCTTAAGTGGGTTAGCATGGGCTGACAACGGCACTCTGGCAGGTTCTCCTGCCTATCAGTGCCAGGTGACACAGGATGGGTGAGGCGTGCCCAGCAGGAAGTCAGTCCAGGGCACAGACAGCTTCACCAGAGTTCCCTCCTCGCCCTTCCTGACTGATGCAGGATTTTTCTCAGGCTGTTCATGGGACTTGAGATGGGGGCAAACTTTTACTTTGCCTGCCATGCTCAACCCCTTGCGGGAGGGAGCACGTGAGCGAGTGAGTGCAGAACCCGGCTGGCCACTACGGGCACTCACACAGGAGCAAGTTCCCTGGGGGGCCCATGACCAGACCAGTGACAAATGAGCGAGTGTGAGACTTGGCCAGCCACTCCAGGTGCCAGCAGGAGCAAGCTCTGGCGGCAGCACCCAGGTCAGGGCAGCAAATGCCTGCAACCTGCCCCAAGGACCCAGAGCGAGTGTTACAATGCTCCTTTAGTTCCACTGCCTCTGGACAGCTGTGTGTTAACAGCTCAGTTAACCCCTTGCTTCATTGCATGGGGTGGCTGCCCTCCACCAGCAAGGGCAAAGGGCTGGTGTGACGGCCTTGTTTTGGGTACCCACACTTGGTGGATCCTGAACACTTGTCCAGTGTACAAGAAAAATGCTTTTGTGGGGGCACTTGAAGGATGGTGAAGGCAAATAATTTTATCGAGTGGTGGGAATGGCTCTCCGTGTAAGGGGAGCTGGAGAGGGGACAGGAAGGGCAGATAATTCTCCCTAAAGTCTGGCTGTCTCTTCCCCGAAGTCAAGCTGTCTTTTCTTCCCCAAAGCCTGGCCATCTTCTCTCTGAACATAAGCCATCTCTCCCCTCTACCAACTGAGTATGGGGTCTTTATAGGCACAGGATGGCGGGGATGGGGCAGCCCATAGGTAGTTTTGGAAAAGGCAACATTTGGTTGGTGAAAAGGTATTATTCACAAAGAACCAATCTGGAGAGAGTGGGCAAACAGGAATAGAAGTTCTCACTTTGGGCCCCGGGTTTTAGGCTTTTTGGCTTAAAGGTGGGGTTTCACCAGGAACCTGTCTCTCTCTGCCTAGAGCCTCTATCTCTGCCTCCTGCCTCCATCATGATCAGAGGCTTGTGTCCTGTCATTTGGATTGCAGAACATATTACTGTATCTGATGTACACAAATCTTCACAAACTAGATTGCTGCTATGAGACTGTGGATTAAAAACAATAATGTAAATGTACTTAACATTTACTTGTGCTAAATGTAAACATAAGTAAATTATAAGACAATAGCAATGATGATATCTCTCCCTTTTCTGATACACTCTCATCATTGTCACTTGTCCACTAAGTATTAAAATTACCTGGAAGGCTAAAATATATTTTTGCTATCATTATTATGAAGAATAAACATTGCCTTGAGTATATTGTGCCCTTAAGTTACTAGCTAATGATAACAGAAAGCAAAAATGAATGGCAAGTTATTAAAATATACATTGTTTATTTTATCTTTAGCTCAACTTTAAACCTTGTTAATTTATTTGTTTATTTGCATACATAATATATCTGAACAGGAGTACCTGTATGTTGGAGGTGAATGTGCTTGTTTTTCTTATAGAACATGCAATCAAAAAGGTTTGGTGATCGTTTTTCTACCTCCTGTGACTATAGCTTGGGTGCTTATTTGACCTCTATGTTCTCAAGTCTTTTTTTTTTTTTTTTTTTTTTTGAGACAGAGTCTCGCTGTGTCCCTCAGGCTGGAGTGCAGTGATGCGATCTCGGCTCACTGCAAGCTCCGCCTCCCAGGTTCACACCATTCTCCTGCCTCAGCCTCCCGAGTAGCTGGGACTACAGGCGTCCGCCACTGCGCCCGGCTAATTTTTTGTATTTTTAGTAGAGAGCGTGTTTCACCGTGTTAGCCAGGATGGTCTCAATCTCCTGACCTCATGATCTTCCCGCCTTGGCCTCCCAAAGTGCTGGGATTACAGGCGTGAGCCACCACGCCTGGCCCTATGTTCTCAACTCTTAACTTCAAGTCAATGCCTCTTGAATTTGCAGTTTTGATAGTCTCAGTTATCTTGGCTACATTTGTCTTTCCCTTTTGACTTGAAATAATATGAAGTGATCCAGGGTAACTCCTCCAGGACAAGCTCAAAACTTGTTACTAGAATATACTCAAAGAAAGAATCTAAACAAAATAGAATTGTAACATAAATGAAAGATTTAAATATTAAATCACTTAGGTCAAATATTGAAGGAGGATTTCTGTTTCTGAGTAATGAATACACATCCTCTAACAATATTTCACAGGTGTTCTTCTCACAAAATTTAGAAAATTGCTTCACATTGTGGATATATAGCTATTAAGGATGCCAGAGAATTTCAGTGTTGAGAAATGTATTTAACACTGTTTGGCTGAGCATGTGTCATTTGAACACAAAGCCATTGTCCCACAGGGCATAATATGTTGCAGGGTGATATAGGCAAACAGATAACTGACAGAAGAGAGACTTTGGCATGGATTGTAGAGAGAGTTTGGCATGGATCATTACAGTAACATTTTACGCACTCAGCTTGCTGGTCTATAAACCTGATGATTTTTCCAGTGGTACTGTTTCACTATTCAGTGTAAATGATCATTGTTCAGCTGACACTGATTGCTGTTGTATCCAACTAGAAACCTACCTTAGAGAGGAATTGTCACTATTGATGATTTGTACCCAATCATTGCCTCTTGGATACTATTGCAGATTAAACAGACTCTTCCTCATGCCCCAATTTGCAGGAGAGACTGACAGAGTTG
The DNA here is from genome assembly GCF_029289425.2 of Pan paniscus. Lineage (NCBI taxonomy): Eukaryota > Metazoa > Chordata > Mammalia > Primates > Hominidae > Pan > Pan paniscus. The sequence continues at coordinate 49,989,053 of NC_073262.2, forward strand.
CCCCCAGAGTTGACATGGTGAGGTGCTTGCACAGATAACTCACTCTGTTGCTCCAGGGCTAAGTTATGCTTTGGACTTGGGCATAAGACAAATCTGTTTCAGACTTAGTTCAGTTTTTCACTGGCTGCCTAATTTCCCTGATAGCTCTGATCCTTAGTTTTAGCATCTGTAAAATAGAATACATTTTTACAAATTCAACGGCTACATGAATGACGATGAGAAATCCCTCAGAACAATTCCTCTCCATGGTTTCTTACCTACCGTCATACTATGAGAACTTCAAGTGTTAAGAGTTAACTATTATTTCAATTTTGCATTGTATCTAAAACTATTTTCTCCCATATTTGATTCCTCTCTTTATTGGGTTAGCCCTCTGCATTTCTATGCCCTTACCATGAGGAAAAAACAAAACAAAACAAAAAACGCTTAGTCAAATTAAATTTAACAAAGTTTAATTTAGCAAAGAACAATTCATGAATTGGGCAATCTCCCAAGCCAGAGCAGGCTCACTGAGACTCCAGTGTAGCTACATGGGGGAAGAAGATTTATGGACAGAAAAAGGAAAGTGATACAGAAAGTGGATGTGAGGTACAGAAACAGCCATATTGTTTACAGCTCAGCATTTGCCTTATTTGAACATGATTTGAACATTGACCACCTTTGATGAACCAAAGCTCAGTGATTGATTGGCACAAGAGTAGACTACAGTCTGTTTACGCCTCTGTGTAGGTTATAGTTCACAATGTACAGAGAAACTTTTAGGTTGAACTTAAAATATGGAAGGAGGCATCTTTAGGCTAAACTTGACTTAACACATATAATTGGTATTATATGTGTTATATAAGATTCTAAAAGTTTCTATCTAGAATATATTCACATAATAATATTAAAAAGGAAATAATCATGTTAATAAAATAGGTACTATTTATTAAGTGCCTACTATGTGTCATATATTGAGCTGTTCTATATATTTATTTTGATTTGATTAGACTTAAGATTGGGATCCAAAGAGTTCAGAGTAAACTTCACAGTATTAAAACATACAATGACATGAGGAACAATGTAAAATATATGTTGCTTACTCATAAATAAATTATGCATGAAATAAAAAATCAAACAAAACTATTGTCTCAGATTATTTTATTGCTACTGTGAGGCCAATTTGACTAGCTATTTCAATGCACATCAAAATTTTTTGTTGTTGTAATGTTGGTTAAAATTTGTTTGTATTGGAAAAATACTGGGCTATGTAGAGAGTAGTTTTCAGAATAAACACATTGTGAAAACTCTTTAGAGCTTTATCAGGAGCAATCTGTAAATTGTGTGGATTGATAAAATAACCACTGCAATGCCTACTGTGACTTCATTGTTGAATCAAGACCACCATGGTATGAGTTTGAAAAAAAATCAGAGAGGGGCACTTAAAATGCTAGAAAGAAGGGGCATAATTGAAGGAATTAGAGCCTGGAAATTCTCTGAGGTGTAGAATCTGAGGTGCAGGGAGGTGGGTTTCTATCCTTACCATCAGGACCAATGGCTTACTGGCTTACAGTTCAGAGTTACTGTGACGGAAATACAATGGTTACTATGGTAATAGTAAAACAATTAAGCTTAATAAACCTGTTTTATACCTAAAGCTCAGTAACAAATCCAGGTTTCTATAGAGAAAAGAAGTAGCAGAAATGGCAGAAAAATGGAATTGACACATTTATTTCAAAAATAAAACAGCCAAGGAATTCACAGCTTTCTAAAGGAAAAAGATAATATGTATGCAGTCCAACCAAGCACCATGAATTCTTGTTGACTGCTACAGTTGAGCAAGCCTGTTGGTTTTTGTAGGACAGAGCTCTGGGATTAAAGTATTTGGATGAATCCACCTAAACCTCTCTGACTGAATGTGCTACTCCCAGGGTAGGGGCCAGGTCTCTGAACTCATCATGCTGGCTACGGATTCTGGGTCTAGAGGAAAGAAACAAAGAGAAAAAGAATACTAGGGATAAACATGGAACCAATGCATTCTTAGAATACTGAATTTCTAAGCTTTTCACTAAAAAGTCTATTTTCATAAAAAAATTAGTCATTTTTTACATAATTTATACATGTGTGTATGATATATACACATGCACCTATATGCACATATACATGTAAATTATATATACACATATATGTATATATACACACATATATATACATATATATTTATATATATATAAGTTTTCATGAATTCTTTCATTTTTAAAACCAAATTAAAAACTTCTTTGGGCTAGGCATTGCCCTCCCCACAACTTATAAAATAGGGCAAGAGATACGCTGGTAGAAGATGCATGTATCAAAAGGCCGGTTGCAGTGGCTCACGCATGTAATCCCAGCACTTTAGGAGGCCGAGGTGGGTGGATCATGAGGTCAGGAGTTCAAGATCAGCCTGGCCAAGATGGTGAAACCCCATCTCTACTAAAAATACAAAAAATTAGCTGGGTGTGGCGGCGCATGCCTGTAGTCCCAGCTACTTGGGAGGCTGAGGCAAGAGAATCGCTTGAACCCGGGAGGCAGAGGTTGTGGTGAGCCGAGATCGTGCCATTGCACTCCAGCCTGGGCAACAACAGCGAAACTCCATCAAAAAAAAAAAAAAAAAAGAAGATGCATGTATCCTGGTTCACTTCATTGTTTTAATGTTATCTCAAGAGACCTAGATCTTGCCATATGATGGAGGCTCAGGTACGTTTGAAATGACCTCTATTTGCCTGATCAAAGATAGGACATTCCATGCTTCCCTTTTGTAGTGGAAAGGAAGGGTAGGAATAGTTAGATGGTACTTATTCTTCAACACACTAGCCCCAGATATAAATTGATGGGAATATTTTTTGATTGCTGGTTTAGAGAAATGAAAAACAAAAATTAAGTCATTGAAAAGTGAAAGTGAAAGCGTTTATTGTCCATCTTGTCCTTGTTATGCATAAATAAAATTTCCAGAAATTCAGAAATATAAATGCTTGTAGATAAGTTGAAGGATTATCACTGCTATTCTTTTAAATTTCTACTTTTATTTTAGATGTGGGGTAAATTTTTAAAATTTCCACTTTTGTTTTAGACATGGGGGTATATGTGCAGGTTTGTTACATGGATATGTTGCACCCAAGTAGTAAGTACAGTACCCAATAGGTAGTTTTTCAAGTCATGACCCTCTTCTTCCCTCTCCCCTCTAGTAGTTCACAGTGTCTATTGTTCCAATATTGATGTCCATATGTGCTCAAAGTTTAGTTTCCACTTATAAGTGAGAACATTTGGTCTTTGCTTTTCTGTTCTCATGTTAATTTGCTTAGGGTTATGGCCTCCAATCCTTCCGTATCATTGCAAGGGACATGATTTTATTCTGTTTACGGCTGCATAATATTCCATGGTGTATATGTACCACATTCTCTTTATCCCAACTGCCATTGATGGGCATCTAGCTTGAGATGGGTCTTGTCTCAAAGGAACCAAGACAGACCGGGTCAAGCTCCACAGCATGCTAGATGTTGATTAGAGAAAGTTTCTCTTGTTGTGCCCACATGCTCTGCTAGGTTAGGCCACCAGCATGTGTGTGCTTGGACCCTGCCCGCCTTACTACATGACACTCTCCCACTTTTACTTTCTGTACCAGACACAAGAGTCTTTGGAGAGATCCTAAAATTCACCACATTTTTTCCCAACTCAGGGATTTTATATGTCTCTAACTTTGTTTAAAACATCACTGCCCCTCTAATCCTATGAGGAGTGGAAATGTATCATTCAAATCTTAGTTTAAATATAGATGTTTTCTTTCATCTTTATTGCCAATATCAGTGCCTTGATTATTTTTTCTTACATTTACCTCAATGTATAGGGATTCATTTTATATATTCTGTTTCTCTCATTAGACTGTGAGTTCTATAAGGTTAAGAACAGTCTTATCTTCATCCATATAGCCAAAGCCTCTAGTACGATTTCTGGCAAGTTGCTCAATAATATTGTAAAGTATGTGAGAGATAGGTGATAGGACACTCACAGCAACTCCTAATGTAGATGACAATCTTGCTTTATCACAGACACTTGGGAAATTCTCAGGAATACTTAGGAGTATTCCCAGATCAGATCCCCAGAGATTCTGAGGCAAAGAACCAGGACCCTCTACTCACTGTGATTCTGGCTCAGCAGCATCCAAATCTCCTGGGAGCTTGTTAGAAACATAAGATCTTAGGCCCTATTCTAAACCTATTGAATCAGAGTCCAAGAATCTTTGGTGATTCCTATGCACATTAACATTTGAATAACACTGTTTGAGGATGTTTACAAAATAGTCTCCAACTGTTTCTAATGTTCAGTTTGTTTGAGAACCATTGATCAAGAATATGGCCAAATCAATGGAATAAAAAACAAAATTACTCCCCAGGCAGAACAGATAATATTACATTGTGCATTTCTTCATTTAACACAGCATTCAAAATGAGCATCTACTTTAATTAGCACTATGCCAGGCTCAGAAGATATAAAGCAAAATCAAGAATATTTCTGTCTTTTAAGAGAATTTAAGTCTAGAAGTAGGACACATACTCACAAACAATTGATAGCAATAATATGCTAGAGATACAATTGTAGACAGCACATAGGCAAGAAAGATGTGCTGAATAGAAAAGGAAGCCCTTTTTACTGGAATCTATATGAAAACCCTTAGGAAACCTACCCTGGTGACACATCTTGACCTGTGCATTGATGTTTACATGTCAGGGAGAGGTACAGAGGTACAGCGACACAGAGCAGGCTGCTGTGACTGAGAATCTGTGACACATTTTTAGGCCTGGCAGGAAGCAAGAGAAGACTGGGAGGTCCTCAGGGCCATGTGATGCAGGGTGAACATCCACTCTACTTGTGCAACCTCTGCCGTTGGAGCCCAAGAGAGGAGACTGGTGCATGAACAGGCAATTAAATCGTACAATAACCAGTGCTCGCACAGGTGTGAGCACGGGAGCTCTGGAGCCATAGGGAGGGCCAGTAGCTAGCCTAGGAACCACAGCTATATCCCAAGCGTACCCAGACAATATGAAAGCGAAGGGAAAAGCAGAGATTGCAACACATTTGAAGGCTTAACAATTAGGCGAGGCTTCAGACGGGGGCGGGGTTTAAGGAAAAGTAAAAGCTCCTCAGTGTTTCCAGACCAAGTGTAAGGGAGGTGAGGCAGCTATGAATCTGCAAGGTAGGAAAAAGCCAAAGCATGCAGAATCTCCAGTGTCACACAGGCAGCTTGGATTTTACCATTTTTTAGTGGAAAAACTGTAAATGATTTTGAATAGGAAAGCAATATGATCACACTGTATTTGAAATTTCAGAATGACAAATAAAGAATTGGAGAGGAAGAGGAGAGATGTGGAGGCCAGATTGTGAGTGAGGATGGGTCTCAACAGTCCAAACAGGAAATGATGAGAATTGGCCCTTGTAGATGAGTATAAGAAGGAAAGGTTTGTTATACAAAGTACAACTCTCAAACGCAAGAATAACATATTCCTAAGGACTTTTCAGGAAAAGTGGGAAGTGTGTTCATGAAGGCAGGAAAATACCTTATCTCATTAACTTTGAATGCATTTCTTTTCAAAAGAATTCCCACTACAGCTTGTCTGGGCACTTCCAGGTGTACAGAAAGTCTTACAGCTCTGCAGACCAGTGACCCACAGCCTCCTTCTCTTACCTTTGACTGTAATTCTGGACCACCCAATCTGGGGCTTTAAAACCCAGGGAATTTGGTGAGAAAGGTGGAGGTGGAACAGGAGGGGAACAGCAGAAGCAATGTCTCCACAAAGTGACCTGACATGGTTTTCTGATGATGGTCATCATAAACGGCAATGTGAACAATAAGAAGAGGACTGTGGCAAATACTGTGTCTCAGACCAAGGAAAATTGTCAAATTACAGCTCTTTGGTTTAGGGTCAGAAAATAAAGACTGGCTGCGTAATATTTGTGTTTCCTCACCATGGTCAGGAGAATTACTGATGAGTTAATTTCCTAAATCAGAAGATTCCTGAAGTCCTGAGAGAGAAGTGGAGGGAATTTTGTAAAATGCATGCACCTAGGCAAAGAAAGGTGTATTGAGAAAAAGGAGATTTAAAAACTACAAAAATATTTAAGTTACATGTAAACATTTTTTAAAGCTTAGGAATTATGAAATTTCTGGGAATGTTTTTTTTTTTTTTTTTTTTCCCAAAACACTGACTGTGAGAGCAAGGTGGTAGAGATGAATTTCAAATCCAAAGGATTATCTGGAAGATAAATCTCCATGAGAGGAAAGCTTGTAAAAATGTGAGTGATTGACTGGAAAAATTCCAGGATTGCAAAAATAGTAGTACAAATAGAAGCCAACAACTTTTGCACATTTACTATGTGCTAGGCACTACGGTAGCATCTGTTAGTTAATTTAGTCTTCCCTTATAAGGAGAGTTCCATTAACATTCCCATTTCACAGATGAGAAAACTGCTGAGCTGAAGTAACTTAGACCACAGGACTTGTCAGGGACAGAGCTGGTGTCCTGGTGCCAAAGTGCCTGCTCTGAACAAATGTGGATTATAGTTAGCTTCTATTATGTATTGCAAAACATGACAAATTCAAAAGGAAGAAAAGCTCCTGAACTTGAGGCTACAATTCCTATTTGAAGCTGGGAAGCATATCCTGATAATCCAATCAAATTGCCACAAACATACAACCATTATCAGATTGTGTTTTCTAAAGAAAATCATTCGCATATTGTTCTTCTGTTCAGACTCCCTTAATAGCTATGCCTTGTCTACAGCAGTAGGTACACATGCCTGAACCTGGCTTGGATTCCCTCCACAATCTTGTTAAAATATCTCCAGACTCAATCATCTGTGCATTTTTACATTCTTACCTCTTTCTACACTCTCCCTTCAAAATCTGTGCTCCAGCCACAGAGAATCACTGTTCCCCCAAAAGCACTTTGTGTCTCTGCTTCTTATTCACTGCCACAAATTGGGCATATTCTTTCACAAGTAATATATAATGAGTTTTTATTTTCCTAAAACATCATAAACTGTTTTGGAACCATGATGGGCACAAACATCTAATTCATTTTGTCACACAACTAGTAAGTAGGAAATCTAGCATTCAAATGAAACTTTTCTAACTCTAAAACCACACTTTTTCTGTAAATTAAGTTGTCTTTCCTTGCCACACTACTTGCCTCTCATTATCTATGCCATTGATTAATTTCAGTTCACTCATGTTGGAGAAGGAAATCTTGACTAAGAAAGATTTTGTTTCATGACTTAAGACAAGTCAGTTGAAGTTCCAGATTAAACAAGACAGTGATTGAGATTATTGCAGCCTATAATTTAGCATGTCTAGATTCATTCCTATGATCCTATCTTCCAAATATGAATTGCTGAATAACCAAAGCTGAAAAGAAATTATCCAAGAATAAAGCAGTAAGAAGAAGCAGGCAAGTACAAGTTTCCTACCTTGTTCTTTATCCATACATCCTTCTCCCAGTCCAGACTCTTCTTTCAACTCCATGCAGTAAATATTTCTACAAGACCCAACCGGTGCCAAATTCTTGCAGAAACTGAAGCTCTAAAGGTAATCACCCAGAGTGTACTTCCTAGTGAAGTTAACACTAGAGTAAGGATCTTATTGCAAAAAAAACTTCACACTGCAGAATGACCTGTGAACAACAATTCTGCAAAATGCTTTCTTAAAGAGGTTGATCCCACAGTCTAATAAGCCTGGGAAATGCTATGTGCTCTTAGCTCTTCCTTGGTATTTGTTGTAAATATTGTCATGCGTGTCCATATAGAAGACCACCTAAACAGGCTTTGTGTAAGTAGCAAGGCTGTTTATTCACTCGGATGCAAGTGGGCTGAGTCCAAAAAGACAGTCAGTGAAGGGAGATAAGAGAGGGGCAGCTTTATAGGACTCGGGTAGGCAGTGGAAAGTTAGAGTTAAAGGTGGTTATCTGTTGTCAGCACAGGAGGGGGTCACAAGGTGCATGGTGGAGAGATCATGAGACTCATTGTCCGGGAGAATTGATTGGATGGATTGATCAGTTAGGGTAGGGCAGGGACAAGTCCTAGTGGTGGAATGTTGTAAGATGGGTTAATCAGTTAAGGCAGAAACCGGTTGTTTCACTTCTTTTGTGGTTTTTCAGCTGCTCCCGACTTCTTGGCTCCTGCAGGCCATCGGGATGTATATGTGCAGGTCGCAGGGGTTACAATGGCTGAGCTTCGGCTCAGAGGCCTGACAAATATTAGCTGATTAAATATCTTGCAGTGATAAAAATCTGTTTTGCTTTACTTAGCTCTGAATTGACTAAAACCCTATGACTACAGACACTTCTGTTTTCCCCTATGCAATATTTAGTAACATTCTATGGAATTAGAGTTCGTTCAAATACATTTGAGGCAACAGTAGCCAAAAATATTTCAACAGCCTCATAATCAATATCTATCTCTTTTTTTCTCCTTCTTCAGACAGTTACTTACACTATTGCCAAGGTTGTCTTCCTCAAATAATTCAGATTATAGAATTTATGCCATGTATACACATGCACACACACACAGGCACACAATTTCAAATCAAACACACAAAAACAAGAAATCCAAGGTCTACCATTTTATAGTAAATTCTAATGCATCATCAGAGCCTTTTAGGCTTTTTTTTCTGTCAAAAATGTTTCTTCAGTTTTATGAACTATTGTTTTCTTCATCTTAACTCAGTGACATGGTATTATCTACCATTCCCACCAAGCCACCAGACCACACCCTTGATGTTGGTTACTATGGTATTACTCTCTTCCATCTTTGCCTTTAGAGACTCCATGTACTCTGCTACAAACCAGGCCAAGAACTTTCATGAAATCATTCTTGATCCCCACCACCTTAAGTAAGCAGTCCCCCTCCTGTGCTTCCATTGTCTATGCCACTGGTTCTTCTCACAGTCTATGCCACTGATTAATTTCAGCTCACTCATGTTAGAGAAGAAGGTAATTGTGACTAAGAAAGATTTTCTTTGATGACTTTTTAAGACAAGTCAGTTGAAGTTCCAGATTAAGCAAGACAAGTGGTTGAGGAGATTATTGCAGCCTATGATTTAGCATATCTAGATTTTTTCCTATGATCCTGTCTTCCAAATACGAATTGTTGACTAACAAAAGATGAAAAGAAATTATCCAAGAATGACATAGTATAAAGAACTCTAAAGTAGTATAAAGAACTCTTCTTGGTCCTTTCTTGAAGAATGCAACACATCCTGCATCACTCACTGATACTCTCTTTCTCTTTTTCTGCTGGCCCCTTGAAGGGTACGGTGCATGAGCTAGCAGCATGGTGCCCTGGCTTCACCACCTGTCTTGTGTGAAAGTCCCCATCCTGGGGCATCAAGGCTGCTTAGCCGACTAACGATCCTTGGAAATGGATCCCAACTCTGGGGTAATACAGAATATCATCTTGCCTGGGGAATGTGATTTGTCTCCCTTTCCATTTCCAAATAACAAAAGTAAAAAAAAAAACCTCTCATTGGTAAAATAAAAATGGGTTATATTCAATCTTAAAACGAGATATAAGATCGAAATGTAATCAATATTAGCTCTGGTGATGTCAAGTTCCTGACTGGCCAATCAGGTCTATTGGTCTCTCAGAAAGCTTCTTTTCTGTCATTGCTGTGTAACAGCCCTCTTGTTCAACCTCTGTTCAGAAAACAGCCAGGAAATACATCCAAGTTCAGATACCTTCCAGCAAGACTGTAGGTTAAGGATGACTGTGCATAGAGTCAGGTCCAAGTGTCAAGGAAAAGCCAGCTTTGTGAGGTAAGAGTGACTTCTGTCACTCAGCTATCAGATATTTCCTTCTCATTAAGTGGACATATCTGAAAATATTTAGTTAATAAAAAGTGTAAGGTAAAGTTCATTGAGTAGTTACTATCTGTGCGGGGGCAAGAGGCAGAAGAAGAAAGATCTGAGCTCAAAGAAGTTACCTAATTTCCCTAAGATTACAGAACTAGCCACTGTTAAAGTGGAGTGTGGTATCCACGTGTGTGGCTCCAAACTCTGTGCCCATAACGGTGATCCTCTCCAAGACCACTGCAAGTTCAGGCGAGAAAGACAGGATGCTCCAAAGTGTGCTGTTGGACTGAACATCCAGGAAGGTTTTTTGAGTAAATAAAACCAAGTATTTTCTTGGAAGTTGGCTAAATGCAACTTCCCTGCGTGATATAGTTAGACACATGATTTTGCTTGAGTTGCTGTACATTATACCACCAAAGTGGGGGGGAAAAGTCTGGGTTTGAAATGCCAGTGCCTGTTTCGATGTAAATTCTCCATATGTTCAGTAAAGTACATTGACTTCCAAGTAATAGTTTACTTTTGACTTGATATGTATTGACTCATGCCTACTAGGGACTTATTGTTTTCAGTAAATACTCTGTGAAATGTTTTCTCACTTAGCTAAAAAGATAGCTTATCCTTCAGCAAGATTTTTTGTTTTCCTTTTCAAGTAGAAAAAAATTTGGTCCTGTTGCCCCTTCTCAAAATTGATCTGAAACCATTCATTTTAAGTGTCTATAATCTAAAGACCTAAGGGGGAAAACGTTATTTAAAAAAACAATATTGCCGATTTAGAAAGGAATATAATATTTATTACTACCACATTAATATAAATACAAAACTATACTTAATATTACCCCAAATATGTAAAATTAGCAAATAAAAATAATTGTAAAAAGATATTAAAAATGGATCAGACCTTCATATACATGAGGATTATTATCTGATTAATTTCCAAATGAATACCAAAAAAAAAACATTTAGATAGGCTGTTGTTTGGTCCCAAGTATGTATTTCCATTAAGAGCTTTGTTTACTTTGTTTCTCTTTATACACCATGAACCAACTTCAAAACTTTCATTCATACTGTATCACTTGCTAAGTCACTGTATTTTCAAAAAAGAAATAAGGCTTTTCCCTCACACATTTATAATTACTCTGTTTCTGACACTGAATGGACCAAAAACACACTCTCATATTGAAATAAGCATGTTGTGGTATTGGCCAGTGTCCAGGACAGAAAATTGTTTTCCCATATGGCAGCTTAATTCTAATTCACATCCTAGGAAAATTGCAGCTACCAAATCAAGCTAATTTTGTTATTTTATCCAAGTAGTTAAAATTATGTTATTTTTAAAATTTTAAGTATCTTCTCTACAACAATATGTTAATAGTAGCTATCCACAGATACTGGGATGATGGGAAAAATATTTTTTTTTCTTTCTGCTATTGTTCTGAGCTTTCAATTTTCCTTATCAGTTGACTTAAATAAGATCACTTTAAAATAAAGAGAAGTTTAAAAAAACCTAGGACTTTACATTTTAATTAGGGGATATCGAAGAGATTCTTCAACATGGTTTATTAATACATATATCATTGCATTTTATATCATATTTATATACCATTGCATTAGAAACAGATATTTTACAGATATTCCATAACTGCTTTAGATATGGAGTGCAGCCTATAAAGTGTAGTTACAGCTTCTGATGAGCAGGAATCTAGAATTAGCATCCCTATTACCATCAAAAAGGGATTTTGTAGGGGTTATTTGCAGACTTCTCTGTGCCCCATTCCCTGTGCTCAATTCCTTGTCTTTCTGCTCTTCTGTTCTCTATTACAGAAACTACATTTCCCAAGATCCTTTGCCAACTGGCTCGCCATGAGATTCAGCCAATGGTAGGTACTAACGGATGATTTGAAGTCTGGAGAAGGGCCATCTTATGGGAGCATGTTTCCTTCCCTCTCTGCCTCAGCTTGTGTCATCTGGAGAAGAGCTCATCTGTCCTCTAGTATGTCCCAGGGCTTGCTCCAATCACGTTGAAGTCCAGCTTCCACTAGCTGGCCCTTGCTCCCAGTTTCCAACAACACTGTCTGCTCTTCTGCTTCCTCCATTTTGGGGTGCAGTAGTTTCCTGTTTGGGTCATTGCTAAGACCCTATTTGCTTTCTCTGGTTTTCCATCACCATATGACCAATTTTCTGCATTAAATTTATTCTGTTCCAAGTATTTAGATTGGTTTCTTTTTTCTGATGAGACCCAGGCACATACAGTGGTCATTTTTGTCATATTCTGTGGCCACCATAGAGATTGTGTCATCGCCACTTTCTTCTAAATTTATGAAGCAAGAGCGTATTCCATATGTGCACTGATTATTTTAAGTCTACCACTGACTGAGCAGCCAACTGTGCACCAGGTATTGTAATGGATGCCATCCAGCCTATTTCTCTTCATCCTCACTGCAAGACACAGTTGTCCTCATTCTCTTTATTCCAGACATGTTGGTTTTCTTTCAGGTCACCAAAATAACACATTTGTTTCTACTCAATGCCTTTACACATGCTGTTCCCTGTGTGGCATGGAGGAATGGTTCCCAATCCCAGAAATGATCCTCACTTATTCTATATGTCTCAAGTTAAAATATTACATCTCTAGGTAGGCTTTCCTGACCCTAGACTGTTAATGTTTTCCTGCTGTACACTGCCATTTTACCATGTACTTGCCCCCTTGTGGTAGTTTCAAAATTAATTAACTTACTATACAGTTTGTATTTTAATATCTCATTGTATCTGTTAAAATGTATGACCAATCGCTGGGCACGGTGGCTTACGCCTGTAATCCCAACAAATTGGGAGGCCAAGGCAGGTGGATCACCTGAGGTCAGGAGTTCAAGACCAGCCTGTCCAACTTGGTGAAACCTTGTCTCTGCTAAAAATACAAAAATTAGCTGGGCGTGGTGGCATGCATCTGTAGTCCCAGATACTCGGGAGGCTGAGGGCTGAGGCAAGAGAATCGCTTGAACCCAGGAGGCAGAGGTTGCAGTGAGCTGAGATTGTGCCATTGCACTCCAGCCTGGGTGACAAGAGTGAAACCCTGTCTCAAAAAAATGTATATATATATATGTATATATATGTATACATGTATATATGTGCATATATGTATATATATATGTGTATATATGTATGCTATATATATATGTATATATATATACACACACACAGACACACACACAAGTATATATGTGAAGGCTAGGGCCAAATTCACATAATTCACCTCTGTGTCCCCAGTAGCTGTGTTGATTCTTACACACACAAACATTTGTGCTTGATATTTGGTGAATAAATTATTTCATAGTCTTGTCAGCATCCTTTTAAGATGGAAATTATCTTATTTTATATAATTGTATTCAATTCTTTCTACAGTGTATTGAATAAGCTGCTACATCACATGGACCGTTTTAAATGCTGAAAGATAAAAGCAGTGATCAAGACAGACAAAAGTCTTTTCTTCACACAATCAATCACATCAACACAATCAACATCCTAGCTAGGAGTTGTGCAATAAACAAGTGAATGCATAATATGTCAGATGATAAGTGATATTGAAAACAAATCAGGGAAGGGAAGTAGAGTTTGCCATATGAAGGCTAAGTGTTCTGAGCAGGAAGGTTGCAAAAACCTTGATACTGTGATGTGTGAGCTGAGAACTGAAGAAGCTGAGACAGTAAACCAAGTGGATAGAAGAGAGAAAATAATTTCAGAAAGAGGAAACTGCATCGATTTTAGAGATAGGGAAACTAAAATTCTGAGGGGTGAGGCTAATTTCCTGATAGTATAAGAAGTCTCCATCTGCAACCAAGTCCACATGACCTTAGGCCTGCACACTAGCCAACGTGTTATCAACATGTTGAAATCCTAGTATGTGGGATATAAAATCATTGCAAAAATTTCACCACAACCCACATCAAATTGAACCATTCAGTTATGATCAATATATTCCTACTCACCATGCTAACCATAGTTTATAAGAGAAACAGCAGGTGGACACAATATTAAGAATAGAATTCCGCTTCTGATTTTAGGCCAGTTTGGCTAAAAATGTTATTTTGTAGGTGTTTGTTAGCAGTGGGTTAGGACATCATCACTGGTAAAGCAAAGCTCTGGGCAGCATACTTCAGAGAGCCACTGAATTTTGTACTGTGTCAGAGCTGTGGTCAGACCCTCACCATTTATCTCATAGGAGCCAACAGAGTGTGTGGTGTTGGATGCAAGAACATCTACAGTGATGTGAAAACAACTTAAAACTCATATGTCACCTTCATGCACACGGCCATTATCAAGACATCGAAATGATCTTTTTGAAGCCTTGACTAGTGAAAAGCTGATGTTTAGTTCTGTCTTTAAAGTTAGCTGTGGCATTTCTCAAAATTATTTTTATGTGTTAAGAACCACTAATGAAGACAGATGAATACAACGGTCTGTGTAGGAACTCACAATGACAGCTCATGTCACATTGTCCAATTGTAGAGTTCTTTTGGTCAGAGATGGCTCACCATTGCCATGGTTACTACTTCTGCCCATGTCCTTCCCTCTGTTGTCCTTGAGCCTCGAGATTAAAAGAAAACATTCAACTTCAGTGATGAAGTTGCAGGTGGGTAGAGATTTGGAGTTTTCTAAGCTTGGGTTTTTAATTCTAGGTCCAGCAGGGATTAATTATCAAAGATTTATCCCTCCCAACCCCACCACTAAAATACAGGAGCTTGTGTTACTAAACTTCAAAGCTTAATACAAAATTATCAATAGTCCACATTAACTATACTAATATTATCTGACAGGTATTAGATCTGAGCAAAAGGCTGATATATTGCGTATGTTGTCTGATTATAACTGACATTGTTTAGGAGAAGCAGCTTGGCAGAGGACAAAATCACAAGAAACTGGAACTGAGAAAGCTGAATTATGTCTTTGCTATTCCAATGACTAGTACTGTGACTAGGGCCACATAATGTACCTGTGGAGCTTACTTATTTATTTATTTTTGATCAGCAGTTACAAAGTGGGAGTAGAAGACTTCAAGTTCCATATTTGAAGAAAAAAAATTTTGTGGTTCTCTAACTTATACAGTCAATGTACTTGTATATGTTGGCATCCGGCATTTACAGGAAAATGCAATCGGAAGCACTTGAGAAGATGCTTTTAATGGAAGTAGAATAGACTTCCATTAAAAAGACATATTACATCTGGGAAAGGGCAGCCGTTCTCAATCTCAAATAGCATTTGATTCCACTGTAATAGTATCCAGGCTAACCAAAAACATTACGGATACTTCTTCAGGTAGCCCAGAATGCTGGAGTTTTTTCTCTCTAATATTTGATAAAGCAAGAAGTAAAAATTATATAAAATACTAAGATCAGTAAAATAAGAGCAAGATGTTTTCGAAACAATAATTAAAAATCTAATGGAAGGGCTCGGTGCAGTGGCTTATGCCTGTAATCCCAACGCTTTAGGAGGCCAACGTAGGAGAATCACTTAAAGCCAGGAGGTCCAGACTAGCCTTGGCAACAAAGCAAGTCTCCACTCCATCTCTACAAAATAAAAGCAGAAAAGATAAGCTGGTTGTGGTGGCCTAAGCCTGTGGTCCCAGCTACGTGGGAGCCTGAGATGGGAGGATTGCTTTAGCTTACGAGGTCAAGGACTCCTAAATTGGAGTGCACGCCACTTAATCCTGTCTCAAAGGTTAAAAAAAAAAAAAACTTAATGGAGTTTTGTCTTCCCAGTTTTCACAAAAAATTTCTATCTAACTTTTATAACCCTGTCTGTATTAATAAGTCTGGAAACATCAGGTGCATTTATGACTACTTGCTTGAGGGTAAATAGCATTTTACCTGTTCTGTTTCTCTGCATTGCTGTTACACAGGTCATTTGTCAGACCTATAGATACTTTTGTATTTTGCAATTATTCTCTCTTCCTGCAAGCACTTTATTGCCTTCCCGATGATTACCTGCTCCCCTCCCCATAATTTTATCTTCCAATGAAAAGTGGAGAAAACACTGCACAACATTATGTCAATTCTTCGAGAATCTCATAAACTATAAACTGTAGAAATTGGGACTGTCCCTTTAGAATTTCTGTCCTTTTACTTGGAAGACTGTACATTCCTTGATTTGTAATTTTAAATAGGCAAGAAAGTTCAAATCTTTATATTTGCCCTTTTTCACTTTTGAACAGTAGCTTAGCTTATATTCTGGCAAACGAATGTTCATTAATGTTTGCCTTTCTTTTCTCCTCAGTAGCATTGATAATGGTGACTTTAATGTGACAATGAAACTTTAATGTGATTTATGACATATCACTGACAAAGTATTGATATGCCTAATATACAAAAAAAACTTCTAAAAAGAGAGGAATATGATAAAATATACTAATTTATCTATAGAAAATGGGTTAGAGATATGAACACATATTTTGCAGAAAAAGAAAGGCCAGTTTCCTTTAATCATATGAAAAGGTTCTCAAACTGGAATATAATGAGATAAAGGAAAACTTGAAATGCAGTAATATATCATTTCTTATCTAACACACTGGCAAAATCCAAAAGTTGACAATATGCACTGTTGTGGAGACTATGGGGAAATAGTGTCTGTGGAAATGTAAAAATGATATAATACCTAGGGAGTGGAATGTTGCAATATGTATCAAACTTACATAAGCATTTATCCTTTAATTTCAGCAATTCACATTCTATGAATCTACTGGGGCCGGGCGTGTTGGCTCACGCCTGTAATCCCAGCACTTTGGGAGGCCCAGGTGGGCGGATCATGAGGTCAGGAGATCGAGACCATCCTGGCTAACACGGTGAAACCCCGTCTCTACAAAAATACAAAAAAATTAGCCGGGCATGGTGGCGGGCACCTGTAGTCCCAGCTACTCAGGAGGCTGAGGCAGGAGAATGGTGTGAACCCGGGAGGTGGAGCTTGCAGTGAGCCGAGATCGCGCGTATGCACTCTAGCCTGGGCGACAGAGGGAGACTGCGTCTCAGAAAAAAAAAAAAAAAAAAAAAAAAAAAAAAAAAAAAAAAAAAAAATCTATTGCAAGACATATGCAAAAGGAATGTGTGCACATGTAGCTTATTTGTATTAGCAAAAGATTGAAACAACCCAAATGTCCACACTTAAGAGACTGAATAAATTCTGATAGCTCTATCTACAAAAAGGAGTAGAGATAGCTATAAAAAGTAATGGGGAATACTTCTGTATGTTATTGTGAGTAAGGTCCTGAATATAAAGGAAAAGACAGCAAAGTGGAGAAAAATTTATTCTTTACTATAAATATATAAAATAGTTAACTAATGTTTATTTGTGTATGTACACACCACATACAAGCACACACACAACACATGCCTACATTTATAAGAAAAACAATGAAAGCATAAACCATAAAATTGAACAGAAAGCTACCTTTGTGAGCAAGAAGACAAAAGGGTAGAAGAGACAGGAATGGAAGCTGGACTGTCCCGAATATATAGCGTTTTATAGATTTGACTTTGTAAGCATGTCAATATTTTAGATACTTATAAAGTAAAATAACATCCCAATGAATAAGATGATGAAGACAAAGACATTTACATGTGTATCAAGTTGATGATATTATTAAATGAAGAAGAATTATTTCAAAGTATGTGAAACCCAATAATATCCCCATCTTACTAGTGGATTATCCCACAAAGAAAAAGAGAATTGTAAAATAAAATAAAACAACCCCAACTATTTTATTTGCTGAGTCATAATGTTGAAGGTGATGCTGGCATTATTATCCTCAGACCATTGAGTATGTAATATGGGATAAAGCAATGACTAATTTTCTTGCATCCTTAAGGATCAAGATTAAAAAAAAAAAAAGAAATGAGTTCACCAAAGCTAAGTAAAGACAATATAGTCCTGAATTTGAATTGGAAGCACCAAAATGACCTTGTGAGCATTTTATCTCTCAAAAGAAATACATATTTTCTAGCTATTTCACAAAACAGTCTATGAAGAAATACCAAGCCAGAGAAAATGAACAACTCTAGCACACAATGTGTGTTCTTAAATGTCATTTTCTACTAAAAGGAACCAAAACTCCTTGCAGAAATGGCTGAGTTGAAAAAGTAAAAGATGAATTCAGAAGTTCTAGTTTGACTAGATAACAAGAAAGTTATCAGAGACTAATAACATTTTATTAACATATCTCAATTATAAATTTTAAAAAGAATACCACTGACTATATATGAGACAACTTTAGCATCAATGATGATAAATACTAGAGAGAACTGATGCACATTCAGTGTAATTAAATCCAGGAATTCCTTCAGAGGATACCAGGAAAATATATTGTAAGTTTAAAAAGTTGGTATATAAAGAAATAAAATACCATACTCTTCCTTTCCAACATGTACTGTACTTCAAGATATCCAAGATATCCAAATAATGAATAGAGTTTTTCCTTTTAAAGTTTTCAAACTAATATGAAAAAGAGTGACAAAAGTTAGGAGTCATTTTTAACTCCTAACAAGTTGATGAATCTTGATAGTGATCATTAATAGCTGCCAACATCACTTCCAAGAAAGTCAACTAGACAGTGTGTGTTTCTGAAGAAAATATATAACCCACCTGTGAAGCAATTTTGCCAAAAGCTCTAGAAGATCTACAAAATGTAAAAGCAAATTTACAGGAATACTAGAAACAGAACATGTGAAATGAGACTAAGAGGAAGACTAGAAACTTTGCAAGATAAACATCTGGTTTCTTTAACAAACAGTTGCAAAGAAAAAGTAAAAAGAGATCAACAATAGATCAGTAATTCAAATGGAACTTAAGAGACACATCAGTCGACTGCTATATGTTTGAAACCCAAATTTAAATAAGCAAACTTAAAAATACATATATCCAGTGAAATTTAAATACTATGTAAATCCCTGCTGATATTAAAAATGTATTGCTAGTTTATTTATATATTTGATCCTGATAATATGGATATTTTAAAAGAAAAATCTTTCTTAGCTTCTAGTAATTCATGCTTATATGTTTACAGATAAAATAATGTGATCTGAGGTTTTCTTCCAAATAACCAAAGTTGGAAGAAGTGGGTGGTGGTATGAATAAAACAAGACTGGTGATAACTTGAAATTTTGGATGTTATCTATGGGTATCTGGGGGTTTATACTATTTATGCTGTTTATATGTCTGAAATAGTGTATAATAAAAAGTAGAATAAAAGTGTTTATTGCATCACTGCTTAGCACTTTGACCTTTCTCAAATATGGATTAAATAATTAGCTGATGATGTGGTGGTATGAAGAAATCCCTCCAAAAAATGATTCCCAGAATAAAAGTGTTTTCTTACCAGCTAGTCACATATGACCCACTTTTTCTTCTTATACGATTATGACTTTTGTCTCTTGGAATCCATTGTTACCGTATAAATTCTACCCCAAGAGAATCGAAAGCACTAATAATCACAACTTTGTGAGAATTATACCACCAGAGAGCTTGCTTATTGTAATAGCTAAGAAAGGATGCTATGAATGCATTTAAATTTTTCCTTGAAACACTTCACTTCCAGGAGATAGATGCTATTCTAATCAGTTTAAGTTGGAAGGGGTTTAATATAGGGTATAACATTGCCTACAGAGGGTTAGGAAAATTAATAAAGTAGTGTAAATTGAATGTCTAAGTATTACTTCCAAAGCCACACAACAAACCTGGGCTGCCAAGGTGACCACTGACTATTCTATGATGAGAAAAGCTTATACAATCTGGATATGACTACATTTGGGATACCGTAATGCCCCAGTCAGGAAGCCAGTTCCAGGACTCTGAACCACACCTGTTACAAAATGCATCAGAAAAAAAAAATAACTGCAAGTGTATCAGATAGGCCAAATTTAAATCAAATTTGGATGTCTCATTAAAAAGGTCTGCAAAACATAGTTTTGGCTCTCTAGCCATCTTATTCCTAGAAGTCACATTTGATAGAGGATAGGACTGAAGTGAGACACCAATCAACCACATTCATCAGAAGGACAGTATGTTTTTGGTACCCATTTCATCATCATTAGAGAGACTGGGCAGCAGCAGAACACAATCCAAAAATGTCGCTCAGAAATGGCACTATTTTGCTGCAGAAAAGCTTTTTCTAAATAGAAAATGATACCAGGCACTTGTTCTTTGAAAATAATAATAATAATAATAGAATAACAGAACACATATCAGGATAGTAATCAAGACCTGGTTCGAAAGAATGTACCAGTGCTAGCAGGAGATAATGGCATCTAATTAAGACATTAATTAAAACGAATACTTACCTAATTAGAAAATGTAAAAGTACTATTAGACATTTTTTCTTTTAAATTAGCTGAAGCAGATGATTAGCAGGTGTTCTTAATGTAATTCTTGTAATTAAATAGAATACCACATGCATAAAATTAGACCTGTAAATAAAGACATTGCAATCAATCATTATTAAATGTTTGTAGAAGACGTTGGAGAATGGCTGTGGAGGTGCTGGCCCCACCATGCTGGCACTTTGCCAACTGTATAATTGCTTTCTTCAGACTCCCAAATTCTACTATATCTTAAATTGAACAAGTCCCATTCTTCAACACTTTTCCTGAACTTTCTAGGACTCCCTATGCCCTTTGGATCTCTCAGATCTCAGGTACTAAAAGGAATTACCCAAGGGAATGATTTAAATTGGAGCAGAAAGAATGTAGGTTAAACAGGAAATATTACAGTGGGCACTGAAGAAGTTAGCAAGGTTTTTAAGGCTACCCTAGAGGACAAGCTGTGTTCTCATTTGCTGGAGCAAGTGCAGGGTTAATGCAATCTTCAGTAGCTTCCCAGATCTATGTCTTCTGATTTCTAGATACTATACTTATATGTATTATATTATATCATGTTATAAAAGTGTTTTCATTTGTTACTCATTTTCATTCTTCTGGTCAAATTAAAGCTTCTTAAGAGTAGGCATTAATCTATCATGTTGTATTGACTGCTACATTCACAACACCAGAATGAGATTGAGAACAAAGTAGCTGGTCACTAAATATTGAGTTAATGAAACAATGAATGAATGAACGCTACTCTGAGTTTGTGTAGAAGACGTGTATGCAGGTGTGTAGGTGCATTTCCTCTGGCATTATAAATGCTTGAGGAAAGTACTGTGTGTGTAACTTTTCATAGAATCAGAACTTCTAGCATGCTGGTCAATAGTAAAACATTCATATCAAGTCTGGATTAAAACTCCATATCACGGAGATATGAAGTTTTAAATAAATGTAATTAGCCTGAGGCTGGTAATAAGATGGCTGTGTTCAGCCATTCAATCTCTACTCCATTAGTTCCCACAAACAACATCATACCTGAGGACCACTAACCCACATGCATGGAGTAAAAATGCACAAAGGCCAAATTCGACTTCCATGTACTGGAGACCGTACATAAGGATGAGGCATCAATGAAATAGCACCACGAGTGCAAAAATGCACAGGCATAAATACCACGCAGCTCACACTGTTAGGGCTTTTTGATAATTAGGATGGCAGAGTCCAGAGCAAAGCTCTGAGGAATGGCTGGAAAAGAGAGCAGGATCTAGTAGGGACAGAACCTTGGATGTCAGGCTAACAGGCTTTATTTTACAAGGCCTCAAAACCAATCATTGATGGATATGAATTGAAATATCGACTTGTAAAATCCATTTGGAGAATGAATTCTAGGGGCCAGAGATGAGACAGGAAGATGGCTGGCACCAGGATAGTTCACCTTGATTCCATTTCTGAATTTCTAATATCTTCTCAAGTGTCTAATTAAATCAAAAGTACTGCCTCTCTTGTCCTTTCCACATTCTTCTTTGAGGTTTCTATATTTCCAGCAGAAGTTCTAAGCCCATTAAGGCTTTTTTTAACAAATAAAAAGATGAACTGAAAATGGAGGAGAGAACCTAAATCTATCAAAATCAGTAGTTTCCCTGACGGTTGCTGTAAAGGGATGGCCTGTTTTCCTGAGCCTTGGTGTGTGTTGAATAAAAGCACTGATGTCTTCACAAGAGAAAAGATATAAAATTGTTACCTAAAGTTGTTGGGCAGCTATAAAGAAAATAAATGACTCTATTACTTTGAAATGTAAGCAAACATCAACTCTAAAGCCCTGGGCAACACATGAAGCCGCCTCTATTTATAAAAGGGAGTTTGATGACATCTTCTCATATAGTAAATAAAGGAACAACTGCGTCATTGTCTGGGAAAGGGTGTTTGGATGCTTGGCACTGAAGTGGGATTACTGGGGTGTGGTGGTGTGATCCCTCCTCTTCCTTCTAGTCACTGTTAGGCTTCCTCTGTGTCCACAGCACATGGGGACCCAGGGGGAATACAGCATCCACCCTTGGCTGGTTGGAAAAGCTTTACCCAAAACAGACCACAGTATTCCAAGAACTTCAAAGTCAAATGTCTTTCAGTACCTCTACAACATGTAATTTGGGAACTCCCTTTACTCTGTAGGGGGCGTTCATGAATGTTTGCTATTCAACCCCAAGGGATAAAGATCTCAGAGGCTACCGTGTTTAAAGACATAGATCTGGTGCTGGCGGCTTGGGGTGGAATGAAGTGGGGAAGCTATTTTCAGGTGGAAGAAGAGACAGTTTAGAGCTACCGCCTGTTTTTCTCTCCTCCAATATGTGATTGGCTGATTAGAAGACCCTGGTTTGTCATGCCCTTGGCTACTGGAGTAGGTTCAGAAGAAAGCAAGCCTGGCGTGGGCAGGAAAAACACACTCACACTGTTCTACAATGCAGAGAAGGGTTCAGTGTTTCCTGTGTGCTAGGGTAGCTGCCTTATTCTGCCATTTGAATGGATGACAACATGAGCAAATTGATTGATTGACCCTGGAGAAGAGAGGTAGAGAGAAAATTTATTCTAGGTAGCAAAAAATTAAATACCTTTTTCTTGAATCAGACTATAATTATAATTTATATTAACTTCATTGACTTTGGGTAACCTTTTATATAACCTCTCAGGCTTAATTTCAAGTGCAAAATCCAAGAAAAAGAAAAGAAGAAGAAAAATATCAGATTCACAGGGGTTTGGGGGCATAAAATGGTAAAATGGCCTGACATATGTAATTACTGAGTATATGCTGATTGCATGTAATTAGTATTTTATCACTACTGTTATGTTTATTATTACTATTATTATTGAGAATATAAGAAGGGGTCAATAGAGTTTTCATGAGAGCAAAAATAAATAATCAGAAAGAAGACTTCAAGGATTGTGTGTTCCAATCACCAACGGAACATTAGCCAGGACAATCTGTTAGGTATTTATCAAAACACACACATACACACAACCTCCCCGTGTATTGATTGTAACCTGCATCCATAACAAGTGGAGGTTTCAGGGCTTTGCAATTGGGTTCCTAACTGTGCTGTATTCCAAAGTCCACCAGGCATTCAGCACAGAACTGTGGTGCAGAGCAGGATCTCTGGTTGCTCATCAGAAGTAGCGGTGGATCACTGCAGAATCACAGCAGCACCTTTGGCTGGGTCTGGTCCATTCACAAAACATCACCACCACTCCATGGACCATGTTTACTTAGGGCTAGTTTAGCTTAACCGACAACCAGTCCCTGTGATGCCTTCTTATTTCCATGCTCATAGTCGTGTTTATTCTCTTGAGGCTTGAAGCTGCCCAGGTTGTTAGGTGTCCATATGATGTGCTAAATTAATTTATGCCAATAGGTCATAGTCAAATAACACCTGATTATAATGCACTGGTTTTCATTAAGGTAAAACCACTTGGTGGAGAATGTAAAAGCCTCATTGGTGGTGAGTAGTGTATTCTTAAAAGATTGATGAGTTGCTATTGTTGAGACAGTCAGACCCTGGAATGCCTGGCTACTTTATCTACAGGATCATCAAGGTAATACCCATATAGCCCCAAGCCTGAGAGGCCTTGGTAGCTGTCTCTTCTTCCCCATCAGGACACTGGCTGAGACTCTCTGGCGTAAGCCCTGTTTGCCTTTGCTCTTCCACTCGGTGGGTCCACTGCCTGCAGGAAGAACCTCACTCCTTCTTCTCTCCCTGCAGCCAGCACAGGGATTCTGCTGCCTAGGGCAGTGGGCAACTGTAGCCCTTACCCTTTGACCTCTCTCATCTTTCTTCTCTTCTAAGTTTTGGAAGGACAGAGACATTAATGATTGCTTTTTGTTTACTTGTACATTGGGAATATAGCTGTCGGTGGAAATGCTCACTTATTTGTAGCAAAAAGGAGTTGATTTTAACACTTGGAGCTATGAGGTTAGACAACACAGGAAGGAAATGCATCTAGGAACCCTGATGGGGAGTGGACATTGGGGTCCTTCTAATTACCAAGTCCAGACTGCTGGTATTAAGGTGTGCGCGTGGACAAGGAAGGTTGAGGAGGCAAGTCCTGACTGTAACCAGTAGCCTGAGGTTTGGGCTCCACCTCACATGTCTTCAGAGTTTGGAAACTATTAGCAAGATTGTTCTTAGTGTCTTCGTCTGCTGTCTGTCCTCAAGAGATGACAGGGGAGAAGGGAGATTAATAGGGTAGCATCCAGGCCTTCTTGCCTCCCTCACTTTGATATCAAAGATGCCATCAAAACCTAACCACTAGTCTTAACAGCTGCTGCTATGGATCACTTGTGCCGTGTATGTACTGGACCAATCCTTCTCCGGACGCTCCTAACATGGAAAAGGACAGGCCCTGGTCCCAGAGGAGTCCAAGTTGACAAGGTTATCAAAATTGAGAGGCTGTGAAGGACATGGTATATCCCATTGGTGTGACAAATTCAGTCTTCAAGAAGCCAAGGTTATCTATGGAGGAGTAGGAGAGGAGAAAAGGGAAGAAAATCAGATAAACTGAGTGCTTACTAAGCATCAGGCATCAGTTACTTTCAAACATAATATTTTAATCTGATGGCAAACCTAGAGAGTAGAAATTTTCTTTAAAGCAAAATATTTTGTATTTAATTGTAGATTTGCCTGTATTTGTAAGAAATAATACAAACAGATCACATGTATCCATTAGCCAATTCCCCCAATAGTAACAATTTACAAACCTATACTACCACTGCCACAAAACCAGGATATGAACATGGAAACAGTCAAGATACAGAGGAAGTCCATCACCCCACGATCCCTCAAGGTGACCATTTACAGCCACATGCACCACCCTCACAACCCACCCTCTCCTTAACCCTTGGCAGCAAATAACCTGTTTTCCATTTTCATAATTTTGTCATTTTCCTTTTGTATGACATTTTAAGAATGCTATATAAATTGAATTAGACAGTTTGTCATGTTTTGGGGATTAACTTTTTTTATTTAGTATAATTCTCTAGAGATTCATTCACATTGTTGACTATGAACAGCTCATTCCTTTTTATTTCTGCATAGTATTCCACACTATGGATATATCACAATTTATTTAACCATTCACTTGTTAAAAGAATATATAGATCATTTCCAGTTTTAGACTCTTACAACAAATAGAGCTACTGTGAATATTTGTGTACAAGTTTTTGGTGTGTATGATCATAAGTACCCACCCCCCCCCCCCATACTGGGATAAATACTCAAGAGTACAGTTGCTGGGTTGTATGATATGTAGGTAGCTGCATAGTTTGTTTGTTTCTTTGTTTTGTAAATGCCAAGCTGTTTTCTAAAGTGGCTGTACCATTTTACATTACCATAAAAGTGTACGAGTTATTCCATTTCTCTGAATACACACCAGCGTTGGTATTATATATGTATATATACATAAATGTACACCTTTATTTATGTCTACCATATGTCTTTATTTAATTTTTATTTCATTTATTCTTATAAGTATTTCATTGTGGTTTAAGTCACATTTCTCTAATGGCTAATGATGTTGAACATATTTCATGTGTTTTTCTGTGATCCATATTCCCTTTGCTGAATAGTTTGCCTATTTTCTATCGGGATGTTTTTTACTGTTGCGTTTTGAGAGATATTTATAAATTGTAGATACCGGTTTTCGGTTAGATATGTGATTTGCAAATATTTTTGCCAAATGTGTAGCTTTTCATTCTCTTAGAGCATTTCACACAGCAAAATATTGATAAAATTTTAATTTTGATATAACAAAAAGCATCAACTTTTTTCCCACTTTTGTTGTCAAGCCTAAAAAGTATTTGCCTTGCTCAGATTCCTGAACATTTTATTTTATTTTTCTCTAAAGGTTATACACTTTTATATTCTACAATTAAGTCCATGATCCATTTCTTGTTACTTTTTGTACAAAGTATGATGTTTAGGCAGAAGTTCATTTTCTTGGTCTACAGAATCACTTCAGCACCACCTGTTGAAAAGGCTCCACTTCCGTTATTAAATTGCTTTTGTACTTTTGTCTAAAATCACTTGGGCAAATTTGAAAGGGTCTATTTCTAGGTTCTCATACTGTTCAACTGTTCAATTTGTACACCTTTTTGCCAATAGCACATATTTTTAATTACTACAGCCATGCGATAAATATTCTTCCCATTGCATTTTTCATTTTCAAAATCATTCTAGCTATTTTAGTTCCTTTGTCTTTATATATAAATTTTAAAATAAGTTGGTCTATATCTGCAAAATATCTTGTTGCAATTTTAATAGAATTGCATTAAACCTGTACCAGTTTTAGGAGAATTGGCATCCACCTTTGCTTTGTTGTGTTGTCCAATTCTGAGCAAAAAATGATTTCTCCATTTATTTTGATCTTTTGATTTATTTCATCAGTGTGTTGCAGTTTTAGGACATAGGTCTTATACATCTTTCATTACATTTTTATCTAAGTATTTAATTTTTATCAATTATAACTGTATTTTTAATTTCCCTGTTCGTGTGCTATTTTGTATATTATATATAATAACAATTGACTTTGTTTGTTTATCTTGCATACTAATACCCGACTGTAATTACTTTTTCATTTGAGGATATGTTTTTAATTTGGGAATTTTCTATGTGTCATCTGCAATTAGGAAGAGTCGTACATCTTCTTTCTCTACCTTTATGCCTTTTCTTTTCTTTTCAACTTTTTGTAATAGTTACACCTTCTAGTAGTATGTTAAGTAAGAGTCGTGAGAGCAGACATCCTTTCCTTGTTTCCAAAATTATGAGAAAAGTATTTCATCTTAAACCATGAAGCATAAGATTAGTGCTGTATTATTATATATTTTTTTAGATACCATTCATCAAGCTGAGAAACTTCTACTCTATTGCCACTTTTCTGGGAGTTGTTATCATCAATAGGTACTGCATTATGTGAAACTCTTTTTGTATATCAATTAATACTATCATGTCTTTTTTCTTCTTTAGGTTGTTAATATGGTTGATTACATTTTCAAATATTGAACCAGGCATGCATTCTTAGAACCAATCCCATTTGGTAATGGTGTATAATTCTTTTTACTAATTGCTTAATTCTATTTGTTAATATTTTAAATAATGTTTGCTTCCAGCCTTATGAGGATGTTAGTCTCAAATTTTCCTTATTTTTTCTCTTTTATTTCTCCTTGTATTTTTCATTTGAATATAAAAGTAATATAAGCTTCATAAATAAATTGAAAATTCTTTTATCCTCTTCAATTTTCTGGAAGAGAATCTGTAGAGTTAATATTAATTATTTAAATGTTTGTTAGAATTCAATAGTAACATTGTCTGAGGCTGAATTTTTTGGGTAGGAGTTTTTAAATTACAAATTAAATTAAATATTACTTATAGGACTATTCAAAACATCTGTTTTATATTGAGTGTGTTGTAGTAGTTTGTGCTTTTTGAAGAATTGGTCTATTTATCTAAGTTGTCAAATGTATGTGTATAGATATGTTTATACTAATTCCTAATCCCTTATTTTCTTTTGATGTCTGTAGAATTTATAGTGATGTCCCTGTTTTATTTCTGATATTGGTAATTTGTGCCTTTCTCTTTTGTTCTTTGTCAGTCTTACAACTGGTTTGTCAATTTAATTAATCTTCTCTAACAATCAGCTTTTTAAGTGGACTTTTTACATTATTTTTCATTTTCAATTTTATTGATTTTTCTTCTTTACCATATTATTTCCATCCTTTTTCTGTGGGGCTTATTTTTCCTTTCTCTTTTTTAAAATAAGTTTTCAATGTGAGAGCTTAGGTTATTTATATGAGATCTTTCCCATTTTCTGATATAAGCATTTAGTGTTACACATTTCCTTTTCTCCACTGCTTTAACTGTGTCATACAGATTTTGATCTCATGGGTTTTTTTTCATCTTTTAACCTGTTCAATGTACATTTTACTTACCCTTGATATGCCTTCTTTTACCCAAGGATTATGTTTTTTAAATGTCATTTGGTTTTCAAATATTTGTTTTTTTCATATTGATTTCTAGTTTGATGATTCCCTTGTTCTAACAGAACACACTGTGTATGATTTCAATGTTTTTAAATTTGTTTGTTTTAAGGCCCAGAATATTGTCTATCTTCATTTGTGTCATGTGAATGCTTGAAAAGAGAGGTTTTTCTGTAGTTTTGAATTGGAGCATTCTATAAATGTTAAATAGCTCTTGTTGGTGGATTGTGTTTTTATATATATGTGCTGATTTTCTGATTGATCCATTATTGGGAAAGGAGAATTGAACAATTGTAATTGTGAATTTGTCTATGTCTTTGTTCAGTTGCATCATATTTTATTTCACACATAGTTATATTTTTTAGTGTGTACAAATTTAGGATTGCAAAACAAGGAAACAGAAATAAAAATAATATTTAGAATTGCCATGTGTTTAATCCATCCTGCCAATAACTCTCTTTTACTTGGTGTATTAAGACTACGTTTAATGTAACTATTGATATATTAATTCTTAAGTCTGCCATTTTTATTTGTTTTCTATTTGTTCTTTCCATTTTCCTTTCTTTCTTTTATCTTTTTTCTCCCTGTAGGTTACTTGAATGTTTTTTTGGAATTCCACTGTATGTATCTATAGATTTTTAATTTTTCTAGTGTGTCTCTTTGTATCAGTTTTTAGTGGCTTCTTTAGAATGTGTGTATGTGTATATATATACATTCATATACAGTTGAACTTTGAACAGCATTGGGGTTTGGGGCACCAATCTCCTGTGCAGTCAAAATCCACGTATAACTTTTTGACTCCTCTGAAACTTAACTGTGAATAGCTTACTGTTGACCAGAAGCCTTACTGTAACATAAACAGTCAATTAACACATATTTGTTATATGTATTATATAATGTACTTTTACAATAAAGTAAGTTAGAGAAAAGAAAATGTTATTTAAAAACCATAAGGAAGAGAAAATATATTTAATATTCATTAAGTGGAAGTAGATTAACATAAAAGTCTTCATCCTTACATTGAGTAGGCTGGGAAGGAGGAAGAAGAAGAGGGGAAGGCAGTTTTGGCTCAGAGGTGGCCAAGGAAGTAGTGGTGAAAGAAGTAGCAGGGGAGGCAGGAGAGACAGGCACACTCAGTGTAACTTTATGGAAATACACCATAATGTCTGCCTGAATGTTCTGCTATTTTACTGTCCTAAAAATGTTTCCATTCAGTACCAGTCTTTTTTTTTTTTTTTTTTTTTGAGACAGAATCTCGCTTTGTTGCTCAGGCTGGAGTGCAGTGGCGCGATCTCGGCTCTCTGCAACCTCCGCCTCCTGAGTTCAAGTGATTCTCCTGCCTCTGGCTCCCAACTAGCTAGGACTACATGCACGTGTCACCACGCCAGGCTAATTTTTTTTTATTTTTAGTAGAGACAGGGTTTCACCATGCTAGCCAGGATGGTCTCCATCTCCTGACCTGGTGATCCACCCACATCGGCCTCCCAAAGTGCTGGGATTAGGGGAGTGAGCCACCACACCCGGCCTACAGTACCAATCTTTCTTCTATCACTTGCTTCAGTTTCAGTGCCCATGTCATAGAAGGGTTCATATTGTAAAAGAAATCAAAAGCCGAATAAGCAGAACCCTTCTGAAAGATTATCTAGTGTCAATTTCTTTTTTGGCACTGTTTCTTCTGTCTTGTTCCTCATCATCTGGCACAGATTCAGAAGCATTCATTTCCATTTAGTCATCTTCTGTTGTGTCCCTATTATGTCTTGAGTTTATCTGATCCATATCTTGAAACCCTTTATTTTTCTCCTTCCACCATTTTTTTTTTTTTTTTTTGGTCATATCCACAATCCCTTTCATGATTTTCTTGATTGGCCCTGCCGTAAAAACTGTGAAGTCATGCACAACACCTGGACAGTTTTCTAAAGCGGGAATTTATTGTGTCCAGTGTTACAGATAACACAACATTTTCTATAACAGTGATGGTATCTTCAATGGCGCATTCCTTCTGGACTTTCATGATGTTCTCTCTATTGGGGTTCTCTTTCTTATTGTTGACAATCCTTTCCATAGTGTGTAATGAGTCTTAAAGGTGCTTATGATGCCCTAATCTAGAAGCTGAATTAGAGATATGTTTGGGGGCAAGTAGATCACTTTGACATTTTTAGTGTTAAATGCATGGGGTTCTGTGTGGTCAGGGGCATATCAAAAGAACTTTAAAAGGCAGTTCCTCACTGGCAAAATACTTCCGGACCTTGGCGACAAAACATCAATGGAATCAATCCAAAAGATGGGGGCTTTTGTTGTCCGGGCCTTCTAGTTGTACAACCGAAAGACAGGAATCTGCTGTCAGATCTTTACTTCAGGATTAGCAGTTTTACAGATATAAGCACAGT
Source organism: Pan paniscus (assembly GCF_029289425.2). Taxonomy (NCBI): domain Eukaryota; kingdom Metazoa; phylum Chordata; class Mammalia; order Primates; family Hominidae; genus Pan; species Pan paniscus. The sequence goes on from NC_073262.2 coordinate 50,019,657, forward strand.
AAACCAAACTACATTTATACAAAACAGTAGAGTGAGCCTGGCCTTTCCTGCATTACATCCTGGTGCTCACTTCCCTTTCTAGTAAATGTCCTTTGTGGCTTTTTTTTTTTTTTCTTCCAGAATAGAGCACTTTCATCCGCATTAAAAACCCGATCCTTTCTCCTCAGTGACTTTCTTAATGGCATCTGGGAACTTGTGTGCTGCCTCTTGATCAGCAGAAGCTGTTTTTCCTGTTATCTTGACATTTTTAAAGCCAAATATTTTCCTAAAATTGTCAAACCATCCTTTGCTGGCATTAAATTCTCCAGCTTTCAATTCTTCACCTCCTTTTTGCTTTAAGTTGAAATATAATGACTTTACCATTTCTTGAATCATGTTAGATTCTGTAGGTATGTCTTTCTTATAGCAATCCTTTGCCAGCATGAAAGCTGCATTTGTAACACTAGATAAAAAGGTATTTCACACAAAGTGAAAGGTTGTTGCATCTTCTGGCATAGCTGCTGCAAAGGCCTTATAAAGTGCTCTTTACTCTGCTTTTTAGAAGTACTTCCAACATCAAGAGTAGCACTTTCTATGGGTTTCATGGTGTTATTCTAGGTTTACAATAGGTGAGATGAAAAATATGCAAGAATTGTGAGATCGCCTTTTACTGCAAAATGCAATGTACTGGAGAGATGAACTGCTCATTTTAAGGGGATAAGGGTAATACTTGAGCTCGCCACAAGAGCAAGAGGAGATGACTATGAAATTATTACAGCACTACAGCACATACTATCATGAATTGTATGTAGTTATGATTTAATACTACATCTTTACATTGGTTTACATTTCTCTTGAATGTGAATGGCATCATGTGCAGTCTGTGTTGATGGGCATACGTTTTGATAAATTTTGACTTTTTATAATAGATTTGTATATACTTTATGCTAGTAAATTATAAAATATACTAGTATTTACATATATTTCATGCATTCATGACATACTTTTTTCTTAATTTTTTAAAATATTTCTAGGCTTCTCAGCCTGTGAGTTTTTTCAATTGTCACAACTCTCCAAAAAATGTTTCCAGTATATTTATTGAAAAAAGTCTGCACTAAGTGGACCTGCACAGTTCAAACTCATGTTGCACAAGTCAAACTGTATATATTATGTATCATTTATATATATATATAATATACACACTATATATGTAATTGTGAAATATATTATCTTAGAATTTATTGATGCCAACATCTTACCAGTTTGAGTAAAATGTAGAAACTTTACCTCCTTTTATGTCCCATGATGCTTTACATATTTACAATATGAGACCTTTTGTCTTTTAGAAACTACTCAGTAAAAAAAGTAATATTTTTTGCTTCTGATGGAGAGCTGATGTATTGACTTACAGTTGTTGGCATTTAGGCAAATTGTTTTGGGTGAGTATTAAACTACAAGGGAAGTCCCAGAATGAAAGTGTTGGTTCCCCTTCTTATGGATGTACTCACATATATGCATATTTGTTTTGAAAAAGAGAGCACCTATTACTGTGTGATCTGTTGCTTTTTAGCTTTATATTTAGGGAAGATAATTTATCATGGAGGAGAGAAGCCCATGCAGCAGGGACATGTGATAAGCTCCTTGTTCTGAATAATGAGATAGACTAGAGGTATCATAAAACGTCCAGTTAATCATCATCTCAGCAAGGGTATTGGGGACTCAAAAAATAACTCTAAGAACTTAAAAAGACTACTTAGATTTTGTAAAGTTGCCTTCAGTGTAGAAAAATAATGTATCCTTACAAAGATGTCTACATTCTAATCCCCAGAATCTGTGCATATGTTGTTACATGGCAAAGGGAATTAAGGATAAGATGGAATTAAGTCTTTTAATCAGGAGATCATAAAATGGGGAGATTCTCCTGGGTGACTGGGGTGAGGCCAATAGAATCAGCACAGTCCTTATAAGTGGAAAAGGGAGGCAAAAGCGGAGTGAGTGTCAGAGTGACGCAGCATGAGAAAGGCTCAACGAGCCCTAGGTGGCTTCAAAGATGGAAGAACATAAGCCAAGGAATGCAGGCAACTGGAAGCTGGAGAAAGGACAGAAATGGGATTCCTTCCACAAGGAATGCATAAGGAATGCAGCCCTGTCAACACTTTGATGTCAGCCAGGTGAACCAATTTTGGACTTCTGCCATCGATAGCTGTAAGATAACATTAGGTTGTTCTAAGCCACTAAGCTTGTGATAATTTATTACAGCAGAAATAGAAAACAAATACAGCAACTGTTAATTGTCCTTTTCATTAAAATTGAGATTTCCCCAGTTTTTGACATGATGAGCGGTTTTCAATTGAAATCTGGACATCCAGAATGTAATGTTTTAAAATTCTGGATCTCATTTAATTGAATTTTTAGATGGCTTTTCTAATACTACTCCAGCAAGGAAAGTGTGGATGCTGCCTCAGTATTGAAGGTGGGGATAGATGTTCAGGTTCCGTACTTAGCTTCTAATGACACCTGGGAATGAGGATGTGGGTATAATTACTTCTGGGTGGGGGTAGAGTTTCTGTTTCTCCACAGGCTGCCACTGATACCACCCTAACTGGGAGGGTCAGGAGTACCTTGTTACTTTTTCCTATGTGGCGTTGACATCATGGGGACTGGCCTCCTTACCACTGCATTGCAGTGAAAATCTAGGCTCTCCACCAGGTCTTCTAAAACGCCATCCCCACATGGAAGGGAGAGCTCTCTTGTTACTGTTTGATGTGAATGGAAGTCCAGGTTGCACACATGATCTCCACCGACATCAGATGAAGTTGGTACATTACTCCCCAGCACCATTGAAAATGCTGGCTTTAGATTCAGCCTTCTCTTGATCCACCTGGAGTCGTTGGGGATGCGTCATTACAGCCTGGTGAGAATGGAAGCCTAGGTTCTCCACTCAGCTTTTATTGTCTGAGTGCTGGAGGGGATGCAGAGTTTTTATGGTGTTTAGCTGGTGTGGAGTGGTTCCTATCTAAAACTCTTCTGTCTTTTTAGACTGTTGTTGTTTTTTTTTTTTTTTTTTTTTTTTTTTTTTTTTTTTTTTAACTGGTTCTTTGTCTATAGAGAGGAGGCTTTTGTTGGGGCTTTTTGTCTGTACGCTGTGGTGATTTCTGGTTGCCCGCTGCTTTCACTCCATGTCTGGGACTTAAGAAGCAAAAAGGAAGCCCAGGGACTCCCTGCTGTGTCGCTGGTTCTGTCCTGAGATCTGTAGCTCATCTGCCTTCTTCTTTCTACCTTTTAGAGTCTTTTTGCATTGATTTTTATTTTTAAATATACAGTCAAGGATTTTTTGTTCTTAGCAGGAGGAACAGAGAAACATATGTCTAATCCATCTTCCTGAAAGCAAAAACCCTACGATTTTCTCTTTAATCATAAATAAGATGAGGTACAAAGATGTTAAATAATTTGCTAAAGCTTACACATCTATTCATCCAGTAGACATGATGTTGAAGTTAATTCCCTCTCCTCACTTTTTTTTCAACTCTAATAGTTGTAATGATAGTTTAGGGCCAAATAATTGAATGTTTTAAATGTTAGTTTAAAGAATGTAGACTTTTTTCTAAAGGTAACACAGAAGCGTTGAAAACAATTTAGAAGAGCCAGAAAGGGCATGTGATCAAGTCATTTGGCCCAAGTTTTTATTTAAAATGGGACTTAAGTCTGCGTCTATGTCTAAAACATTTTCTCTTCAACATACTCATATAATTTCTTCTGAACACTGGCTATCTTTTGGATTGTATAGCTATTTTTGGTTTCTGCTTCTAATTCTCACTTGCATTTCTCAAGCCTCAAAATAGATCAACTGGGGGAACAAGGCTGCACCTTGTCAGGTTACTAACAATCTCAGGCAGAGGATGGGTAAGGAGAGTGTCAAGGGATATTCTGACAGAATTGCCAAATTAAAACAGCTTTAAAAATACGTATTTAGCCAGCACACCTTAGCAGAGCAGCTGTGAGTGCCTCTTGAAAGAGCCAACATGCATTCATCTCACAGAATCCAGCTTTTTTGTGCTAATTTATTTGAACAGAATAAGTGTTTGTGTATGAGTATTTATACAGAAAACACACGTCCATCTCATACACAACTAGAACTACTGCATATCAGATATACCATGACAAGCAGGAAAAACATACGTTTTATTTTTTCTTGGACGTATTTTTTCAAAAGTTCCAATGAAATGTTTTCATCCAAACAAATAAGAATTTATTGAAGTCCTAGTGTATGCTTGGTTTATAACAGGATAGAGATTCTTTATACGTTTTAGCTTTGAGACCTGTTTCATCTTTATCAACCCCTCTATTCAATCTGACCTCCTGATGTTCATTAGAAAACCTCACTTCCTACTCAATGAGTAAATCTTGGCCAAATGAACACAATTATTTTAACTTTTCTTTTCTTCATGTGCATGTTCTTCTCCCATTTACTTCTGTTCAAGAAGAAGGTGTATCCCCCACCCGCCATTCCAAGGCTAACGTCTTCATCTGGGAAATTCTCCCCCGTTCCATTCTCAGCCTAGGGCAGATGCTTCTAAGCGTTCTTGCTTCACAGTGCTGGCAGGGTCTCAGTAAGTCGTTCATTGACTGCTAGGCCAAAAGAATTACCTAACAGTTCCATTTGTTAAGTCATTAGGTCCCCCAAAATGGATAAAAATGTGTGTCCCAATAGCTTTGTATCCTCTAGAAAAAATAATTTACATTAATTGTAAAAACTATTCTAAGAAAGCACAATTACTTACTAATAGGACAGGTATGCCTGTTGGGCACTTCTCGATTTCTGAAGCCTTGGAATCAGACAGGATGCCAACACCCTCACACCCTGTTTCACAGTGATTTTCACATGGTATTTGTTTTGTATCATGGCAAATCCTGACAACATGGTTTCAAATCAACAGGAGCATGGTGCAGTCTAAAGTAAAATATGTGTACTATTTCGCAAAAGAAATTCATCACATGGAGCTTCGCAAATTTAAAATTAAAAATATCCCATGGTGGCCATGTGAGTTTACTGTGCTTCTCTCAGGCACCTGAGCACCCATTGTGTCAGCCATGGGCATAATAGCTGTAAGTATCAACCACAGAGACAGACAGTGTGAGCTCCAGCCCCACCTCTGGCGCATCATAGGTATGTGACTTGGGAATAAATCACTTCTCCTGTGTTTGCAGTGTGTACTGTGTGTGTGGTGTGTGTGTGCAGGTGTGTGTGCACATGTCCTTACTTAAAATTTTTCTGGATGATAGTATTTATTTCATAGGTTTTAAAAATGCAAATTAAGTAAACTACATATATATACATATATATGATGTGTGTGTGTGTGTGTGTGTGTGTATAAATTATTTTCAACAATCCCAGGCACAGAGTATACATTATATAAATAAGTGTTAGCTATTTATGTATGTGTTAGCTATGCCCTAATTTTCAAAACTTTAAAAAAATTATCTACTAGATCTTTCCCATAAGACTCAATATATGCTAAAGGCCCCTACAGGTCTAAAAATAAAAATTTTAAAACAACATAAAAAATAAAGAAAAACATGATTTTCTTAAATATTCTGAAGTCATGTATCCTTTTTTTAAAAAAACAAAATCCTGCTAAAATGCTCTGAAGAATTGAGCTCTGCTCCCACCACCTTCCCACACATGCATCATTCTTCACTGCATAGCATCTGGTCCTCCAGTACTCTACTTTTTTGGGAAATCTTGTTCTCTACTGTATTCTCAGGCAGTGAGATGCCTTGGTCTTCCTTCCTTTCTGACTGCTAGTCAATATACAGGTATACCTCAGAGATATTGCAAGCTCAGTTCCAGACCACTGCAATAAAGTGAATATGGCAATAAAGCAATTCATATATTTGTTTGGTTTCTCCATGCTTATAAAAGTTAAGTTTACAATACACTGTAGTCTATTAAATGTGCAATGGCATTACGCCTAAAAAACAAATGTATATATCTGAATTTAAAAATATTTTATTGTAAAAAATGCTAAGAATCATCTGAGCCTTCAGGCAGTCGTAATTCTTTTGCTGGTTGAAGGTCTTGTGTCGATGTTAATGGCTGCTGACTGATCAGGTCAGCGGTTGCTTAAGGTTGGACTGCCTGTGGCAATTTCTTAAGTAAGACAACAATAAAGCTTGCCATATCAATCAACTGACTCTTTTTTTTTTTTTTTTACAAAATATTTCTCTGTAGCATGTGATGGTGTTTGATAGCATTTTACCCATATTAGAACTTTTTTCAAAATTGGAGTCAGTCCTCTCAAGCTCTGACACTACTTTATCAACTAAGTTTACTTAATATTCTAAATCCTTTGTTGTCATTTCAACAATGTTCACAGCATCATCACCAGGAATAGATCCCATCTCAAGAAACCACTTTTGTTGCACGCACATAAGAAGCAACTTTTTATTCATTCAAGTTTTATCATGAGATTGTAGCAATTCAGTCACATCTTCAAGCTCCACTTTTAATTCTAATTCTTTGGCTGTTTTCACCACATCAGCAATTACTTTCTCCACTGAAATCCTGAAGGCCCCAAAGTGATCCAAGAGGGGTGGAATTAACTTATTCCTAACTCTTGTTAATTTGATATTTTGATCTCCTCCCATGAATCATAACTGTTCTTGAGGTCATCTAAAATGGTGAATCTTTTCCAGGAGTTTTTCAGTTTCCTTTTTCCAGATCCATTAGAGGCACCGTCTATGAGAGCTACACCTTACAAATGGTATTTCTTAAGTAATAAAGCCCGAAAGTTGAAATTGTCCCTTGATTGACAAGCTATAGATTGGATGTTGTGTTAGCAGGCAGGAAAACAATCTTCACCTCCTTGTAAATCTCCGCCAGAGCTCTTGGGTGGCCAGGTGCATTGTCAATGAGCAGTAATATTTTGAAATGATTTTTTTTCTCAGCAGCAGGTCGCAACAGTTGTTTTAAAATATTCAGTCAGTAAATCTTACTATACAATCAGATGTGCTGTCATGCAGGCTTTGTTGTTCCATTTATGAAACGTAGGCGGAGAAGATTTAGCATAGTTTTTAAGGGTCCTAGGATTTTCAGAAGAGAAAATGAAAACTGGCTTCAACTTAAAATCACCAGCTGCATTATTCCTTAACAAGAGAGTCAGCCTGCTCTTTGAAGTTTGAAGCCACGCATTGACTTCTCTCTCATTATAAAATTCTTAGATGTCATCTTCTTCATTATAATGCTGCTTTGTCTGCATAAAAAAATCTTTTGTTTGAGACAAGCAGAGGATTATCATGGCAGACGGGAGGCAGGACTAGATTGCAGCTCCAGACAGCACAGTGTGCAGAGGCTCGCATTGTGATTTTGGCTCCAGGTAGACTGCAAGAACAAACCAGCAATCCCGAGAGGACCCCTAGAACCTCTAAAGGAAGCGAACTGCTCCTGCAGGACCCGGAAGACACCCCCAAATACTGTGAGTGCCACAACTGTGGTAGTGGGAAAGGGAGAGCCTCCTCTCCTGAACACACACCCCCACTGGGGAAACTGAAGGTCTGCTTGCAGGAGAAGCTTCTGACCTTACTTGGAGCTGAGTCAATTTAGAGAGTCGAGCAAAATACAGGGGTAGAGAAAGCAGCAGAAAGGTCCTGGGAGCTCGCCAGGTCCCTAAGCAGGCTATTCTTGCCTGGCACCAGATGGATCCATCCGGAGGGCAACCAGAGGAGTGAGGGGTAAAACTCCACAGGGAGAAGGGAATCTCTAGCCCAACTGTGTAACAGTGCGAACGGTGGTGGGGAGAAGCCTCCAGGCCAGAACTTAGGGGAGACCATAAATCCAGGGTGCAGACTCCACAGGCAGGGAGAGAACCAACCCCTTTTCTTTCACAGCTGAGAGGTAGGTAGCCTGGGGCAAGTTATCAAGCCCAGCTCATCCACACCTGGAAGCAGACTCAGGGCTGTTGGGGGCGGGCACAGTGGGAGTGAGATGGGCCCTATGGTTTGCAGGGGAGCTGAGTGAGGCCTGTGATTGCCGGCTTTCCCCCACTTCCCTAACAACCTACATGACTCAGCAGAGGCAGCCATAATCCTCCTAGGTACACAACTCCAGTGACCTGGGAATCTCACCCCCATCCCCCACAGCAGCCGCAGCAAGACCTGCCCAAGGAGAGTCTGAGCTCAGACGCTCCTAGCGCCACCCCAACTTGATGGTTCTTTCCTACCCACCCTTGTAGCCAAAGACAAAGAACATATAATCTTGGGAGTTCTCGGGCTCCGCCCACTGCCAGTTGTTCTCCATACTACCAGAGCTGATGCTGTCTGGAAAGCAGCCACCTCCTGGCAGAAGGCCAACCAACACAAAAATAGAGCATTAAACCACCAAAGCTAGGGACCCTCATGGAGTCCATTGCATACACTGGCCCCGCCACCTCCACCAGAACAGGCACTGGCATCCACTGCTGAGAGACCCATAGACAGTTCACATCACAGGATTCTGTGCAGACAACCTCCAGTACCAGCCCGGAGCCTGGCAGACTTTCTCAGTGGCTGGACCCAGAAGAGAGACAACAATCATTGCAGTTCGGCTCATGGGAAGCCACATCCATAGGAAAAGGGGGAGAGTACTAAATCCAGGGAATACCCTGTGGGACAAAACAATTTGAACAACAGCCCTCAGCCCTAGACTTTCCCTCTGACAGAACCTACACTAATGAGAAAGAACCAGAAAACTAACCCTGGTAATATGACAAAACATATTACCATATTTTTGACATCCCCCAAAAATCACACTAGTTCACCAGCACTGGATCCAAACCAAGAATAAATCAGTGATTTATATGAAAAAGAATTCAGGGGGTTAGTTATTAAGCTAATCAGGGGGATACCAGAGAAAGGTGAAGCCAATGCAAGGAAATAAAAAAATAATAATAATACAAGAAGTGAATACAGAAATATTCAAGGAAATAGATAGCTTAAAGGAAAAACAACAAAAAATTCAGGAAACATTGGAAACACATAGAAATGCAAAATGTTTTCAAAAGTCTTAGCAATGGAATTGAACAAGTAAAACAAATTCAGATCTCAAAGACAAGGTATTTGAGTTAAACCAACCCAACAAAGACAAAGAAAAAAGAATAAGAAAATATGAACAAAGTCTCAAAGAAGTCTAGGATTATGTTAAACGACCGGAACTAAGAATAATTGGTGTTCCTGAGGAAGAAGAGAATTCTAAAAGCTTGGAAAACATATTTATGGAACTAATCAAGGAAAACTTTCCTGGCCTTGCTAGAGACCTAGACATCCAAATACAAGAAGCACAAAGAACACCTGGGAAATTCATCACAAAAAGATCATCACCTAGGCACCTTGTCATCAGGTTATCCAAAGTTAAGACGAAGGAACAAATTTTAAAAGCTGTGAGACAGAAGCACCAGGTAACCTATAAAGGAAAACATATCAGATTAACAGCAGATTTCTCAGCAGACACCCTACAAGCTAGAAGGGATTGAGGCTCTATCTTCACCCTCCTCAAACAAAACAATTTTCAGCCAAGAATTTTGTATTCAGTGAAACTAAGCCTCATATATGAATGAAAAATACAGTCTTTTTCAGGAAAACAAATGCTGAGAGAATTTGCCACTACCAAACCACCACTACAAGAACTGCTAAAAAGAGCTCTAAATCTTGAAACAAATCCTGGAAACACATCAAAACAGAACCTCTTTAAACCATAAATTACACAGGACTTATAAAAGAAAAATAAAGATAAAAGGCCAAACAAATAAAAATCCAAAGTACACAGGCAACAAATATCACAATGAATGCAAGGATACCTCACATTTTGATACTAACATTGAATGTAAATTGCCTCAATGCTGCACTTAGAAGATACAGAACCACAGAATGGATAAGAACTCATCAACTGACTATCTGCTGCCTTCAGGAGACTCACCTAACACATAAGGACTCCAAGTAAAGGGGTAGAAGAAGATATTTTATGCAACTGGACACCAAAAGCAGGCAGGGGTAGCTATTCTTGTATCAGACAAAACAAACTTTAAAGCAGCAGTAGTTAAATGAGACAAAGAGGGACATTATATAATGGTAAAAGGCTTTGTCCAACAGGAAAATATCACAATCCTAAATATATATGCACCTAACACTGGAGCTCCCAAATTTATAAAACAATTACTACTAAACCTAAGAAATGAGATATGCAGCAACACAATAATAGTTGGGGACTTCAATACTCCACTGACAGCACTAGACAGGTCATCAAGACAGAAAGTCAACAAAGAAACAATGGATTTAAACTATACCTTGCAACAAATGGATTTAACAGATATATACAGAACATTTCATCCAACAACCACAAGATAAACACTTCAAAAGTTCATGGAACTTTCTCCAAGATAGACCCTATGATAGGCTATAAAACAAACCTCAATAAATTTAAGATAATTGAAATTATGTCAATCACTTTCTCAGACCATATAGGGAAAAAAACTGGAAATAAACTCAAAAGGAACCTTCAAAACCATGCAAATACATGGACATTAAATAACCTGCTCCTGAATGAGCATTGGGTAAAACATGAAACAAAGATGGAAATTTAAAAATTCTTTGAACTGAAAGACAATAGTGACACAACCTACTAAAACCTTTGAGATACAGCAAAGGCAGTGCTAAGAAGAAAGTTCATAGCCCTAAACACCTACCTCAATAAGACTGAAAGAGGACAAACTGATATTCTAAGGTCACACCTCAAGGAACTAGAGAAACAAGAAAATCCAAACCCAAACCCAGCAGAAGAAAGAAAATAATCAAGATCAGAGCAGAAGTAAATGAACTTGAAACAAAACAAAACAAACAAACAAACAAAAAACACATACAAAAGACAAATGACACAAAGCTGGTTCTTTGAAAAGATAAATAAAATTGATAGACCAATAGCAAGATTAGCCAAGAAAAGAAGTGAGAAAATCCAAATAACCTCAATAAGAAATGAAACAGGAGAAATTACCTCTGACACCACTGAAATACAAAAGAACATTCAAGGCTACTGTGAACACCTTTACACACATAAACGAGAAAACCTAGAAAAGATAGATAAATTCCTGGAAAAATACAACCCTCCTAGCTTAAATCAGGAAGAATTAGATACCCTGAACAGATGAATAACAAGCAGCAAGATTGAAATAGTAATTAAAAAATTACCGGCCAAAAAAAAAAAAGCCCAGGACCAGATGGATTCACAGCAGAATTCTACAAGATACTCAAAGAATTGGTATCAATCCTTCTGACACCATTCCACAAGACAGAGAAAGAAGGAACCCTCCCTAATTCATTCTATGAAGCCAGCATCAGCCTAATACCAAAACCAGGAAAGGACATAACCAAAAAAGAAAGCTATAGATCGATATCCTTGATGAACATAGATGCTAAAATCCTTAACAAAATACTAGCTAACCAAATCCAACAACATATCAAAAAGATAATTCACCATGATTAGGTGGGCTTCATAGCAGGGATGCAGGGATGGTTTAACATACACCAGTCAATAAATGTGATACCCCACATTAACGGAATTAAAAACAAAAATCACATGATCACCACAATAGATGCAGAAAAGGTATTAAACAAAATCCAGCATCCTTTTATAATTAAAACCCTCAGCAAGATTAGCATACAAAGGACATACCTCAATGTAATAAAAGCCATCTATGACAAACCCACAGCCAACATAATACTGAATGGAGAAAAGTTGAAATCATTCCCTTTGAGAATGGGAACAAGACAAGGATGCCCACTCTCACCACTCCTCTTCAACATAGTACTGGAAGTCCTATCCAGAGCACTCAGACAAGAGAAAGAAATAACGGTCATCTTAATCAGTAAAGAGGAAGTCAAACTGTCACTGTTTGCTGATATTTTCGTTTACATTGAAAACCCTAAAGACTCCTCCAGGAAGCTCTTAGAACTGATAAAAGAATTCAGCAGAGTTTCCAGAAAACAAGATTAATGTATGCAAATCAGTAGCTCTTCTATACACCAACAGCGACCAAGCAGAGAATGAAATCAAGAACTCAATCCCTTTTACAATAGCTGCAAAAAAATAAAATACGTAAGAATATACCTAACCAAGGAGTTGAGAGACAAGGGAAACTACAAAACACTGCTGAAAGAAATCATAGATGACACAAACAAATGGAAACACATCCCATGCTCATGGATGGGTAGAATCAATATTGTGAAAATGACCATAATGCCAAAGCAATCTACAAATTCAATGCAATCTCCATCAAGATACCACCATCATTCTTCATAGAATTAGAAGAAACTGTTCTAAAATTCATAGAGAACCAAAAAAGAGCCTGCACAGCCAAAGCAAGACTAAGCAAAAAGATCAAATCTGTAGGCATCACACTACCTGATTTCAAACTATACTATAAGGCCATAGTAACAAAGATAGTGTGGTACTGGTATAAATATAGGCACATAGACCAATGGAACAGAATAGAGAATCCAGAAATAAACCCGAAAACTTACAGCCAACTGATCTTCAACAAAGCAAACAAAAACATAAAGTGGGAAAAAGACACCCTTTTCAACCAATGGTGCTGTGATAAATGGCTAGCCACATGTAGGAGATTGAAACTGGATCCTCATCCCTGCCTTATACAAAAAGCATCTCAAGGTGGATTAAGGACTTAAAGCTAAGGCCTGAAACTATACAAATTCTAGAAGATAACATTGGAAAAACCCTTCTAGACATTGGCTTAGTCAAGGATTTCATGATTAAAAACCCAAAAGAAAATGCAATAAAAGAAAATATAAATAGCTGAAACCTAACTAAAGAGCTTTGAATGGCAAAAGGAACAGTCAGTTGAGAAAACAGCCCACAGAATGGAAGAAAATCTTCACAATCTATACATCTGATAAAAGACTAACATCCAGAATCTACACCAAACTCAAACAAATCAGTAAGAAAAAAATAAACAATCCTATCAAAAAGTGGGCTAAGGACATGAATAGACAATCCTGAAAAGAAGATATACAAATGGCCAATGAACATATGAAAAAATGCTCAACATCACTAATAATCAAGGAAAAGAAAATCAAAACTACAACGCAATACCACCTTACTCCTGCAAGAGTAGCTATAATCAAAAAAGCAAAAAACAGTAGATGTTGGTGTGGATGCGGTGAACAGGGAACACTTCTGCACTGCTGGTGGGAATGTAAACTAGTACAGTCACTATGGAAAATAGTGTGGAGATTCCTTAAAGAACTAAAAGTAGAACTACCATTTGATCCAGCAATCCCACTACTGAGTATCTGTCTACCCAGAGGAAGTCATTATACAAATGATTATACATTATACTTGCACACATATGTTTATAGCAGCACAATTCACAATTGCAAAATTGCAAATGCCCATCTATCAATGAGTGGATAAAGAAACTGTGGAATATATATATGATGGAATACTACTCAGCCGTAAAAAGGAATGAATTAACAGCATTTGAAGAGACCTGGACGAGACTAGAGACTACTATTCTAGGTGAAGTAATTCAGGAATGAAAAACCAAACATCGTAAGTTCTCACTGATATTTGGGAGCTAAGCAATAAGGATGCAAAGGCATAAGAATGATACAATGGGTGGGGCATGGTGGTTCATGCCTGTAATCCCAGCACTTTGGGAGGCCGAGGTGGGCGGATCACGAGGTCAGGAGATTGAGACCATCCTGGCTAACACGGTGAAACCCCATCTTTACTAAAAATACAAAAAATTAGCCGGGTGTGGTGGCGGGCACCTGTAGTCCCAGCTACTCAGGAGGCTGAGGCAGGAGAATAGCGTGAACCCGGGAGGCGGAACTTGCAGTGAGCCGAGATTGCACCACTGCACTCCAGCCTGGGCAACAGAGCGAGACTCCATCTCCGAAAAAAAAAAAAAAAAACCAACAAAAAAAAGATACAATGGACTTTGGGGATTTTGGGGGAAGAGTAGGACAGGGAGTTGAGGATTAAAAGACTACAAATATGGTGCAGTGTATATTGCTCGGTTGATGGGTGCACCAAAATCTCACAAATCACCACGAAAGAACTTACTCATGTAACCAAATATCACCTGTACCACAATAACTTATGGAAAAAATTTAAAAAGTATATTTTGTTTAGTGTATCTACCTTAATGAATCATCTTAGCTGGATCTGGATAATTTGCAGCAGCTTCTTCATTAATAGTTGCTGCTTCACCTTTCACTTTTATGTTATGGAGATGGATTTTCTTTCCTTAAACCTCATGATTCAACCTTTACTAGCTTCAAGTTTAATTCTGCAGCTCCCTCACCAATCTCAGCCTTCACAGAATTGAAGTGTTAAGACCTTGCTCTGGATTAGGCTTTGGCTTAAGGGAACGCTGTGGCTGGTTTGATCTATCTAAAACTTCCTCCATATCAGCAATACAGTAAGGATGTACTACTTTCTTATCATGTGTGTGTTCACTGGGGATCACTTTTTTTGAGAACATTTTTGCATTCGTAACTTGGCCATTTGGCACAAGAGGCTTAGCTTTCAACCTATCTCAGCTTTTCACATGCCTTCCTCACTAAGTTTAATCATTTTTACCATTTGATTTAAAGAGCTATACAAGTCTTCCTTTCACTTGAACACTTAAAACTCATTGTAGTATTATTAAGTGGCCTAACTTCAATAGTGTTGTGTCTCAGGGAATAGAAAAGCTCGAAGAGAGGGAGAGAGATGGGAGAATGACAGGTCAATGGAGCGGTGAGAAAACACACATTTATTGATTAAGTTTGCCATATTTTATGGGCACAGTTTGTGGCACCCCCCCAAAAATTAAAATAATAATATCAAAGATCACTGATTACAGATGATTATATCCAATATAATAATAATGAAAAATGTTTGAAATATTGCAGGCATTACCAAAATGTGACTCAGAGACATGAAGTGAGCACATTGTCTTGGAAAATTGCCACTAACAGACTTGACATACAGGACTGCCAAAGACCTTGAATATATATTTTTAAAAAGCCATATCTGTGCATTACAATAAAGCAAAAACAATAAAACAAGGTAGGCTTATATTTTAGATTGTGCTCTTCTCTCAAACTTTTAAAAGCAAGTAATTATTAAGGTTCTTTCTTGGTAACTCTGTGCCTCAGCATTAGAATATGCAGTACAATTTGTTTGTTTTAAATTAAGGGTGATGACTGGTCCCCATCTCTATAGATTCTGCTTGGTTGAATCAAATGTCAGAATCTCACACGATAAAAGTAGAAATAAAAGCAATATCATGATCCTGATTTCTCAATAACTGAATATGGTTTCAAAACTGATCCCCTTTTCCACTGTGGTAGGGTGACAAGCCCAGGCAGTTTGGGTTTTCCTTTTTAAACCAGATTTCATTCATATTGGAAGAGTTTTTCTAAAACTGTGCTGATACCCAGTGAACTTGGCACTAGCCCACTGGGGCTTGGTCATCAGTCTTTGAAATTTCTGTTGCATCATCTCTGTGTCAGTCTGCAAGCACCTTCTTTCTGGAGGCTCTCTTAGAAACCCAAGCACATTCCTGATAGTGTGGAATTGCAATCCTACCTCCACACTACAAACGGGTGCTAGAAAGCTCTCCTAGGCCCTCTCTACATAGGCATTTCCAGTTCAGGCTGTTCCTGTCTGCATTTGCTTCTCAAGTCCAGAGAACTTTGGTGTAGTGGGGAGAGGTGGCTCTTACTCATTTGGGGTCCTAGTGACTTTCTCTTCCTCTCAGGAAACAGAGCTTTAATGGCCAGCAACAGCAAGCTTCCTGTTTCTGATTTTTGTCTCAAATCATTTTCTTGAAGTAATTATCACAGATTGGTCAACCTAAGTAAATGGGGAAAATGCCTACGGCATGAAAGAAAATATTGGATAGAAAACAAATAAATACTGAGGTTTCTGAAATGTAAATAGCTTTATAGGTTATTCAGATGTGCAGCCAACATGGAGACCCAATGTTCTACATTTTCCACCTTATTCATTTTATAAATGCCATTTATCTCCCATCATGTTTAAATTCATGGTTCCCATAGTTTTGCCTCTGACATACCATATGACTCTGATGTCCATTTTTTCCTGCTTGACATTTCCACTGCTCTGCATTAGCTTTATCTCAGCATAGCTAAGAAGCAAGTATTAACTTGGTTCAAAATTTATATTCCTCTTCAATTCCCAATCTTGGGAAATGGCATCTACCTAACATTTGGTCTAGGAAACTTCAAACTAGCCTTCCATTCCATAGCTCTATATATCTACTCAGATGTTAAATGGCATAGATTCTGTGATCCCTTTCTAAGACAGACACTGCTTATTCTCCACTCTAACTGCTAACTGACATCTTATAGTGCAGTATATTGCATTTGTGATTTAACACGTATAATCTCAACTGATCTGTATAATAACTCTGTGATGTGGGAGAGGGAGATACTGTTACCACCATTTCACAGGTAAGGAGCCTAAAGCTCAGAGGACTGATGTCTGTAAGCTCATAGTAAGTCAAAATCAACAACTCTATGCACTTCCTCTTGGGCTTAATGATATCAGAGGAAAATCATACTCGATTTACGTGGAAAATAAACATATATATAAAGTTATCCTATAGATTTGACCCTTGAACAATGTGTGGGTTAGGGGAACTGACCCCCTGCATAATCAAAAATGTTAACTACTAATAGCTTACTGCCAATCAGAAGCCTTACCAATAACATAAATGGTTCATTAACACATATTTTGTATGTTATACCTATTACATACTTTATTCTTACAATAAAATAGAGAAAAGAAAATCTATCCAGAAAACCATACATAAGAGAGAAAATAAATTTATTATTCATTAAGTGGAAGTGGGTCATCCTCCTCCTCTTCATGTAGATTGAGGAAGAGGGAAAAGAGGAGGCATTGTTCTTGTTGTCTCAGGATGGCATAGAAGAAAATCCACGTATAAGTGGGCCTGCCCAGTTCAAATCTATGTTGTTCAAGGGTGAACTGTATGTACATATAGGTAGATGTATTCAGATTAATAAATTAACTGATCTATCTCTGGAAGTGACCAAATTTCTCACCTCTCAAGATGTCAGGGTAGCCTCTGGATACACCCATGTGTAAGAACCTTAGGGCTTTCATTACCTCTGTAAGAAACACTTTTATCTCTAGAATGGTGGCTTGTCCAAAAATTTTATGTTGCTCATTTGCTTATGTTCTACTTAAATCATTTCAATATGATTTTCCTCTGATATCTTCACCACTATTTACATGTTTCTCCAAAAATTTGAGTTTAGTTAGAAGGAAATAAATAAATCCATATTAGGAGATTTTAATAATATAAAACCCATACATTTGCCTTTGTTTTTGGTCTGAGGCATTCCAACTTAGCCTTAATGTGTGCTATGTTTTGTGCAGCTGTTATTTGCCAACTCCTGAAATGAGAAATTTCAATCACAGGAAAGGCACGTGGCCAGAGACGCATGAGCAGATGTTTCCATCCCCGCATGTGACCTGCTCCTATTGATAGCTCTATGGGCTGATTTTCTGAGCAAATGAACAAGCTTACACAGCATATCCCAGGGGCAAACCACTGGAGGCAGGAAGAACATGATCCTCCTTTTGTTTTACCTGTTTTTTCCTCCTGTATGCTTGGTGACAATACTTCATGGGCTTCTCAACTTGATCCAATCTGAGAATAAGGTTTGCCCTTGAGCAAAAGGTCTTAGAAAGTCTTCCAATGTATGCTTGTTCTGGAAAAATTGAAGAAATATATCACTAAAGGGGTACAGAGTTTCATAGAATTCATAAGGAAAGGAAAATCGTTGGTTTATAAAGTGTTGATTTGTGGAAGAAGGAAAGCTGTGGGACCTATTTTGCTCCTAATAAATATGTGATAGAGAAGAGAATTAAACGTTAATTCAAACTTAATTATACATTAAAAGTGAGAAACCAAATGGTGTCTTGCTTAAGTACTCCACATGCTCAGCTAGGTAATATAAAGTTATATTGCATTTTCTTGACAAAAATTTATTTCCCAGAGGAATCTTCTTCCTTTGTTCACTGAGATTGCTTCATAAATGAAAAGCAGAATGCAAGAATGATGCTAAAATATCAGCACCAAGAATGCACCATCTCATACAGTCTTAGTGCAAATGTTCTCCAAAATAACATGCTTTGGCGTAAGAAAAAAAAAGTCTTATTTACAAAAGAAGAAAAAGAATAACTAAATAGCAGATTGGATCTGAAAGTATCCAATAAAAGGACAGTGGTAGAAATCACAATTCTGTTGGCAGTGCAGAGACAAAAATAATTTATTATGGGACTCCAAACAAAAGAGAAACCAAAAAATGAACTCGGAGGCTGAAAATTCTAGTTCTGCCACTGACTCCCAGACCATGGGCAAATCATTTAAGCTTCCCTGGCCTCTGCCTCCTCATCTCTAAAAAATTAGCAGATCCCATCAGAAAGCACCGTGTTATGGTTACACAAAGGTTCACAGTATCTGTTCCCAAACGTCCTGTCTTTCACACCATCCTACTCTGCAACCTCTCACGTTCTTTTCCAATAATCCCAGGAAACTGCAGGGCTGTGGCCCCACAACTGACTCTCTTATCTATAAGCAAGTGCTATTGTCTTCCTTGCTTATAGAGGTAGGCATATTTTGTTGCGGAATAAACCATACAACCTTAGAGGGCCTTTCTTGCTTTCCCTGATAGTGTTTGATGATGCTGCTTCTTACAGCAGAGTGCCCAGATTAAATCCAACATAACTGTAGCATTTCTAATTTTCCTTAAAATTCTTCCTCAGTGAAGTGTTCCCTGATTCCCTCAGTCATTACAATTTTTTCTTTGTATCTCAACTGCCTTTTGTTCACAGTGTTCTTACTGTGCTTATCTCACTGCATTGCACTAATTTGTGTATGTGACTGACTCCCCAACATTTATTAAATGATGAATAAATGAAGGCATCGAATTGAGCAATAATGAGGCCAAGAAGACTGGAGTGAAGCAGGGTAATGGGGAGTATGCTTCAGCTTAATCCTTCTCCAGGAGTTAACTGCATCCCTCACCACACCCCAAAAAGCACATACTCAAAGCAAACAGTGCTATTTCCTTTTTGCCCAAAAAATACTAGTATTGCTCCAAGGTCAACCTGTGTAGGAATCAGCTCTTGATTTTTGTAAACATAGTATTAGAGTAAACTCAGTTGGCTTGGTACTCAATTTTTCCAGACCTAGGAGCAGCAACAGGAATTTTACACCCAGCACCAGAATCACCTAAGATTTGAATCGTCACCCTTTCCTTCAGCCATCCACACTGCCAGTCTAGGGAGAAATGTTTCAAAAACTGAGAAGAGGTGAACAGAGCAACATTCAGGTGGCATGTGGAAGATGAGGTGAAGAACCAGAGCATTTAAAGAGAATAATTGCAAATCCCTAGAGCCTCATCGTGCAGGTGAAAAACAGTTACATCCTCTCTTTGAACACATAATCAAAAACACATAGTGAAGAAAGATCAGCTAGAAATGGATACCTTTATGTCAGTCTGGGAGGTATTTGATCTGTCTCCAAACCCAATCTAAACTCAAATTTCTGAGCTATCTCTTGCCTTCACAGAAGGAGAAGCTTCCTCAGACACAAGAATCAATGGATTAAGTGGCTTGTCTGCAAATGTTGAAGGTCTTTGTAGAGAGGACTCTGTCTTATTTTGTTCTTCAACCTCTTAGCCTACTACAGAGCCACACATATCATGCTATCAACACATCTATGCTGAATTAACCAAGTTTAGAGAACTAAATTGATGGAGTCACATAGATGTCTGGATGGTAAAACAATTGCCACTCTCTTCTTTATCTCTTAAGACCATTTCTCTTCCTTTCTTTTTCTGCGGTTATTTTTTTTCTTGCTGTAGATTACAAAGAACTAGGGATGAGAATACATTGTTTTCCTTTTGGTTTGTAAGCACATACGTTATTGATATGTTTTACTGGAAAAGACAAAGCTAAACTTGCAACTAGAAGATGCTGGTAGAATTTGATTGGAATAGTAGATGGAAGGTAAGTCCTACCATTCTAAAAGGAAACACACACATGCACACACACACACACACAGCTCACATCCCATTAATCTGTTAGTAGCGCTGTAAGTTTACACTACAGAGCCAGTCATTTGCCATTAGTCTTTATTGTGAAACAGATTTATTGATAGGTTCTTTCCAATGATAAGACATAAGAAGAACATGAGGTGAGTGACAGGTAGGAGGACAGAGGTCTTATGAGCTTGTAGCTCCCCAGACAAGGTGTGTGCACAGTCCATGCACACCCTAACACTTCCACCAGATTGACTAATGCTATCTTTGATACTATGCTAAGCTCTTATCTGTGCTAATACATTTAGTCCTCACAGTAACACTGTGAAACAACTACTATTGTGGTTTACACCACACAGAGCAAGAAACTGAAACCAAAAGAGGGGAAGTCATTTTCCAACAAAGAAACTAAGTGGAGGTTCTGGGGATCGAACTCAGACAATTAGCACGTATCTGTTAAAAAATAAGTGCTGAGATGGGAACTTCTCTACCTTGCTGCCTCTGATTAAAGTTAATCTTGCTGCCTTTGATTAAAAAATTATATATATTAAATATATTATATATTTAATATATATTTATTTAAAATGTATATATTTAAAATAGATTATATATATAAAAGAGCCTGTGATGTGTGAGTTTCTTTATTTTTCTAAAATCCTCACATTTTCTTTGGTTTCATATATATATATGATCTTTCCAGCATATATGTATATGTATATATATAGTGAAATATATATATAGTGAAATGTTTCAACAACGCAGCCAATAATAAATAGATACATGCATACATACATACAGTATATATACAACAATTTTCTTCATAAACTTTCTTCTTCCAAATGATGTTTCCCTGTCCAGTCCCACCCACAACCCTGTAACCACTACTCCAGTTTGAGGCCTTTGATTCCTCAAATACAAATAGACACTAAAAATAGGGAAGTTATTGATTTTTTTGAGAGAATAATAGAGGCCCCAGAGCTACAGAGCTTTGGTTCTAGAGGTCCTAAATGTTTTATTTAGTCAGAAAATCACAGGGCTATCCTTCAGGTAATGTAACATCTAGTTAAAACTCTACCACTAACTAGCTGTGGCCAAAAATTAATTATTTAGACTTTATTTTCTTTAGTCATAAAATGAATGAGTTCTGTGATGTGTGAGTTTCTTTATTTTTCTGAAATCCTCACATTTTCTTTGGTCTTTTATTAAATACAAATGAGATGAAATGCTAAATGGTAAAATAATATCAATTGTAATATATTTTGAAAATTATGTTAGTGTAATTTTTCACAAGGCTTGATATACAGGTTAAAAGTTTTTATTATGTTACTTTTAAAAAAGTACTAATATACTAGTCAACAATTTTTGTTGTGTTACATTAAAACACAATCCTATGACAAAAACACTGTTTCTCTTCCTTCCTTAAAAGTTCTTTCTTTTTTTTTGAGATGGAGTCTCACTCTGTTGCCGAGTCTGGAGTGCAGTGGTGCAATCTTGGCTCACCACAACCTCCACTTCCCAGGTTCAAGTGATTCTCCTGCCTCAGCCTCCTAAGTAGCTGGGATTACAGGAAAACACCACCACGCTTGGCTAATTTTTGTATTTTTAGCAGAGACAGGGTTTCACAACTCCTGGCCTCAGGTGATCTGCCTGCCTTGGCCTCCCAAAGTGCTGAGATTACAGGTGTGAGACACTGTGCCTGACTAAAAATTTTTATCTTCTTGCATATTAACCAATTTTCTGCATTTTCTTGAAATATCAAGTCTCAGTTTTTTCTTGACATACATCAGCTATCTCTGGTTTTCTTATGGCCTACTTGAGTTCACAGATCTTATTCTGATTGTAGACTACACAGCCCACGAAATGTTAGTAGATAGGTAAAAGCGATCAGTAAGGATAAACAATAAATGTCAGATGGAGCACCCCTGTTCATCGTGAGTTAAGCAAAAAAATCATCCATTCCAGAAATATTTATTTGTTGGTGCCGCTATCTGCTGAACAGAGTTCTAAGCACTGACAATAGAGACAGACAAGTTATTTGTTCCCACAGAGTGTACATTTTCGTGAAGGATGCAGAAAATAAATAAGCATACAAGCAGAATAATTTTGGAGGGAGCAAAGGATCATGCAGAATTAAAGCAGAGTGATTTAATAGAGAATATAGATAATTATTTTAGATGGTAGATTTAAAAAGGTTTCACACTGGAGCTGAGCTGACATCTAAATGATGAAAAATAAATTCTGGTAGAAATAGATAGAAAACCATCAGGTCTGTAGGGATTTAGAACCTTGTAGGACACAGTGAGACATGAAAATTTCATTTTAAGTTAAAAGGGAGGTCAAGGGTTTATGTAGTAGGGTAAGACGATTTGAGCAATCTCTTAAAACATTGCATTCCCCCTCATCCCAACAATCTATAGAAGTTCATTGTCTCACTCCAAAATACTCTTGAATTCCAGGGTTGGTTTTCCCATCCTTTCCATATGTTAGAATCTGTGTCTCCTTAGATGACAACTCATAGCCACAATTAAGGTTTCTTTAGTAATTTACCAAAAATAATACATTTAAACAAATGTATGAAGATTTTTAAGGAAAACAAAAGAAGAATTCATATTACAGCAATCCAGAAAACATCCAATTAACTTCCTACCTAAATTCTTAAAATATATTTCAGCCATCCCACAACCATGATATTCTTTGATTTTAACTAGTGTTACCTGCTGTCCATTCTGCTAAATTTTTCTTTATAGTCACATTTTGAGAGATGAAGCCAGCTAGGCTTCTGGGTCAGGTGGGGTCTTGGAGAACTTTTCTGTCTAGCTGAAGGATTGTAAACACACCAATCAGTGCTCTGTGTCTAGCTAAAGGTTTGTAAACTTAGCACCAATCAGCACTCTGTAAAAACGCACCAATCAGCACTCTGTAAAATGGACCAATCAGCGCTCTGTAAAATGGACCAATCAGCAGGATGTGGGCAGGGCCAAATAAGACAATAAAAGCTGGCAAGCCAGTAGGGGCACCCATCTCAGCTCCACTTCCACCCCGTGGAGGTATTGTTCTTTTGCTCTACGTAGTAAATGTTACTGCTGCTCCCTTTTTGGGTCTGCACTACGTTTATGAGCTGTAACACTCACTGTGAAGGTGTGCGGCTTCCCTCCTGAAATCGGCAGACTGTGAACCCACTGGGAGGAACAAGCAACTCCGGATACACCACCTTTAAGAGCTGTAACACTCACTGCGAAGGTTTGGGGCTTCACTCATGGAGTCAACAAGACGAAGAACCCACGACAGGAAGAAAATCCAGACGCATGTGAACATGGGAAGGAACAAACTGTGGACATGCTATCTTTAAGAGCTGTAACACTCAGGGCTAGGGTCCGCGGGTCCATTGTTGCCAGACCAAGAACCCACGGGCAGGAGCCACTTCCGCACGCGTTTGTTTTTTTCTCTCCAATGATTGGACAAGTAGTTGCAAATTTCTCTTTTTCTACATCATGTAACATTTGAATACTACAGTACCTTGTTAATTTACTCTTTAAAAAGTGGATTCTTGAATTTGAAATGTTTGATCATCAAAAGGAGTGTTACTACTCACCAACAATAGAAGACAGATTTTTTGTTTTTCCTTCTAAAAGTTTTTACAGTTCCTCTTACATTGAAAGTTTCTAGACAATGTTATTTTATGTAAGACCCTAAGTAAGGCGTGGGCAATCTATCACTATTTTGGTTTTTCGTGTTTGTTAGACTTCTCCTTTATGATCACTTGGGATAAATAGCAATGGAAAATGAAATAAATGGATCTTTCCAAATTAGTTGAATGTATCACAACATAGAGAAACAGTCCAGCTAACTTTACTGATATTTGCTATTTTACTGTGGGTGGTGATGAAAAACCTATTTCTCCCCCTTTTTCTTGGAAAACGTGCTGGTCTTTGTTTTGTTCAGTTTTAGTGGATGAATAATTTAGGAATACACAAATTATGCTCTTAAAAATAACATTGTTTGAATTACAACAGGATGTACGTTCACAGTTCACAAATTCTGGCTTTGCTTAATTACCATTTATGTTGTTCATCATTGGCATAAAGGGAAGAAATATCTTTGGGAGCATTTTTAGGGGATTGAAAATAATATATTTTATTCAAATTCAACAGAGCAGGGGAAGTGATACCTATTTTTTCTTCAATTATTTAATTTATTAGGTACACAATATTCAGAAGTATGTGAAGATAAAGGAACTTGCCATTAAAAGATAAAGGTGCTTGCCATTATTTGAAAACTACACATTCATACAAACATAAAAAGTACTAATCTTTTCATATAGATTGTGCATGATCACACATTTTGGATAGTCTTTGGGGAATTTCTTATCTCTGGGTGCCCTCTCTCTGCTTCTTTCTTCTCCACAGCCTCAGTTTATTTCTACCAGCCTCTCAAGGCACGCAATTCAGCTAGTATTTTTCCGTCTAGTTTTCTGCTCCAGAGAATAGAAGGAAACGTTTTTCTTTTCATGGATGAAAGTATGAGTTTTCTCCAAAAACCCAAGAGCTCTCTTCTAAAACGGGCAGCAATTATCATTTTGTGAGATATTGTATTGAATTATGTGGGGTCCCATAAAGGAGTGTAGAAACAGTTGACAGGACATATTGGGAGGTGAGAAGAAATTTTAATGACCTGCTCCGCAACATCAAGAAATGATGAAGAAAACCCTTGATTTTATTTCTCTTGATCTTGCATGCTTACAATGCAAATTCCACAAGACTTAATTTCTGAATCAGAAAACCCAGGCATGATCAGTAAAATTCTGCTGAATTTCTGTTTTGGAACTTCATGAAGAAGACTGGGAATAGTTGTAGACTTTTGACTACTGTTGATGTAAATACTCGAATTGACTCTTAAATCTCTAATATAGTTGGATTCTCCTAGTGATCCCATGAACACTGTGAGCAATGGAAGCTTTCTGGCCTGAGCGCTTGGCTATGAATCTGGTTCCATAGGAATGTTCTGTGTTCTCAGTTTCTGTTTCTGAATTTAGAAAGCCTATGCATACGGATTCTGCAGGTTGGCTACATCGCATCCTTTGTGAATGGGCAGATTTTCCACTAACAATACTGATGTCTTCTATTTAGGCTAATAGAAAAATATTTAAGGTTATATCATGTATGGTACTAGGGAAAGGTGTATGACTCCCTTGTGACATCCGTTGTCAAGTTCCCACATTCTTACTAGATGTGCTATCAGTAATCCGAGCTAGGGTTTACAGGGAAGAGGATGCCATTTTATGGCGTAATGTGGCAGGCAGTGCCATTTTAGTTATCTTCTGAGCTGGTCCGGTTCTACCTAGCTCCTGAGCCTAAGGTCCACCTCCTCCTGGCCAAAAGCCTATCAGCTGTTCCTGAGTTCCCTTCCTCAGCAACAGGGATGTGCAGTAGCTTTGAGTCTGTGGCTGACTCTGTGTCATTCTTGCTCTAACCTATTGGATGCACTTCCATGACTAAACGCTCCCTCAGACCTTAGCTCTTATCTTCAGTGTGTACCTGGTGCTGCTCTAGAACGGGCAGAACTCAGAGAACGCTGACTACTTAAGGTTAGAGTGCTCTTGGTGACTAACAAGGAGTTAGTTGACCTGACACCAACATCTTCATTTAATCAATCATATTATGAATCTTCAGATTCGATCAATATTTATTACAAAAAAAACCTTGTTTAACCATCTTGTTTTGGTTATTCTGATAACCAAAACATGGGTATTTAGAGAGAAGCTGAGAGTTTAAAAGAATGCACAGTTCCAAACTGTGTGTGTATGTGTGTGTATAGGAACACAACTTGATTAGAAGGTCACACTGATAACATTTTTTTTTAAAATGGAAACTCATATTGAGTTGCAGGTAAAATATTAATATTTTCTTTATATTCATGTTAATATATTTCATAGACTCAAATTATTAAAGTAAAATAACATTTGGATATTTGCTTATATATAAATTTGCTTATATATGAAGCCTGTGTCCCAGAATTATTAACCCTAAAAACTAAGAATAATTGATTTTGTTGCTTGGATCCCCAGCTCTTTATTATTTCAAAATTAAGGTCTTAATTATTAATATTGACCAGTCAAATTGTGTGATTAAATATGATGAATAAATAAGTGACAAAATATAATAAGGCCTCCCAATTAAGGTATTTTTGAACACTGTGTGTGTGTGTCTGTTGTTATTGTTTTCTACTTTTCTCTTGCCTGAGTTTCAAGTGAATTGGTAATAAGGAAGGATGGGGAAAAACATCTAACATTAAAAAGAATGGGAAAGGGGCCTTGAAAGAAAATGAGAGATTTGAAGGTGCTGAGAGAAGAATCACTTCGGCGGAAGTTCTAGCTCAGAACAAGGGCTAGAGGGGCCTTCACCAGGGAGGCACCCATCTGTGTGGGAACCCCAGAGTAGAATTTGGAAGGACTCAAGGCAAGAACAAGAGTGGCCTTGAAAATTAGGGAATAAATGGAAAAACTTTCCACATTGAATCTAGGCCAGTGGTGCATACCACTATCCCTCCCTTTACCCTTCCTTCTAGGGTGACTAAAGTTAGCAAAAATGTATTATATATGTCCAAGCAGCTAGAAGAGAGGACTTGGAATGTTCCACACACAGAGAAGTGATAACTACTCGAGGTGATGGACACCCCACATACCCTGACCTGATCCTTACACAGTCTATGAATGTAGCAAATACATCTACACAAGGACGCAATGTAATATTAATGTCCACTGAGAACAAAACAATTTCAAACTAATAACACAATCGTTTATTATCTCAATATGTTGCACAAACTATCTAGGGACACTGGATAGAACATCACTCCACCCTAACAGGAGAAAAGCCAGTTAGACTACAAAAGTATAACTCTCTTTGAGCCTAGAGAGCCCTCCATATCCATCTCCTTCCTTAAATATCAAATAAGAGCTCTTTCATAATTGCTTTTCCCTCCAGCCTTTCTAGTGCCAAAAGCCAGTTCCTCTGTCCTTGCCCATGTGTCTACAGCTGGGGCCCATCTTTTCTCGCCTAGCTGTCTGGAGCTTGCTGAGAATGTTTCTTATTTTCTCTAGGACACTAAGTTCTCCCAGGGAGAAAGTATAACTAATGTGTCTGTATACTGCCTTTAGAGGGATAGAACTAATAGGATATATGTATATGTGAAAGGGAGGTTTATTAAGTAGAACTGACTCACACAGTCACAAAGTAAAGTCCCACAATAGGCTGTCTGCAAGCTGAGGAGGAAGAAAGCCAGTGGTGGATCAGTCTGAGTCGCAAAACTTGAAAATTAGAGAAGCCGACAGTACAGCCTTCAGTCTGTGGTCAAAAGCCAAGAGCCCTTGGCAAACCACTGGTGTAAGTTCAAGAGTCCAAAAGCTGAAAAACTTGGAGTCTGATGTTCGAGGGCAGGAAGCATCCAGCATGGGAAAAAGATGAAAGCTGGAAGACTCAGCAAGTCAAGTCTTTCTACATTCTTCTGCCTGCTTTACTCTAGCTGTGCTGGCAGCTGATTAGATGGTGCCCACCCAGATTGAGGGTGGATCTGCCTCTCCCAGTCCACTGACTCATATGTTAATCTCCTTTGGTAATACCCTCACTGACACACCCAGGAACAATACTTTGTATCCTTCAATGCTTCATCAAGCATTGAAGCATTAATCAAGTTGACACTCAATATTAACCATCACAAGTGCACCACTTGTCAACTTGAACCAACATACATCTCCTAAAATCATACGCAATCTTCAAATAAAGACAATAATAAGGTCATAATTAGTCATAATTACACCTAACATAATACAGCTATCGTTCATACAACCCAGTGTGCACTAATCCTTAACCTAGATGTTATTACATAGAGTTAAACACATTTAAATGCTGATATGAAGTCAATAAATCTTATGTCACACAGTAAAGGGAAAAAGGAAATAAAATGAAAATATTCTCTTAGTACAAGTGTCTACGTGCACAAATATGTTCTTAACAAAATAAGGAGGAAATACTCATAGCAGTTACAGTCACTCCTCATTCCTGTAACCTGGTCAAATGGTTGTTACTGGTATTGATGATTACTTTCTACTACCCATTTTTTATTCCCTTTGCCTTCAGCAAGCACCTCAGAAGGTCATGGGTTTTTTAAATTATTATTATTTTGTATGTGTGTGGTTTTTGTTATGTTTTTGTTTTGCTTTGTTTTGTTTTCCTAGTGGAGTGACTCAAACCTTCATTTCTGAAGGGTCTGGATCATTTGTAGTCCAGCCTGGATTGGGTAGTTGTTGTTTCCCCTTGACCTTAATCACAGGGTAATACTAAGAGTAGTCGTAAGAGATTTCCTGTATTCCAAACATAGTCTTCCTTATCTCCATTGTGAAGTAGGAGACTAATTTCATCCTAATAGTCTGAGTCAATCATCCCAGCCAACACTGTAACTCCCTTTTTAGCCCATTGACTTAGAGGTAGGAGGAACCCAAAGTGTCCAGGTGGCAATCTTCACTTCCAGCTTAATGGAATTATTGTTGTGTCTCCTGGTGGCAGCATCCCTCTCTCTGGAACTAAGACCTCTAGGCCAGCAGTACGTAATGTCACAGGAACAAGAAGCAAAAATTTTGCTAGTGGGTCACTAGGGGTGATGGTGAGTGGTGCCATGTCCACTTCTGCCCCTTGATTCCTGGACCCATGAATCCTGGCTATGGGAGGAAGATTACCATATGCTGGATGCTGATTCAGAGCATACACAGCCTTCTGAAGAACTTTGCTCCAGCCCTGCAAAGTATTGTCAGTCACCTAGACTTGTCATTGTAATTGTGACTTCAAAAGGTCATTCCACAGTTCTATCAATCCAGATGCTTCAGGATGATAGGGAACATGGTAAGACCAGTAAATTCAATGAGCTTGAGCCCACTGCCCCATGTCTCTAGCCAAAAAGTGAATGCCTTTGTCAGAGACAATTCAATGTGAAATACCATGATGGTGATGATGGTAGATAAGGCATTTGGTGAGTCCACGGATAGCAGTCTTGGCAGAAGCACTGCATGCAGGATAGGCAAACTCATATCTGGAGTAAGTGTCTATTCCAGTGAGGACAAACTGCTGCCCTTTTCATGATGGAAGGGGTCCAGTATAATCAATCTGCCACCAAGTAGCTGGATGATCACCTTGAGGAATGGTGCCATATTGAGGGCTCAGTTTTGGTCTCTGCTGCTGGCAAATTGGGCACTCAGCATTGGCCACACCCAGGTCAACCTTGGTGAGTGGAAGTCCATGTTGCTGACCCCATGCGTGACTTCTATCCGTGGCACCATGACCACTTTGTTCACTGGGCAATGACAGGGGTGGCTGGGGAAAGAGGCTAAGTGGTGTTCACGGAATGAGTCATCCTACCCACTCGATTATTAAACTCCTCTCTGCTGAGGTCGCCCTTTGGTGAGCACTTACATAAGATATAAATATCTTCACAGTTTTTGACTACTCAGAGAGGTCCATCCACACCTCTTCTCCAAATTTCTTTGTCACCAATTTTGCAATCATGCTTTTTCCAAGTCCCTAACCATCCAGTCAAACCATTGGCTATAACCCATGAATCAGTGTAAAATCGCATATCTGGCTATTTCTCTTTCCAAGCAAAGTGCACAATGAGGTGGACTGCTTGAAGTTTTGCCTACTGGGAAGATTTTCTTTCACCACTGTCCTTCAAAGATGTCCTACAAAGGGGCTGAAGATGCAAAAACATATCAACATATCATCCAATATATGCTATAACAGGGCTGCCTTACATGGAGCACTTTTCCTTTCATTATTAGTTAATCCATTGCTATATGCCCGACACTATTCCCATTGTTTGAGTTATAGATATGCAGAATATGAACCATGTTCCTGAAGGAAAACATAATAATCCTCCCCAAAATATTGAAGATGATTAAATTAAAGACACTAAAACATGGGCTCTGTTTGCCTCATGGCAGGGCATAAATCTTTCCTCACTAAGGACAGCACTCGCTTCTCAGCCTACAGATGATACCAGCAGGCACCAGAGGAATCTGAGAAGCGATTTTACTATGTTCCCACATTTTCCCACCTTTTCAAAAAATGGAACTGTTCTATTCTTTGTCTTGTCTCTATTTTGGACTTATGGCTCTTTGTTAAAATATTATTTAAGCAAGGCACGTAAGCCACTGCCTTGAGAGAGAACTACTTTTAAGCTAAGGCTTCTCCTGCGTGATGGGTACAGCACGTGTTCATACACTTCTGCTTTGTTGTTGTTGTTGTTAATTTGACTTTTGTTTTCAGGAGAGTGTCTCAACTAAGAACTAAGAAGAGAAAGAAAAGAAATTATGTGTTCTTCCCTCCATCCCTAGCTTGTGAAATTGACAGTGTACCAGGGAAATAGTCATATAACAGGTAAATAGCATTTGCTGAAATGCCACAGCAATACGAAGCACAATCCTGAACCCATCCTTTCTGTCTCTACATTTTCTCTAAATCTAAAGGCCCACATTTTAAACACTCCACGAGTCACTTGTATTTGGATGTTTTGCTATCATTTTAAGCAGTGTGCCTCATCTGAACTTGGTAACTTCTCCTGGTATATTCTCCCTCTTTCACGTTTTTCAATTCTCTTAATAACAATATCTTTGCCTAATGACAAATTTTTAAAAGATCCTTTATATTCTAACCCTAACCAAGGGCAGCAAAATCCTTATCAGAAACATTTTTACATTTTCTTTTTGTTTTAATTTCCACTGCTGACTCTCTGGTCAAAGTTCTAGTCGCTTTGGCTCCAACTCTGTTTTCTCTCCTTCCAGTTGATCTGCACAAGCTTACTACCTCCTGCCTCAAAACTATTGGCTTTAAACATTTTATTTGATGCTTAATTGACCACAATAATTGTACAGTTTTATGGGACACCCAGTGATATTTTGATACATAAAATATATAGTACTCAGATCAGGATAATTAGCATACTCGTCATCTCAAACATTTATCATTTATTTGTATTGGGAACATTCAGTATCTTCCTTCTAGCTATTTGAAACAACAGATTATTGTTAACTATAGTCATCCTGCAGTGATATAGAACACCAGAACTTAATTCTCCTAACTGGCTGTAATTTTGTATCCTTTAGCAAATCTCTCCCTATTCCTCCCCCTCACCCCTTCCCAGCCCCTAGTTTGTTAAATGCTTTTAACACTTAAAATGTCAATACTGCTTCCTATAATCAGTTGTTCCTTTGTCAGATAAAGCTACTAGAGAAAGTCACATATCAATAGAATCTCAAAGGCTAATAGGAACATGGAACTAGTACTAGACAGATACTACATGGTTGCTGGCAGCTGAGGGGATGGTGTGTTCAATGTGGGAGGTAGGGTTTCCACTTAGTAAAAGTGCATAGATGAATACCTAGAGGCAAATGATATTGAGAGTTAAGTGTGCAATGAGGGGTATAGAAGTAGTTAACATTATGCAGAGACAGAGTCAGAGAAGGTTGAGCAGAATATCTCTTGCGGAGTCTAGCTTTAATTTTTCAGGCACTGGGAAGTCAAAGATGTGGTTTTAGCAATATAATTATATGATTGGATTGGGAACCTTTAAAGAAAAATCAGTCTGGCATCTTTCTCTGCATACTGCAGTTCAAATTATTTATTCTTTTTCCATTAGGTTAAGATCTGCTCAAGGGTGAAGACCAAGTCTTAATCCTGAATCTCCAGTGAGAACCAAAGTGGGTGGTTATAGCAGGCACACGCCCCCTGTTGACTGATGATGGATGATAATGGATGGTAACAGAAAGTCTCTTCCAGACATTTCCCACTTAATTATGTTTTAAAGTCATCCTAGAACAATTTAACAGTGTGTATTTTCTCTCTCCAGTTAGACACATTGTTATTTATTTATTTTTTAGACAGAGTCTTGCTCTGTCCCCAGGCTGGAGTGCAGTGGCATGATCTCGGCTCACTGGAACCTCTGCCTCCCGGGTTCAAGTGATTCTCCTGCCTCGGCCTCCGGAGTAGCTGGGATTACAGTCGCACACCACCAGGCCCAGCTTATTTCTTGTATTTTTAGTAGAGAAGGGTTTTCACCGTGTTGGCCAAGACGATCTCGATTTTTTTTTTTTTTGAGACGGAGTCTCGCTCTGTTGCCCAGGCTGGAGTGTAGTGGCACGATCTCGGCTCACTGCAAGCTCCACCTCCCGAATTCACGCCATTCTCCTGCCTCAGCCTCCCAAGTAGCTGAGACTACAGGGCCCACCACCACGCCTGGCTAATTTTTTGTGTTTTTTAGTAGAGACGGGGTTTCACTGTGTTAGCCAGGATGGTCTCGATCTCCTGACCTTGTGATCCACCCGCCTCAGCCTCCCAAAGTGCTGGGATTACAGGCATAAGACACCGCACCCGGCCATTGCTATCTTTTTTAAGGGTAACTATTATATTATATTTTATTATTAAATTAAATATATATATATAGAGAGAGAGAGAAGGAGTCCCCTCCTCTCAATGCAGAAGACACAGGGCATCACTTATAAGGCAGTCATCGATTGGAGCTATTGATCTATTGATAGATTCCATCTTTTTTTTTTTGAGACAGAGTCTCACCCTGTCACTGAGGCTGCAGTACAGTGGCGCCATCTCCACTCCACTCACTGCAACCTCTGTCTCCTGGGTTCAAGCAATTCTCCTTTCTCAGCCTCCCAAGTAGCTGGGACTACAGGTGCATGCCACCATGCCCAGTTAATTTTTTGTAGTTTTAGTAGAGACAGGGTTTCACCATATTGGTCAGGGTGGTATAGAACTCCTGACTTCAGTTGATCCACCTGCCTTGGCCTCCCAAAGTGCTGGGATTACAGGCATGAGCCACCGTGCCCGGCCTCTTTTCTTTACTATAATAGGTTAGCTGTTCTCGTACAACATAATGACAGATTTTCTAAATGAAAATTTTCAGTGTCATTAAAGTCCTGTCCAATTTCGCAAACATGTTTGTCCTTTTAAAGGCCAGGAATGCCTCTTTTTCACATCTTGGACACAACCTTTATATTAGTTTGTCACTGGATGTACTAATTTTGATATATTTTGAAATAACTTGATGGATCTTGAAAAGTACCAGTCTGACTTGTTTTCAGAATTAAATTCATGACATCTGTTTCTTCTGCAAATGTTGTGATAATCTAAAACCCAAGCAAGAAAGGAGAAATAGACCAACTTCTGTGCAGAACTATTTTCCTTAAGAGTATGAACTAATAATTTATTTATTATATCAGGGTAAAGCTTGTTGCAATAAATTATTAACACATAACTGTATTTTTGTTGATATTGAAAACCTGTATCCTGCATTTATAAAATGTCACAGCTCTATTGTAAGTTATAGTGAAAGGCCACGTGGGAGTACAGCTCCTAGAGTAATAGATATTTGCCTCACCATCATTGTGAATCTTTTATTAAGCAGTTACTTCTGTATGACAATGTACAAGAAAAACACATAAGCTTAATGTCTGTGCTCTCAAGTGTTGTCATCTAAAATAGTCCCTGGGATTTATTGTTACTTAGTAAATACTTTCTGAACAGGATGACAGATACGGTGCTGGAACTTCAACACACAGATCTGTCTGGGTTGCCCTCAACCCACTGGAGGGGTATGAAGAATGTTTAGTGAACAAGAGAGTTGTGCAATTCTGTTGGCCTCCCTGCTTTCTTAGCCTAACTCATTGAGATAGTATCATTCCTTCCTGGAAACAAGAAAAACCTGGAGGGATCATCAGTGCATGCTGTGATACATTCCACAGGGCAGGTGATGCCATAGGGCTTCTCTTCCTCCTCTTAGCTGTCGTTTTTCCATAAGGAATAAATAACCACTGGGTACAACAATTCAGGCAATAGATCATTCAGCTTATTTCTACCAACCCACCAAGTCATATGCAGGCACAGCAAGATGCTTCCAAGTATGCTAGGCCAGCAAGATCTATTGTATTAACTCTACAAAACTAATTTAAAAAAAAATTAGAGGCGGAGTCTTGCCCTGTCACCCAGGCTGAAGTTCAGAGGTGCAATCTTAGCTCATTGCAGCCTTAAACTCCTGGGGTCAAACTGTCCTTCCACTTCAGCCTCTGGAGTAGCTGGAATTACAGGTGCACCACTATGCCCAGCTAAAACTCCACTCTTGATGTTCTCCCAAAAGGGAACAAACTTTGGCTGGAACTCCTTCATTCCACTCTCTGCTTATTATATTTGCATGCAGTTTTATGGACTACTGCCTCTTGTTTTTCAGTTTTGCTCATAAGAGAAGCATATAAATAGTTTGTACTAAAAGATGGTATAATTCAACCCTTTAAGAAGAGAAGCTTAAGATGACCATGTTTCTATCAGATGGTGTCTGAAAAGAGGTTTAGGTAGAGCTCTGACAGACAGAGAGGGGCTTGGGGTAGAGAGGAGTAGTCTCCGTGGTGAGAATAGCATGAGGGAAGACAAAGGACTTTCCTACAGGTTGCATGACAGGTAGTCTTTGGCTTGTTTGACTGGGGCATATGGCAAGTATAGGGGTGTAGCACAAAGCAAGAATTGAATGTTAGAGGCCATTGAAAGGATCTAAACACATATTTACTATGTAACAATAAATCCAAGGGACTATTTTAGCCATCGAAAGGCTCTAAGTACATATACGCAAACACCACATACACACACATTTATATATATACATTTTATATGTGTGTGTGTTTGCACATGTGCGTATATAAATACATACACACATTATATATATTTTGTGTTCATTTCAAATGCATATATGTATATATATATTTGTATATACATATATAGTATGTGTGTGTGTGTGTGTGTATATATGTATATGTATGCATGTGTGTATTTGAAATGCACTTCACCATTTAGGGAAACAGTGTAAAGATTTGACTTGTGCAAACAGACATTGTGAACAAGCCTGAAATGAGCAGATGTGAGAAGAAAGAAGAGTCAGAACAAGAGGTGAAAAGGAGCACCTAGAAAGGAGAGAAGAAAGGAAAAGAGTGTTTGGTGCAGCATCATGTGCAGGGGTTGGGGCCTGGATTGTCCCCTGCTGTGTTGAAGGATTGAGAGAAGACAGAAAACAATACAGAAAAAAGTTTTAGATTTGAGAGGAAGAACTCATTGCTAATGTTGGCTTCTCAATTCCCCAAATCTGAACAAAAGGAACTAGATTTACACCCTGCAGAGAGAATGCCACTTGGGATTAAACAGTTAGGAAATAAGTGGGCTGAACTTTCATGTGTTGAAGGGACGCTGAGCTTGAGAACTCAAGAATGTGTAAACTCTTCTGATAATTTTATTTCACATTTCCATCTGTTAATTATGGGAGCTCTCTAATTTTTCTTTTTCCTTTTTAAGTGATGCAAAGATGGCTTCCAACTTATTGGTTGTGGAAACAGTTTCATTCCTAGTCAGGGACTAGTCTGCCTTCCCTGTGATGGAGAAAAGCCACAGGAAGCAAAGCACTAAGGCTACTGCCTCATCAATATCAGCCTCAGGGCTCCTCAAAGCCCCAGCCTTTACACATTTATCTCTTCCTGTTCTGTGTCAATTTCAACAGTGGGGAATGCCCTGGGGCTGAAATAGACACAAGATCCAAATGAATCAATGTCCTATAAGCCAAGTGCTATGCCTTCAAGCAAGGCAGAGCAATTATTACCCAACACGGGTGCCCCTGCTGGTTCTCAAGGACAAGCAAGGGAAGTGAATCTATCACAGCCCTGCCACTTAAGATGCATTTTAAACTGCAGTGGCCCTCCCGCACAGCCATCGTTCACTTATGCTCAGTGTCATTCTTTTGCATTCTTTCAACACTGGCAATTTGCACAAAGGAAACCAAGAAGACAAGGCACTAGGCTGGTGGGTTTAAAGTGCAATCTTAGGGATAAAACTGCTCTTAAGAGGGGAAGAAAAGCTCTGGTGTAGGAACATCTCTTGAGCATTTTCAGTTCGCTGCAAATTCTTCACCCCAGCACGTGTATTCCCAAAATACATAGAAAGACGTTTTAGTTTGGTGTCCTGTCAGGCACTTAATTAGCCTCTGTTAAAGGATACTGAAGGGAGAAATGTAGCTATCCTTTTGAGAAGATCCCATCCCGATGAGAGAGACAGAGAACTAAACAATTATAATATTGGGTAATCACATTAGCAGCGGATACAAGAAGGAGTGCCAGGAGCAGAAAGGAAAGCCATTTTCCATATCTGGCGGGAGTTCCCGGGAGCACTTCCTGTCTACCAGGTATACCTGAACTGACTGTTGAAGAACAAAGGAACAAAGAAGAGTCAGGGAAGAACACTGTGGGTGGAGAGGGAGAATATTGCATCTGGTGGAGTGTAATGGCTCATTGTGTGTTAACCATAGGGTTTCAAGAGGGCAAGAGATGAGAGATAAAGATAGAGAGGGAGACAGAGCAAGATACTGGTAAACCATCTGCAGAGCCATGGCCAGGGACAGGACCCCATTCAGATCCCAGGAGATCCATAGGGGAGTTGTCAGCAGCAGTGACAGGACAACATGTAACTATTCCACATAAGTGAAGGCTCTGTTCTTTTAAGTACTGAAAAGTATTTTATAGAATGATTTGTGAAATGCGTTATGCACTTCATTTCTCCTGAAAGTATTTTTTTTTTTGGCCCCAAAATATTGCTCTTTCATCTGCACTCTAACCACTCTCAGTTGGTACTTGTTTTATGTTGTCTACTTAATGTCATAAGTTGTAATATTTTTACCTAACTGGCTTCTGCCTGTCTCTCTTACTAAAAGATAAGCTCCAGGAAGTGGCTGCTCTTTGAAGTTTCTACTCTTGTTGGTTTTGACTTTCCTCATCACAGGATACAGTTGGAATCTCACCTAGGATGTATTCCAGATGATATTTCCTGGAAATATTCCCTGATAACTGAGCTTCTTACTCTATTCCTGGCAAGTAGAGCTCCAGGACACAGTGTCACCAGGGAGCCTGGATCATCGCAGAGGAGGGGCATGCCAAGTTCCCACAATGTAGAGGAGGAGGGCAAGGAAGACCTGAAGAAAAGTGCCTAGGGGTGCATTTGGACTAGCTCTAAATTAACAAACCTTGTGATGCTTCCATTACGAAGAGCTGGTGTAAGAGAATTGGAAAGACATATAGTATAGAAGAATGCAAATAAGATATAGAGGTCGGAAATATGAGACTGGAGTCAGAGCCTGGAGGTGCTAGAATTTAAAAGGAGGGCTCTTACT
The DNA here is from genome assembly GCF_029289425.2 of Pan paniscus. Classification (NCBI taxonomy): domain Eukaryota; kingdom Metazoa; phylum Chordata; class Mammalia; order Primates; family Hominidae; genus Pan; species Pan paniscus. The sequence goes on from NC_073262.2 coordinate 50,057,016, forward strand.
GACTAATTCAGTCTGAATTGAAGGAGCAGTTAGGCACCAAAAATCTAGAGAGGTTAAGAAATTAAGTCATCAAAAATCTAGAGAGGAGTTTAGGTATACCTACTCATCACTCATATACATATATGTGTGTGTGTGTATATATATACACGTATATACACACGTATATATATATACTATATATGTACGTATATATGTGTATATATGTATATATAGTATGTGTATATATGTAGGCTTATATATATATAGGCCTATATATATATGTATGTATATATATAGGCTTCTGCCATTCTTCTGAAAAAAATATTTTTCACTAAATTTCCTTTGTACTTAGGGAGACATACATATCCAGTATTTGGCAAGTACTGTAATAGAGGTAAACCAGGTTCTATGCAAGCATATGATACTCTCCTAAATCTGTTTGGTTAAGAGGGTTAATGAATGAAGGGATCTGATCAAATCCTACTGGATTAGTAGGAATTATCCAGCTAAAAGGTAAGAGCATGCACACAGCGTTTTAGCTGAGAGAGTAACTTGTTCAGAGTTACAAAACTTATGGCATGTTAGAGAAACTGCAAGGGGCTTGATATGGCTGGATCCTAGTGTTTGAGGTGAATATCAAAAAATAAGGAATACATTAGTAGAGAAATCAGCTTAATGTTATGCTAGATACCAATTTATTCAATCTTTTTGGAAATCTGTATGTGTTTAACCAAAATATTTAAAAAATATACATAACTGGAGGGGAATAGTTTTTGGTAAAAATGGGAGACTAGAAACCTCAAAAATTATTTGCTCCATGAAAGCAGCAAGCAAACTTACAAATGTTTGCAGAACAGATTTAACTGCTTATCAACCTGGATACCCCAACCACTAAATATGACCTCATGGGTCTTGAAATAATAAACAAGCCCATATGAAACCTGTGAAATTTTTCTTGGAGTTAAAAATGGTTTTTCATTTTTGACTTTCTCTTTTTATTGGTTTACGTAAATAAAATAATTTTTAAATAAAAAAAAGAAAACTTAGAAATGTCAGCTAAGTTTTTTCAGAAGTCTAGAAATTAACCAACAGCTTGCAGCAATCCTGAAAGTTTTTATTCAAGAAAAATGGCTGAATTTCAGGACTAACAGAGCTTCTTGTACCTTTTTAACTTGCGCTGCTTCCATTCCACACCTCCAACTCTATGGTTTCCTTGAAAACCTACAGCCAACACGCATGGTCAGTGGCATGGCAGCCACCTGGAAGCAGGAGGTTTGGTACCCCTTCGAAGCCTAATTCCCCTAGACTCGTCATTATTTGTCCTGTCTGACAGTCCCATGAAAGACCACACTCTCAGAGCCCTCTTTATTTGTCCTGACTTGGAGCTCCCCTAGTGTGAACAGCCTTTTTCCTGGGGCATTTATAAAAAAAATAATAATAAGTGGCAATTGTTTAACATCACTGCTGCCTTAGGCAATAAATAACAATAAGCTACTCCAAAAGTTTAAAAGAAAATTCTCGAGAATGAGATATCCATGGGAGGCTTTGAAAATCTCTGATGCATTCCTGGGATATAAAAGGTCACACACATGCATGTTGCTCTACACATGCCCAGGCTGGGCATATGGTCCAAAAAATACCTGAAAGTGCTCCAAGCTCCCACCTCTGCTAACCTTGAAGGCACTGAACTAACAGGAAGTAAAGGCTCTGGCTTGGTGTTTGAAGGGTGCCCCAGCTCACATTGCAGAGCCTGTCAACAAAGACTGGAAGATTTGTTGTTTCCAAGCATTAAAGGAAATGTGTGTCCAATCATTAGCTCACCATTAAGTTAACTATGAAGAGGTTTCATGACACAAACATGATGGAATCGTTCAGAAGAAGTTCCTAAGCAAACAACAATAATATTAAAACAAAAAGTAACACATCCTAAGGCAGGGAGATAATTTGATTTCCAAAGTTGCCACATTATATTATTTTAAATGTCTTGTTTTCAACAACAACAACAACAAAAACCAAGGCTTGCAAAAATAAAAAAGGCTTGGCTCATACATAGGGACAAAAGGTTATCAAAAAACTATCCATTACTAAGTCCATGTATAGGAATTATTAGACATAGATTTTAATCAGGCATTTTAAATATGTTCAAACAAATAAAACTATATCTAAGAATAAAAGTATAAGAACTGATATCTTACCAAATAGAGAATATCAATAAAGAGATAGAAATGATAAAAACAAATCAAATATAAATTCTGGAGTTGAAAGCTACAATAATTTAAATGAAAAATCCACTAGAGGAGATTAGCAGCAGATTTAAGCAGGCAGAAAAAGGTTAATTGAGGTCATCTTATTCGAGAAACAACAAAAAAGAATGGTGAAAAATCAACAGACAGAAATTCAGAAATGTGTGGGATGATCAAATGCACCAATATGCATACAATGGGATTTCCTGATAGCAGAGAGACAGGCACAGAATAATATTTGAAGAAATCATGGCAGAACTCTTCCAAAATGTAATAAGAAGCATTAATGTGCACATCTCAGAATCTAAACATACTCAAAGTATATAAATTCAAAGAGATCCCTGCCAAGACATATGATAATGACACTGTTGAAACACATAGACAAAGAGATTCATGAGAGGAATGAGAGAGAAGTGATCCATCACATACAAGAAATCCTTGTAAGATTATGAGTTGATCTCTCATCAGAAACAAATGGCGACCAGAAGGCAGTGGGACAACATATTCAAAGTGCTGAAAGGAAAAAAAAATGTTTAACAAAAATTTCTAGATTCCTCAAAATTCTGCTTTGTAAAGGATGGAGGAATTAAGGCATTTCTAGAAAATAAAAAAATGAGAAAATTTGGTACTAGCAAACCTATCCTAAAAAATACTGAAGGGAGTCCTTCAAGAAGAAATGAACAGGCAGTTCATTCAGAACAACATGAAGACATCAGGAACACTAGAAAAGGTAAGTACATTGGTAAACATACAAGAGAGTATAAATACATTTTTGTTTAACTTTGTTAGTCCTATCTGATTTAAAAGAAAATTCTATTAAGCAATAATTATAAATCATGATGGTTACATTATGCCAACTAGACTAGGCCGTGGTACCTACTTGTTTGGCCAAACACTAGTCTAGATGTTACTGTGATGGTATTTTGTAGACGTGATTAGCATGTATAGTCAGTTGAACTTAAGTAAAAAAGATTATCCTACATAACATGGATAGGCTTCATCCAATCAGTTAAAGGACTTAAGAGCAAAAGCGGACGTTTCCCATAGAAGAAAGTCTATAATAAATTCTGCCTTTGATTCCAGACTGCCAGTCTGTACTATACATTTCAGACTCAAGACTGCAACATCAACTCCTTTTGCCTAGCCTGCTTGCTTGCCCTGCAGATTTTATACTTGCCCATATCCACAATCATATGAGTCAATTCCTTAAAATAAACATATCCTAATGGTTTTGTTTTTTGGGAGAACCCTGACTGGCAGTGTGCAAACATGTAGAGTTGATTCTCATTATTCGTTACACATATGTTCTATAAAGTCTTTGTAAATATTGATTAGCGAATACTGAACCATTGCTCCTAGCGTAAGTTTTATCATATACATACTACATATATAACATAGACTGTAACTGCAAATTTTATAAACAACTCATTTTGATAGATTCTATTTTCTTAATTTTACAAAATAGAAAGTTAGGTTCAGAAATATGAAATCAGTTGTCTGAGGTCATCCCACTAACAGTTGTCGAAGCTGATATTCAAATGTCATTTAACTGGCCCTAAAGCTGGGGCTTCTTACACTGTACTACAATGCACCCTACTGTTTCTATCCTCTGGTCATGTCTGCATGAGAGCTGAAACAAGAAGACAGAGCTCTGCCTTGTCCAACCTCATGTAGGAATGTGCAAGTTAAGAAGTTAAGTATATATATATATATATATACAAAATATATATATATATACACAAAATATATATATATATTGACCAAATACATTTATACAAAATATATATATAAAATGACCAAAACACACACTATATATATATATATACATATATATATATATATATATATATATATATATATGCGAGAGGAAGCTCTCACATAATGTTTGGCCGAACTCTGAATTAGTCTTTCCCCACACTTTCATTCAACTTTAGTTTAAACTCATAATATTTTGGGGCTCTCTCATAATTATGCAAATTGTGTATATACACAAAATATATATATACATTTTGGCCTTATGTAACTGTTTGTCAGTGACCGCTTAAGAGTCACTTGTATTGATTCGGGAGTTACAAATATATTTTAGCAAGTAGGGAAAAGTACAAATGCCATGATTAATGAGAATTGGGTATAATTTGTGACCATAAGCACAAAAGAAGTTGGGAAAATATAGCTACCAAGAGCACAGCATTTTTATACTATAGAAATTATGTCGATATTCATGCCAACTAGACTGTTATAAATTATGATGTTAATTGTAATCCCCAGGGCAACCACTAAAAAAAAAACTGAACAAACCAAGAAAAAGTAAAATATGAGAAGATAATTAAAATAATGCAGTAGGTAATGTCATTTAATACAAAAGAAGATAGCTATGAAAGAGTAGAGGAATGGCCAAAACGCAGAAAAGGAGGGGGCGGGGCAGGGCATAAAACATACATAGAACAGAGAGCAACCTGGCAGCTGTAAATCCTACCTTATCAGTAGTTATATTAAATGTAAATACATTGATCACTCCAATTAAAGGACAGAGGATGACGAATAATTAAAACAAATTTAGAAAAAATTTAAAAAAGAAATTTTATCCAACTATATGCTGGCTACAAATAACACACTCTAGATTCAAAAACACAAATCAATTAAAAGTAAAAGGAGGTTAAAAAACAAATCCATGCAAGTAGTAACCAAAAGTCAAGTGGAGTGACTCTACTGATATCAGAAAAAAATAGATACTAAGACAAAATTGTTGCTAGAGACAAAGAATGACATTTACGAAGATAAAGCTGTCAATCCTTCAAGAAGATATAACAATATAAACATGCGCATAACTGTCAAGGAAACCCCAAAACTGACATGATGAGAGAAACAGACAATTCAACAGTAATAGTGGGAGACTTCCATACCTTACTTTTAATAATGATACACTTAAAATAGCAGTCAGTTTACATAGGGGTGCATGAATGATAAACACTCATTCATCCTGTGAGACACTCCTTACCTTCCAGGTCTTGCTGGAGGAAGCTCTCGCATAATGTTTGGCTGAACTCTGGATTAGTCTTTCCCCACACTTTCATTCAACTTTAGTTTAAACTCATAATATTTTGGGGCTCTCTCATAATTAGGCATTTTTTATATGCCTCTCAGTCAACAAGGTGAACTTTGAATAAAGAAAGCCTGTCTCTCTGAGCAGATGCTCTGGTCCAAGGGCAGATATTCAATGAATGTTTGAAGAATGACATGGATATTCATTAAGTATTATTCCATTTATAGCAAAAGATGAAATCGACTGAGGTAGATAAAGATAAACCAAGTTTTAAGCAATTATAGCACTAAAAAGAATTTTAAGAACAGCTCAGGCAATGTTCACAAACTTCCAATACTTGCCTGTTAACTATGTTGCCTCTACAGCTACAGCAGCCTGATTAATAAAGCATAAATAAACTTGTCTTTAATTTTTCTATAATTGTTGGCATTATCTTTTATATTGCAATTTACGTCATCCAAGAGTTGGCATTTTGTTTTAATTGTTTCATGTGATTTTTCCATTGCTGTGAAGTCAGGAATTAATAACTCAAGAAGCAGGAACAAATTATTTGTCCCTTTTCTTTCCAGGTGAGCATTTAAAAAGTTTTGGGTTCAAAAATAGCAAGGGTTTCAATGTCAGATGGTGGTACAAGAAATACCACAGGAAAACAAATGGAAAGATTCATACAGAAAAGTTTCTGTTTTCTTCATTAAACTCTCTGGTGAGTGTGTGTGTGTGTGTGTGTGTATGTGTACTGCAGTGACACATAAACAATTTTATATCTAATGAGATATAAGTAATAAGGGCTGAGTTTTTGAAACAGCTGCAAAGAGATTATATGTATTATGTTTTCTCAGGTAATAAAACAGATCAAATACAGCTGAATAAAATTTCTTATCTTTTTTCCATTTTCTCCTTTCTGCTGATTATAAAAACAGCCATTCTCCTGGATTAGTTGTAATAGACATTTTCAATAAAATCTTGTTACTGGAACGGAATTAAGCAGCTTTTGTGCAGGAAAGAGCATCAGTTACCTTGTGATGGATTAAGAAGAGAGCAGTTGAGATGGTCACTGTTGTATTTACCTGCCAGTCATTTTCAATCACTGTGACAGGGTGGGTGTCATAGCAACTAGAGCTCTAAATCATTTTCCAGTGAAGATTTCTAAGAGATCATTCCCATTGTCCAGGGACAGATGCAACTTTGTGTGTGTGTGTGTGTGTGTGTACATGTGCACACAAGACAGCATGTATTCCATTTTACGCCATGCTTTTGTTTGTTTACATGTTTTAGAGTGTTGGGGGCTATTATGGGTAAGAGAATCAGGCTGAGTTTCTGAGTGCTTGAAACTGCAAGGTTTTAGTGAAGAGCAATGTAAACTGTATTTATTGTTTCATTCAATGATAATTTATTTGGGCAATTATTTTTATGCCAGGTACTTGGTTCTTCGTTCTCTCTTAAAATACAACAGAAAATTTGGGTCTAAAAGCATCATAAAAAACAATATATTCCATTCAGAAAACACTGTTTTTGTTTTAATAAGTGGCCAAATAATCTACTTCTCATATGCTTACTTCTCAGAGCTCCTGAACAGTGGTGACTAGCGGGTTATTTGGTGAGTTTCAGGAAGGTTTCTTGTCATAGTGTAACTGGATCAAGTCCAGCTGCTTGCTGCTCAGAGGCCAAAAACACGAGAAGCAGGGTGTGGTGAAAGGAAAGCAACTTTATTGATCAAATGCTAGCAGATGGGAGATGGCCAGTCTTCTTCCTCAAAGGAGCCATCTCTGCCTTCTGGGCTGAGGGAGGGGGTTTAAGAAGGAAAACGTGAGAAACATGCCGGAGTGGTACAGAAGGAGTCTGCGTGTCTCTTTCCAATGGTAACCTTGAGTAATTGCCCGTCTGGAGGTCTGTTTTGCATTATCCTGACTTGGGTCTGGTAGTGGTGGGCTAACTGTTTGAAACACCCCTTAAGTGGGAGGATTCCCCAGCTGGGGCCCTCGGCCTGGTTTGTTTCAAAATTGGCCCCTGGAATTTCCAAGCAAGTACAAAATTAAATAAGTGAGTACTGTTCATGGAAGTCCCTACCGAGAAAGGGAGAAACAAAGAGTTTCAAAGTATGTTTCAAGGCTGAAAACAAAAAAAGAAAACAAACAAAAAAGCTTGAAAATGCATTTTGAGGCTGGAATCTTCCGTTACAAGACTGTGGTCTGAAGACCAGCAGGGGTTCCTGACTTTTGTAAGAACTGCAATGAGGTAAGTGTGCACACTGAAGGCAAGGTTTTAGAGAATTTTACAGCAACTTGATATTGCTGCAAATCCAAGAAGTGAATAACTTTTTAAAAATCATTTTTACTATGGGTTACAATTAATCAATTAAAAATGAAAACAAAAACAAAATAAAACACATCTGTTGTTCAGGAGAGATAGTTTAGGAGCAGCCGGCCAGAGTTCTTTGTCTAGTCTGTCTAGTCTCTTTCTTCGTGTTCTAGAGAGATATTTGCCTTGCTTAGTAGCACTTTTCCTAAGGCTTAACAGATTTCCTCAGATTGTTTCTTTTTTTCCTGGTTTAGCTATCCTGCAGCACTTTTCACCTTGTATATCAAAGGGGAATGTTTATAGCTTGCTTGGCAATTAAGGAAAGGATCTTTCTCATCTTTGTGCTACTATAAATCTAATACAAGTTAGAGTTTCTGGTATTGGGAAAATGGTTTGTATAAATTGTGTTTTATATTGAGCAACCAAAAGTTGAGGCGGAGAATTGTCATCATCTAATTCTCCTCCCCCAAGATAGATAATTTTTTTCATTAGACTTCCAGGAGGAGAAATAAAGCACTTAATCTAAAGCCTGATTTGTTCATATTAGCTATTTGTCTTATCTTTCTTCTTAGTAAAAAAATAACACAAGGAGTGTGAAAATCTGCACAAAGCTTTAATACTAACAAACATGAGTTTTCACATTAGTAAAAGCTAGGCAATCACTTATTTCTATGCCTCTACTGAAAATATAACCTGATTTTTAAAAAAAGTACAGAAAAAGGCAAGGAGCACTTGTGAGGTAAGAGAAATATTTTCATGTATTTTGACTGTTCCAATGCTGAGTTCAGTTTATGCTTGTAAGATGGGGGTTGTCACTAGAAAACAGCTAATTCACAAGTCAGACTACTTAGAGAAAAAGACTATTTATTTATTTCAATAACCTCAAACTAAGAAAAAATGAAGCAGTAAAGCGAAATATGAGGTCAGACTGTACTGTCTTATCCAGCGTACCATGTGACATAGAACACAATATACCAATATAAGTAGAAAAGAGAAACAGCCTATAAACATGTTACGGATATTCCTGCATAACTCTCCTGTGATGATGTGGGCATAGGTGTAATCTTTGGTGTTATAGGAAAGATAAACACGCATGTTTCTCCAAAGCCTCTTACTTGGTGGATCTTATCAGAACCCTAGATTGGGGGATCCACAGAGCTGGCCTGTGGCATGGGGATGGGGCAAAAGTTGGGGCCCATCTACATACATACTTTTTACTGGGCTCAATGTTAACATTTCACCATCATCATTAGGTACAATTTAGCTCCATTTCAAGTCCCTGTACTTGGCACTATATAGAATGATCCTCATCCCTATTCTAGAATACTAGATTCCAGGAAATACTGCTGTAAGGAAACCTTTGGATTTTGTTAATAACCTTTCCCAAATGTTTTGAAATAAAGACCTCCTTTTTTAATATGACATGCATTAGCATCACTGAACATAACTTTGGTAATGCTCCATTCAGCTGGAACTTGCAGCACAAGGCAGGTGTCCAGTGCCAGCTGCAGGGGAGGGCAAGTCTGGTGGGTGCATCTTCTAAGGGCGGGGTCCAAGCAAGTCAAATCTGAGACCACACTGGTTTGCAGCTGTGTTTACCAACAGCATGCAGATTCAGTATATGCTGGATAAGGAATGAGAATCATTATGAAGAGAAGCCATGAAAATGTTGCTTAGATATATATAAAATAATATTTAAATTCAAATGTGTAGAGTAAAGTGAGCATAGAAAAGAAAGGAGAAAATGCAGAGCAGGTGACTATTATTGAGGAAAGAGGGAAACTGGAAGTTTTGGGGAGAAGAATGGCTGAGAATAAAAGCTAAGATCTTCAGAGAGAGGTGCCTGTCTGGCTTGAGGTGTGGACTTGGCCAAGGTAAGGTAAGGAAGCCAAGAAGCCTGGTTCTGCTTCTTATCTAATGGCATGCTAGCACATGGACCTTTGTCATGTTTTCCTTATTTTTAAACACTGGTTCTAAACACTAAGCAACTAGTGTCTGTTGCTCCTCCCTTAGTATACTTCTTACTCTACCTCTAAGCCCACTCTGCATTGAGACCTGGAAGGCTCCAAGAGCCGGCCTCCCACAGCATCTGACTGAAAGCTTTAATGCCTGTAACTGACAGCTGTATAAACAGAATTGAGGACTTTGGTGCAGGGGAAGGGAACAAAAATAAATTTACTGACAAAATAAAAATTGAGTTGTACTATGGTATGAAAAATTGCTGATGTTGTCACATGTGGCATCTCTTTATTCCCAATGAATAAAGTAGGCTCTTTAACACCAAAACAAGGGGAAAGGTCAGTTCTACTGAGAAGCACGTTGTGCGTTGATCGCTCTTTGATGAGCCTGTTATGTACAGATCCTTCACCAGGCTTCTGACCCTTTGAGGTTAATCCATATCCCCTGGGGTCTGTGACAGTGCAGATGCCTTCTCAGTGTATCTAAGATGTAGCATGTGATGCTGCATTCCAGCACACTCGTATTGAGCGAGCCATGCTGCTGGTCTGTAGGCCTCCTGGAGAGGGGAGGGGCTCTCAGCAGAGTGCCTGCCTTACCCCCACACTGGAGAAGCCCCAGCAGAGGAAGCAATTCACAGTCTCCCTCTGAACTCTCTCTGCAAGATGCTTCTCACTCCTAGCTTCACGCTTTCTCTGTCTACATCTATCTATATCTACATATATATTTTTTGAGATGGACTTTTGCTCTTGTTGCCCAGGCTGGAGTTCAGTGGCACGATCTCGGCTCACCGCAACCTCCACCTCCCGGGTTCAATCAATTCTCCTGCCTCAGCCTCCCAAATAGCTGAGATTACAGGCATGCGCCACCATGCCCGGCTAATTTTGTATTTTCAGGAGAGGCAGGGTTTCTCCATGTCTGGCTGGTCTCAAACTCCTGACCTCAGGTGATCCACCCGCCTTGGCCTCCCAAAGTGCTGGGATTACAGGCGTGAGCCACCATGCCCAGCTTTCACTCTATATTTGATGGCACCTGGCTTTTACCTAACATAGCATGTTGTCCAGTTGTTTTCCAACTTATCAGTGTGCTGGTGTTGAGCATTTCCAACCATAGGAACCATGATGATAGGTTCGTGAGCACTTGCAACATAGTGTGCCAAGTACTTCATATATTGATTCTCTCTCCTCTCCCCTTCCTTGATTTTATTTTCCTTTAGAGCACATAATTCCTTGTGTGTCTTTGCCCCCTGGAAAATAAACTTCAAGAGAGCAGATTTTATCTTGTTTGCTGCTGTATCCCAAAAGCCTGGAACATGTCCAGGCTCTTTAGTGAGCAATCGATAAATATCTTCCAAATAAAATGAAGAAATAAAAAAGTAATCAATATCAAATAGGTATTACTATTTTCATATTGTAGATGAAAAAAGTAACATTTAGTTACTGCTAGTCACACCTTTGAAATAATCCCAAATTTCTTACCACTATGCCATAATTCACCTAAACTCATTTCTTACCCAGAAACTTGGTCTATACCAAAACTGTCAATTTCACCAAGCCTAACCTGTTGTGAATAAAGTCAGGTAAGCACAAATCCTGGTTTGACTTAGTTGTGCTTCCGTTGGATAGCATAGCACTTGGCCTGCTGCCTGGGAGCCACCCTCAAGGCAGTGGCGATGGGAAGAACTGGTGGTTCCACTAGATATCAGGAAAGACGCCTTGCCACTTTCAGGCTCTCATCACTACCTTGTCTCTACTTCCATTAGCTGCATAAAAGAATGACAGCTAGTGCAAAACCCAGAAACATAAGATAATAAAACAAGTGAGAAGGAAAGAAAGAATTATGTGAAATTAGATTTACAAAGAATGTTTATTGGCAATAGAGCTGCCAGGTTTCAGATTATACAATCTGTAGTTTCCTCTCTTTTTATCAGGACTGAATCTTGGGTCCATCATTGCATTGCACAGGTACATCATCAATAGTCATTTCTTTGCCTCTTGGTGAGCTCCTAGAGGACAGGGCCTCTGATCTTGTCACTCTGTTTCTCTGATTTCCAGCTTAGTACCTACCACATAGTAAGTGCTCAGTGAATATTGCTAAGTGGTGACATTTCCTAAGCTTAACCTCAAATATTTTTTTGAATATAATGCATATAGAATGAAGAAAGGAGCACAGGGATAAAATAAAACATAAAAGGTGAGAAATATGAAGTGAAAGAAGAATAGGCTCAGGTAAATAAGGGCAGTCCTGCAGAAAATATAAAAATGTCATCATCTAAGTTGGTAAAGGAGAAAGAGATGAGGGTAAAAAGAGGAGCTAGCGGACAGACATATACTTAGAGATTTAGCAGAGAAGCGCGGCAGGGCACGAGGAGCAGCATAGGCAGGAGCAGGAGTTTCCCCCAAAAGCAGAGTTGTGGGGTTTTTTTATAATTTACATATGTTTAAATTATTGATTTAAATTATTACAAAGTAATTTGTAAACTACTGTTTTATTTAGTAGAGATGAGGGTCTCACTATATTGACCAAGCTGGTTTCAAACTCCTGGCCTCAAGCGATCCTCCCATCTCAACCTCCCAAAGTGCTAGGATTACAGGCATGAGCCCAAAAGTAGTGTTTCAATATCATGTATAAATGATGTAAAGGGGACATTCACAGGTAGAAGTGTACAATGAGGAAAGTTAGCTTCAGAAAGAGGGATTGTTGCTGAACACTTAAACATACAATGTCAAGCTTAAACTATGATTGGCTCCTGTCAGAACACAAGATGCTTGTATTCCATAAATAGGTACAGTTATTATGTGTCAGTTAAAAGTAATAAAACATAAGATGCTGCTGACAAAATTGTGCAAGCTTGGTTCAACACCTGAAAATCAATTGATGGAATATATATCAATAGAATAAAAAACAAAACAAATTACACAATCATTTCAATAGATGCAAAGAAAGTATTTGACAAAATCCAACACACTTTAATGATTAAAAAAAAAACACTCAGAAAACTGAATAGAAGGGAATTTAACCTGATACAAGGCATGTGTGAACAACCCACAGCTAACAATAGCTTAATGGTGAAAGACTGGAAGCATATACCCTAAGATCATGAACAATATAAGGATGTCTGTACTTCTGCTTAACATGATACTGGATGTTCTTGTTAAGTCAATTAGGTAACTTTAAAAAGTCATATGGATTGGAAAGGATGAAGTAAAACTATGTTTATTGGCAAATGACATGATCTTGTATATAAAAAATCCTAAGGAACCAACTAAAAGAGTATTTGAGCTTCTAAGTTCAGCAGTGTTGCAGGATGCAAGACAAATATAAACAAATCAATTTTGTTTCTGTACACTTGCAATCAACATTGAAAATGAAATTAAGAAAAGAATTCCACTTTCAATAGAATAAAAACAAAATACTAATAAGTTCAACAAAAGAAATACACCATTTATAATCCGAAAATTACTTAACATTTTTGAAGGAAATTATACAGATCTAAATAAATGAAAAACTATCCTAAGTTCATGGCTTGAAAGATTTAACACTATTGAGATAGTAATGCCCCTTGAACTGATCTACAGATTTAACTTGATCCCCATCAGAAACCCAGTGAGCTACTTTGTAGAAATTGACAAACTGATTTTAAAATTCATATGGAATTGCAAGGACACAAAATCGTCAGAATAATTAGAAAAAGAACAATGTAGATAGACTCACATTTCTTGGATTCAAAACCTGTGATACTGGTACGAGAGTAAAATGTAGACAAATGGAATATAATTGAGAATCCATAAATAAAATTATGCATCTATGATTAAATGATTTTTGCCCAGGGTGCCAAGACTATATACAATGGGGAAAGAATCATCTTTATTGAAAAGATAGCCACATCCAGAGGAATAAAGGTGTGCTCTTATCTCACACTGTATTAAAAAAAAAGTATCCAAAACCTAAATGTAAAAACTAAAACTTTTAGTTAAAAACATAGAAGTATATATTTACAGCCTTAGATTTTTCAAAAGATTATTCAATGTAATACTAAAACCACAAGTAACATAGGAAAAAATAAATAAATTGCACTTCAAAATTTAAAAACTTTATACTTAAGAGGACACTGCCAAAAAATAAATGGAAAGATAGCTCACCTAATGGGAGAAAATATTAAAGCCAGCTCAATTGTCCCATAGAACTGATGTGTACTGCTTTGAGGATAAATATAGAAATGAACTTTCAGTCTTAAAACTAGAAACTAACATTTGTCTTATCTGAGTCCCTTCCTCAGGAAACTGACCCTCAAGCAAGAAATTGAAACTCACCAAATCACCACACCCAATCAGTGAGATGCCAGATCCCTCATTTTCTTGATTGCTTCCTTACCTCTCCCTAATTCCTGTTTTCCCACATGTGGCTGCATTCCTTCCCCACTATATAAGCCCGCAATTTTAGTCATTTGGGAGAGATGGATTTGAGACTGATCTTCCTTG